>NC_072733.1:127920069-128261568 GCF_026930045.1 Uloborus diversus | reverse complement strand
AATAACCATTTTGACCATCCTTGAGTTAATTAGCATGAGTTTTCTGCAGACATTTGTATGTGCGCATGTATGTACGTATCTCGCATAACTGAAAAACGGTATGACATAGAAAGTTGAAATTTGATATGTAGACTCCCAGTGGGGTCTAGCTGTGCACCTCCCCTTTTGGTTGTATTCGGTTGTTCCAAAAGAGGTCTTGAACATCTTTTTAAGGGAAAATCAGTGTTAATATCAATGCAAACTCAAGTGATGTTATGATTTAGCAAACACTTTGCTTATATCGCCAAGCTTTTGGTCACCAACTTGACGTTCAAATTTGGATTCAATTTAGTGCTATTGGCAATGTTTAGAGAGTTATCCATTGAATCATGTTAAAATTGTTGATATTAAAAAAGTTAATCTCAGTAAAACGCTTTTTTGCATCGGTTCGTGACAAACTAGGAGTGAAATTATTTAAAGTGTTTCCTTGCTTACTCCAAGGTACTATTATCATTAAATTGGTGTAAAAGGAAGTCAAGTGATGCACACATCAGCTTGTTTTCATCTGCATGAGTTTAACTTTGAGTTTCAATATCCTCCAGAAGTATATCTCAGAAATGATAACATTCGCTTCAACAAATATATAATTTTTAAATACTCCTCTACTCTACAAACTAAAAAAAAGGAGGGGGGGAGGTCGTCATCACTTGTTCTCAGGATTTATGTCTTATCTCAAACTTTCGGTTGAATTCAAAATGTTAGTGGAATTTTTCCAAAATCAGGATTATCTTTTATGAGGTGGAAATCAACAGAAATTTCATGAATTACTAAAGTATTGCTCGCTTTAAGCATGGTTTGCTTGTTAAAAGCGATTTATGACCCCATAGACTTAACATTGTACTAACCAAATATTTTTAATTTCCTCGCTAAATCAGTTTCCGTTAAACCAGCCCTCGGAATAATCGACTGACTGTATATATTTTTACTCTAAACTATATACAATTTTTTTTTCCTTTAAATAATACTTTGAACATATCACACAATATTTTACAATTTAAAAATTAACATAAAAATTGATTCATAAATAAAACGTTAATGGCAATTTGAACAAATTTTGGAAATAGTGCAGTTTTGCACAGAAAATTTACCTTTAAAGTGCTAACAAATAGTACAAAGCAATTTACAATGCAATGTTGTGGAAAATTTTGCAGATAACAGGATAAACTAGCAGGATAATTACATTCAAAATTACAGTTTATTTTTAAACGCAATTTCATATAAAATTGCTGCTTTTGTCAAACTATGTTGTACTAAAGAAATCATTTGAAAAAATGTTCATTAAAAGCATTGATGTTTTGAATATGTTTGCTTCTTTTTAAACATTTAAGTCTCCAGTTTTAATGATTTCTTTGAAATGTATTTTCAAACTTTGATGAAATCCTGGCAATTAACTAATAATATTTTAAACTTATTTGGTTTTCTCAACAGGTTCTCTTTTTTCTCTACATTTGAGGCATTTAATAAAGAGATAAATTTTATAAATCAATAATTTATAACTTTTTCAATGCGTAATCAGAAAATGAACTTTATTATGACAGTATCTAGTGTGTTTTGATTGTTACTTTGCTAATCTTTAAATTTGAGTATTGCCAGTCCAAAATTAACAGGACAGAATTTTGTTCCAGATCTATGATTTTCTGGAACATTAACTTTAAATGCATGCATGTCTATGCATGTCAATTAAATGCTGTGGATAGGTTTTGCCCTAGATGTTTAATAACAGTAGAATTCTGCTGGACAGAAAGTAAACTAATTTTCAGTACTAAGAATAAGTTGGGTGTCTTACTTTTCAAAGCACCAGCTCCACTAGTTGAAGCTGCAGCATTTATAGCTGGAGCAGTAGGTCTTGGAGTAGCTTTAGATGGAGGAGCTGCTTTCATTGGTGTATTAACTGGTAAAGCAGTACCATGCTTGGCTTGTCTACGAGCAACATCTCGAGGAGGTTTTGCCACTGAATCCACATATGCAAGTTTAGCTTTACGCACTAAAAATTTGTTAAAAAGTTTATTCAATGTAAGTGGAACAAAAATCTGTACATTATTATACTTGCTAAAAAAATTACTAGTGAAAATCATTCTCAATCTTTAATAAACCAAAAACTACTAGCTATATACTAATTAATTTTCTTTATCAAATAAAAATGACAAAGAGCTATGTATTTTTTTTCCCTAAACAGTCTTATTAAAATATCTATCAACTACTTGCACTTTCCGACATGTTGGGGGAAAAGGGGGCACATGTGAGCACGGAGCACATGTGAATGTGGAGGAACATTTTACTGGGATAACCCCAAGCTGAGGTGACAACTTCTTTGTTTTAGCAGGTGTTGCATGTAATTTTATTGTCGTCTTCTTTACGTGGAAACATATTTTAAACTAACTAATAAGCTAAAATTATTTATTGAAAACCATTATATGAACGTTCAAGTGTTCTAGAGGTTTTTTTTTTTTTAATTAAGAATTATTTATTTTTGAAAATTAGTTCAAAGGTAGATGACAGGGCACTTGTGAACACAACATGAAGGTGCACATATGAACAGTTTCCATATCCTTTGCTTAATATAAATATCAGTTTAAGGATATTATAAGGGTTAAAAAAGGTGTAAATATTTTTTATTTTGCTTCAATCAGTTTATTGTTGATTATTAATAATATATTTTTTAAAATTTATTTTTGAATTCTTTTGTTGATAAATAGTTGCAAACAATTTAGTGGTTACATAATGTTTAAAAGAAAGAAAACAGACAAAATATTGTCCTTTAACTATAAACTGAAGTTTAAAATAACTTTTAAATGAATCATCATATTACGTATGAAACAAACACACTACATAACAAGAATAAACTTTACATGATCAGGGATGAGAGTGGTCAGAGAACAAAAAGGAGGAAATCCAAAACATTTCGTAAAAGGGATGATATCCAAAAAAATTTCGTGAAAAGGATGATTTCCAAAACCGCATTAAAATAGAACCTGGAAGAAGTGATATTCAAAAATTCAACAAAGAATGACTAATTTACCAGTTTTAAAGATAATACGTATTTAATTAATTTGCTGCATTGTACCATTTCTTGCAAGGGTGTTTATTCCTAAATAAATCTAAATTTTGAAAAAGAGGCAGCAATTTCTAACCCCTGAGTCCTTGAACAAAGGGTTACGGGAGCCAGAGTTCAATCTTGGCTGCATCACACAATCATATTTTTTAGAGAAAAATACATATTTTTTCATTAAAAACATTTTAGTTTATAGTGTTAAACGAGTGAGAACATAAATTTTAAAATTAGATCTGTTTGTAAAGTAAAAATTTACAACAGAGAGATAAATCTAAAATCTCTTTATGTGGTAGAACATACTTTTCATAGTAAGAATTAAAAATAAATATGTATATAAACGATTGGTTATCTTTTTCCTTGCATTGGAACCCAAAATTTATTTTTGAAAGCTTCCTAATACAATTTTGGAATAAAAAAAAACTTGCAGCTGCCTCATTTAGTCATGAAATTTCAAAACTTTTAACAGTTTGTAAAGCCTAAACCATTTGAGATTAACCAGAAATATTTTTTACACTTTCTTAAATACACAAGTAAAGTAACCATGCCGATTTACAAAAAAATTCGAAACTGTGGGTGCTAAGCCACATTTTTTTTATTGCGTTTTGCATTTTTTCTAAAATAAATTAAAGAAATAAAAATATTATTGAAATGATGATTAAAATAAGCAGATATAAGGTAGCACATAGTAAAAAAACCACCCAACATTAAAAATAATTGAAATACTTCCAGGATGCAAAAAGATTGAAATCTCAAACGAGGCATGCAACTTTCAGTGCAGCACGTATTTGACGTCGTTGGCATAATTTCAAAACGTACGTTTTTGGCAGATATCGTGGAGGATGAAGTTTCAAGGGGAAAAAATAGAACAAATAAGAAATCGGGGGCCAAAATTTTTTAAAAAATGTATTTTTTTTCCGATTTTTGAGAAAATTAAGGCGTGAAAGAGGCAAAAAAAGGAGGAAAAGGAGGAAAGGTTTTAAAAGTCAACAGAAAAAGCCGCAATTCCGGCAAAAGCCGGAAAAATCTCATCCCTGCATGATAAAATATTCTTTGTATTGTGTAGTCTTTTAAGTTTTTTCCTTTTGATCTAGATCAGAACATGCTACGAAACTTTAAAATTTGACAGAGTTATATAGTAAAGAAAAAATTCTTTGTTATTGACAGTTATTGTGCAATTTAAACTGACACAGTATATTGTAGTAAGTTACTGCCCTAAAGCCAGGGCTAAGGCAGAAATACTTAAAATACACCACCAGCTCAGTTATTCCATCCGAGGACTGCAGTTTCGTGCTTTTTAGCACTCATCAGCCCGGAATAGGAATCACAAGAGGATGGAATAACTGAGCTGGTGGTGTATTTTAAGTATTTCTGCCTTAGCCCTGGCTTTAGGGCGGTAACTTACTACAAAATACCTTAGCTTTGCCATCAATCTTTGAGTTGAACCGCACCATTGCTGCGGTCGCTCATCTGGTTTGCTAATTCTGCATTAGCTACCAGTTTGTTTGGCTCTCTTGGCTCCCTTAAGAGATTTTTCGCCTTCAGCTCATGTGATTCCTATTCCGGGCTGATGAGTGCTAAAAAGCACGAAACTGCAGTCCTCGGATGGAATAACTGAGCTGGCGGTGTATTTTAAGTATTTCTGCCTTAGCCCTGGCTTTAGGGCGGTAACTTACTACAAAATACCTTAGCTTTGCCATCAATCTTTGAGTTGAACCGCACCATTGCTGCGGTCGCTCATCTGGTTTGCTAATTCTGCATTAGCTACCAGTTTGTTTGGCTCTCTTTGCTCCCTTAAGAGATTTTTCGCCTTCAGCTCATGTGATTCCTATTCCGGGCTGATGAGTGCTAAAAAGCACGAAACTGCAGTCCTCGGATGGAATAACTGAGCTGGTGGTGTATTTTAAGTATTTCTGCCTTAGCCCTGGCTTTAGGGCAGTAACTTACTACAAAATACCTTAGCTTTGCCATCAATCTTTGAGTTGAACCGCACCATTGCTGCGGTCGCTCATCTGGTTTGCTAATTCTGCATTAGCTACCAGTTTGTTTGGCTCTCTTGGCTCCCTTAAGAGATTTTTCGCCTTCAGCTCATGTGATTCCTATTCCGGGCTGATGAGTGCTAAAAAGCACGAAACTGCAGTCCTCGGATGGAATAACTGAGCTGGTGGTGTATTTTAAGTATTTCTGCCTTAGCCCTGGCTTTAGGGCGGTAACTTACTACAAAATACCTTAGCTTTGCCATCAATCTTTGAGTTGAACCGCACCATTGCTGCGGTCGCTCATCTGGTTTGCTAATTCTGCATTAGCTACCAGTTTGTTTGGCTCTCTTGGCTCCCTTAAGAGATTTTTCGCCTTCAGCTCAGTGATTCCTATTCCGGGCTGATGAGTGCTAAAAAGCACGAAACTGCAGTCCTCGGATGGAATAACTGAGCTGGTGGTGTATTTTAAGTGACACAGTATAGGTTACAAACCCTTCACTGTAATTGGTATACACGTATGTGTTTCATATTGAAGTTTTTCGTTGAAATATGATGCTTGTCCTGCATTTTTCAATCATGTCCATTGTGTGCACCCGGCTTGTTCACACGTCCCCCCCTATAGGGGCACGTGTGAACAATTTAAGACAATTTTTAAAAATTCATTAAGAAAAGAAGTAATTTTTAAAAAAATCTGGAAAAATTCCATGACCCAAAGAAAAGACTAAACACTTTTTCTCTAAGAAATTGATATTTTTTGAGAAATTAAGAAACAAAAAAAAAATTGTTCACATGTGCCCCCTTTTCCCCTACAACTTAAAACTGTTCATACAAAAAAAATTTGTAACAGTGATCAATAATTGACATTTTTCCCCAATGCAATTTCTAAAATTTCTTTGGAAAACTTATTTGAAAAAGTTGTTGTAAACATAAGATTTACTTTTTGTGATAACACATAGAGATACAAAAAATAAAAAAAGAAAGATAAAAATCAATGAAATTAAAATTACAAAAATAATTCATGATTTGATTCACAAAAAACTAAATCATAACTACATAAATATAAAACCAAAACCCAGTTCATACAGGGTGTGGCAACATAATTTGCTTATTTGAAGGGCCAATAAAACACATGACATTACAGGTAGCATTATAAATATTTTTTCGACATATGTTACCTACATGGAGTTTTCATTGGACACTGTTTTGAAAATTGTATTGAGCAAGTTTTGCCTCTTCTTGGCAATACTCTGAGTGACCTGATTTCTGAAGTTTCAGTCAGAATTCCGTTTTTAATATAGCAATCAGTATGTTGGTGATTTCTCAGCCAATGTTGTCCCAGTACTCCAGAATGTGTCAACCCATGTTACAATTGATTGCTTACCAGGAACACGAAATCAGGGGGGGGGAGGGGATCTTGAAGTGTATGCCACGCTACTATCGACTGACCATTTGAAAAGCCGGCCACTATGGCAAATGCACAGTGTTGTTCAATGCATTCTCTGTTACAAACAAGGGTGAGAATAAACTTCCCAAACCACCCATTCACATGAGACCAGTAGTGTTTTCTTAAGGCCATTTCTCGCTTCTTAGCAACGACTGCAAACAAGCAAATTATGCTCCTACACCTTGTATTTATTTTCAACAAGAGTATAAGCTAAATTTAAAATTTTTACCTGTAGGAGCAGATTTTGACATTGAAGCAGATATATTAGCAGTAACACTTTTTAATCGCTTTTCTGTTTCATCTTTAACACGCTGTTAAAAGAAAATAGACTTCATTACTACTCTATATCCAACAAAATATTTTTTAAAGCATTCCCTAACATAAAGATCTAGAAAGTTATTAAAGGTGAAAATATTTGTACATAATCTTTTTTTCTTCCCTTGAAGCAATATAGAGCAAAGCATGATTACAGTGTACTCACGCTATAACAGGGTTTGACTTAAGCAAAATGTTAAAACTCTCATAAGGAGAGCTTTATGGAGTTACGAGTTTTGGAGCTAATGCAAATTCCTCTTCTACAAACAAATGTTTGGAAAGGAATCGTTGTGCTAAGTGGTGGCTGCCTTATTGACTACTAAATATTGGTTTTGTGAATGTACTTTAATCCTTTTAGCATCACTGACATTGCAAGTTCCCACACCTCACTAGTCTAAATGGGCAGTTGTGAATCATGGAAAAACACACGTGATAGATTTCAAACACTAACTAATCAAAATGATTTTCTTCATAGAAAAGTTAAATTTTTTAAAAATAATTTCACCCCTACAACGTGATATTCAAAAGAAAAAATATATAATTCTCAGCTTGTAAGGGAAAAGAAATACTTATGACAGAGCCCAAGAAGAATGTTCAGGGGGGGGGGGGAGTTAAAGTTTTAATTTGAAATATTACATAAAAATTGTACATTTTGTACTTCATCTTTGTGGCATTTTGTCCCATGACAAACCCTTCTGAACATTTTTTTTTTTTGTCAACTCAGTGATAGTTTGATTAGATGCAAGTCTGGTGATAAGAGAAAAAGTACCAGCACTCCATCCCTCAGCAACATCAGAAACACTTTCATATGCATTCAATTTTCTCAATTACCAGTTTTTAAGATAAAAAGGAAGGGGACACTAAAGCTATCTACGTTTTTCACCTGTTTTTTCAAAAATATCTCTAAGGTTCATTGAGTCTTGAACAAGTCATAATGTTTGATTCTTCCTATTTTCACACCTTCACCTTCCTATTGTTTGAGTTGTTTCCTTTGCCATTGCTCAGTCATCCGTACCCATATTTGACAGTTCTTATCTCATCTCATCTTTCTACAAGAACTTGTGCTACAGAAATGATGAAAGGTTTAAAACCCTAGGGTCCCCCTGTCCCCCGTTTAGATCATTAACACAATTCTCTCAATAGTCTAAGGTCCCCTGTGTCATCTACATTGATGGTTAATCTTTGTGATCTAGACCACCTAGTTCATCTGAAGTATTAGTGTCCTGCTAGTCAATTCGCCTTATAACAATATAAGTGAGTCGACAAGTGCGTTTCTCCAACAAGAGCGAAAGAGGAAAGAAGGGGAAGATAAATTTAGGGGCTAAAATTCTATGATGGAATTTAATCTTATTTCAAAAATAATTTGAGAATGATTGAACAAATTTTGTCTTGGAAATAAACTTTCATTAGAAAAAAAAAATCAGAACAACGGGGCATGCAAGGACCCTGGAAGTGCGAGGCCGTGAGCTGTCGTCCACTTCTTGCTACATCTCTGTACATATAGAGAGAAAGAAAGCAGGGGCGGACTGGCCATGTGGAAGATGTGGAAAATTCCACATGGGCCGCACCTAACTCGGGCCGTTTTCTTTTTTTCAATGTTAAATTTTGCAAAAAAAAAAAGATTTTAGCTAGGCCGGCCGTTCTTGTGTATTTAGAGTCACAGTCCAGTTGTCTTAAACTTAGACATTGAGATAACTGCAATTGGGGGGGAGAGGTTTGGAGAGGATGATGATTAGATGGTTTTCCACTTCCAGTGGTCACTCTTTTCTTGTCGAACTATTGCCGTATTGTATCTTGTTACGAAGTGAGAACGCAATGGTTTCATGAGGTGAACCTTCGCCCAAAGTAAAGCCTTAAGGGTGGGCCCTGGTTAAGAGCAGGTGTTGTCTCTTGCTATCTATGTCGGAAATTGATGTTTCCTGGAATTCTGTGATGAGAAGCGGTATATTGGGGGGTGAGGATATTTTTTATGACCATCTAAAGCTGCCTGGGAAAGATTACATTAATCCCTTTCCTTCATATGAAAAAGACTCCATCCAAAGAATAGGATGTAAACCAGTTCTGGTAATATACAAAACGCCTGCTAAGAAACCTTTTATTTTTTTTCTCTCTCTCTCTCATTCTCTTCCCTTCGTGTTTACTGTTAAGTTTCCCGCCACTTTCTGTATAATAGACGGAGCCATGTCTTTTTCAACCAATTAGGTAATCCCTCTCTTCGCAATTTCGTCTCAGAAAAATAACGAGTCATTTGTTATACAGTGTGGAATAACATCTGTATTGAACTAACAATGACAAGAACTTTTTCGTGGTAAGTTTAATATTTTTAGTCATGTGTTTGCTAAAATTTTGTTGTTTTCAACACTTTAAACAAAATAATATGAATTTAAAATAACGATTACTTTAAATTAATTTGTTTTCGTTTATTAAATTTCAAATCCAGAGTCTTTGAAAATAACTAGATTAGTCTTTGAAACTCCTAAGCAAAGTGTGCTTCATTTTATTTCTTTTCAATCGTATTAATGGACAGTATTCATCTGACGTCACTGCAGGTCAAAACCGGCACTGCAGTGCATTGTGGGAACTGTAGCAAACGAAAATCCGTCACTACAGCGTATAATAACACTTGCATTTATGCGGCTTATAAACTCTTCTTTCTATTTAAAAATGAGAGGTATTTTTAAGTTTTTTACAAAGAAACTATGTAACAGAATGATGAACAATTCATTTAATATGAAATTCTCTTTATTACAGTGCAGAACCTTTTATCCGGGAACCAAAAAACCGGGAAACCAGAAAACCAGCAACTTTTACCCGATTTTCCCGCCATCTTTTAAAAATAAGCCATTTTGACAATTTTTGAAAAATGAAGCATTTTTTCTGCAATACCAAAAGAATATGAACGATTTCTTAATAAACACCATATAACTGACGAGAAACTGTTGCAAACACTAACTTCAAATGGTTATCCTTTATGCGGGGCAAAATTTCCGAAAGATTTTCTTGAATTAAAAAGTACATTCGTATGTCTGAAATTTTCGTGTTTTATTCCAACTGAAAGCTAAGGAAATGAATATTATCGCATTCTAATGCAGTATTTGATTGAATGGCCTCTAATTAAAGGCATTTGGCGTAAGTGACGTCTCAAAAGTGTGGGAAACGCCGAAAACCAGATTCGCGATTTTTTTGGATAGTTAGTTGATCGTGAAATCTAGAAATCCATTAAACGCAAGACTAATAAGGCTGCAAGAACTCATAAATCAAATTTCTGTTATATTAACCAAATGCAAAAGCATTAGTTATCAATAGCTACCGTAATCGCAAACACGAAACCTTTACAAAAAATTAAAAAAAAAAAAAAAAGTGCGATCATGAAAGTGAATTATTTTATACACTATAGTAGAAAATTTGCACACTTAGGTTCAAAAACTTATTTTTTTCCCCTTCCCTTCATTTTCTTATGTTTAAAAGCATCGAAAAGTGGAAGATTTTCCCTTTCTTTTCCAAACAGAATGTGAGGGTCCCCGGTATTATGAGTTAGGCATTATGAGAGATTAGTAGTGTTTTGGTGTTCAAATTATTCATTCACTAGTAGTTTTTAATATTTCGATATTTATAAGCATTTCTGAACTGTTTTCTTCTTATTTTAATATGCATAACTATTTATTATAGTAATTTAAGTTTTACAAACAATCGTCCAATAGCGTTTTTTAGCGATTCAGAAAACCGGGAAATTCAGATATCCGGGATAGCGATGGTCCCGAACTTCCCGGATAATTGGTTCTCTACTGTATTGTAATTTCATGGGTTTAAGCCTCTTTGGTTCCTCATCAGAAACATGGTGAAAACTCGAATTCTCGTTTTACTTTTCCCTTTTCTCGGAGTTTTTCATGCAGATAAGAGTCTGTATAAGCCCTAAGCATGTTCATGATGCATATGAAGTTCAGTAATCCTTAAATAAAACGAGTTTTTTTAGCATTACTAACACTGTGCAGTTGGTCAAAATACCCGCAGACGGAGAGATGATGGCCAAACCGTAAGTAAGTTCCATTATTAATAGTAAAAATAGGTAATATGTTACTCTCCCGTTCCCCATTCTCGAAATCTGTTCATCATTTCTTTTAAAGCATTTTTTACTATTGATCATTTTATATTTAATTCAGTGTTGTATTTGTTGTGGTGATCAAAAATTAATCGTACCGAAAGCCGATGTGACAAAACAACAATGCATTATATTTTCTCCTTCCTCACTCTTTCTGTCTGTCAACTGCTGTCATTGATTTATCGACACAAAAAAGTTTATTATCTTAATTTGAAAAATGAAACTCAAAAAAAAGTTTTGTTCGTCTATTTTTTTTCCTGATATTTCTTTGTTCCAATCACTCCTTATGAGGCTTCAAAATGCAGATTTTTATACCTATTTTTCAAAATTTTCTCCGGGGGAGAAACCTCCGGACCCCCTAAATTGGGGATATTCCATACCCCACTTACAGGGAGAAACATTCATCACTATCTTGATATCATTCTCCGTTTTAAGCTGAATTCAAAAATGGGCAGCAGCCAAAACATTGAAAAAAAAAAAAAAAAAAAAAAAATTAAACTAAAAAGATGGCTTCTTTCGTCATCAACAGAAAAGTTTTCCAGATTACAAAACTGGGATTTTTTTTTTCTTTTAAAGACATGTGTAGTCCTTGAAAAAAACTTGTTCTTTTCTTTTTCTTTTTTTATATAAAGAAAATCACTAAAAACTTTTGGGGTTGGGAAAAAGACAGCCAAAATGTTTGGGGTAGGGCCGGAAAGAATATTTTTCCACATAGAAATTCTAGGGCCAGTCCGCCCCTGAAAGAAAGTCTACCATTCGCTCCGGAGTGTGGATCATTACTACAGAGCTTAATTTGCAACAAAAGAAGAATGGGAGCTCTATAGTCTTTAGAGCTTATTTCAATGCATAGTCTGAAATTTCGTCTAAAATGTAGAAATTCAACTATAATGACCGAAAAATACTGGATCTGAACTCCCATGCAAATTAAGCAGGGTCGATGAGAGGAGATGTCAGCCTAGTCGAACACTACTGACTTGTCTCCAGATCAGAGTGGTATAAATTTTATTGGTTTTGAGTTGGAGGAGGGGCCCAGAGACCAAACACACTAGGGCCCAACCTTGGCTCTAGGCGGCCTTGAAATTAAGCCCCGCAGTATTAGCATATGAGCACACAATCAGGAGAATTGCGTTGTATAAGCGGAGAAAGAGAATCAACAATATATGAACCTGTAGTTGTAAGTGCAAGATTCTCAAAGAGAAAGGAGGGCCTGAGAGTTCTCCTCCAGAAATTTTTCGAAATTGTAGCTCTGAAGATGCAATTTTGAAGATTTATCTTCTGATGTTCAGAGGAGGAAAGGTTCAGGGAATTTTGTGAAGGATTCTGAGCTTGGAGACTCTTTCAGGGAAATTTCTCGCAATTGAAGTTATAAAAACAAGGTTTTAGAGGTTCTTTAATGATGGGTGCAGTGGCTGGGGGAGGATCTGGGACGCTCTCTAATGCTTTGAAGCCGGAAGCTTTAAAAAACGCTACTATACAGATAGGTATAGGTTGGTGATAATGTTAGGAGACTGGATAGGTTTCTCAGGCTGTCCCCTGCAGATTTTGAAATTGAAATTCCAGAAATAAAATTTTAGACAAGTTTTGACGATGTTGTGAAAAGAGGTTTGGGGGTATTTTCCCAGAAAAATTTCGAAATTAAAGTCCAAAAAACACAATTGTAAGCTTTCCTTGATGATGAGAGGAGATGTACGGGGCATAGGTCCTCCTCCAGAATTGGTTTGAAATTGAAATCATTAAAACACAATTGTACGATACCTTTGAAGAAAGGAATGAGATAGGGTTCGGAAATTTCTTCAGAATATTTTCGAAATTAAGTCTTAAGAATGCAATTTTAAACCATATTTAATAAGGTTAAGGGAAGGGTTGGCATGGAAACTCTCTCTCAGAAATGTTTCAGAATTGAAATTCAAAGGACAAAATTTTTGATAATGTTAGAAAGAGGTGAAAGTTGCAGATTTCCCCATGAAAATTTGTAGAAATTAGAATCCTTCCTTAAGTCGAAACTTTAGATTCTTTAAACCCGTTTGGGGGAGGAGGGAGGTGGTGTAGATCCATAGTTCCTCTTTGGGATTCACCACTGATCTATAATACAGAACTGAAAATTAATAGTTTTTGGAATGTGTTTATTTTTAGGCAGTAGCCTAGCTAGGGTGGGGCGGAGGGGCGGTCCGCCCTGGGAGGCACTTTTTGAGGGGCGGCAAATCAACCATTTTGATGTGAAAAAAAACTATTTTTCAAATAAGGAAATCAGGTTTTAATCTGTTACTGCAAGCAAAAAGAAAATCTTCAAATTGTAAGACTTTTGTGTCACTACTAGAATACTTTTATTCAATACTTTTTGCTTTCTTTAAAAAACTTTTAAAAGTCTTTCTTGATAGCATATCAGTACAATTCCTTGTTTTTTTTTCTGAGGGGGCAGCAGTTTACAGATATGGGACCAATGTTTTTTTAGACTGAAGAAGTTAAATCTAGGAGAAAGAAAACAATGAAGTTTTCCAATTTTTGTATTAAGGAGTTAACACTGGATTTTAAGAGTTTCTTAAGAACCTCCTAGTGAAACAAAAACTTTTTTTTAACTTCAAGAAAATGGTGACAAGAGTAAGAAAGGAAGGGGGAGGTGAAAAATGGTATACTAAACAACTTATTGCTTATCGCAGGGGTGGCTTTGTATGTTGCAGGGTTTACTTTGAATTCTCTTTCTTTAAAAGATGTCTATTTCAAAAGAAGTAAAAGGGAT
Source organism: Uloborus diversus (assembly GCF_026930045.1). NCBI lineage: Eukaryota > Metazoa > Arthropoda > Arachnida > Araneae > Uloboridae > Uloborus > Uloborus diversus. The sequence continues at coordinate 128,247,906 of NC_072733.1, read as the reverse complement.
TTGTGTTTTCTCGCTTTTGAGAGTAGAAAATCTATCGGACAACTTTGGATCACATGGTAATCTATTCCTTATAGAGGGTAAGCAAGTTTCATTTCTCAATATTTGATATAGTCTCTCAATTTGGATAAGAATGAATGAATGAAATGGAGAGGGGAGGCTCAGTAGAGCCAAGCATTGCATCCAGAGTTCTATAGTACTAAACCACAAACAGAAGTCCTAAACAGACCAGTAGTGGAAGCAAAGATTAGCAGGCATTTAATGGGAATATTATAAATCTCTCAAGGATCAAGCAAGTGATGACCAAGGTGTTCAAACCCGTAGGCAGAAAAAACATTGGAATCACACAAGATAAGTGCAGAAGTTCCCTCATGAAAGCAACAGCCTTTACAAATTGGGTTATCAATGACGCCTATTATAGTAAGATGCCGCTTCAAAGTACAATGACCAGTAAGGAGGCCGATAGCCCTTCTGACACTGTTAGGGTTCAGACTTAAGAGCTCCTTTGCCCTAATACTAGGGCAACCTCTATTAAGTTCTTTCGTCTACCATTGTCCATCAAGTTTGCGCCAGTTATAGTAATGTTTTCTACCAAAAATATCAAAACAGCAGTCCTAATAAGATTTTTCGAAATCCCAATTACTGGCTGAGGGCCAACAAAAGGAATATCAGAGCCTTTCCGAGCAAGATAGTGGGCTTTCTCGTTTCCCTGCATTCCAGAGTGTCCAGGTACCCAACAAAGGGTAACCTTGTTCAGTTTTGCAAAATTGCAGAAGAGCAAATTACAGCAAACTCAAACAATGTGGGATGTCCAAACAACCTTATTAAGTGCGCTTAATCTGTGTGTGACTATCAGAGCATATATGAACACATCGGTCTCTATAGCCACGACTCAAGCAAATACTGCAACACACCAGGATAGCATAAATTTCAGCCTGAAAAACAGAAGTAAACTAGCTTAAAGGACAAGAATACTCAAGATCATCACCAGGACAAAAAGCCCAGCCCCAGTCCTTTCATTCATTTTAGAACCATCAGTGTACCAGAGAGTGCAACATTTACCATGAGATAAGGCAACATCCCTCCAGTCACTCCGAGAAGGAAAGATAACCTGATATGGCCTGTCTAAAGCATACTTGCCAAGCATGTAGTCACTTGGCAGGTCAGAAAGAGGATGACCAAGTACATCCTCATCAAAATTTTTTCCGGGAAAGGTAACAAGAGTAAGCTTTCCATTGTTTTGAACATATAAGCCTCTCCATACACAAAAAAGCTTCAGCTTCAATCCGCATATGGAGCGGGCATAAACCTAAAAGTAGTTCCAGTGCAGCAGTAGGCGTTGTCCAAACACATCCAGTCACGGCTATGCAGACAATCCTCTGCAGCTTGTTGAGCTCATTTCTAGCAATGTCAAGTTTGGTTCTTGACCACCAGACAATAGAGCCATAATGATGAGACAGATGACCATCTTGTAGATCTGGGCAATAATAGTCTAAAGTTGTTTTTTAGATTATTCAGTTTCAAATAATTCCAGTTGGGAACCTCTCCCACCTCCACTCTGTAGTCAAATAGCATGAAAGAAAGTTTCGAAATGTTTTTAGGAGGGAGAGCTTTTGAATCTCATTTCTTTCCCCGATATCACCAAAGATAGCCTAGAAAAACGGCTTAGACCTCAAGGTTTAACATTTTCTCAGTAGAACCCCAAACCTAGTCTTTTTTCCTCTAACATAGCAAAAACAGCCCAAAAGTATATTTAGGAATTTAATTTTGAAAATTTTCCCGGGGAAAACTCTTAACCTCTCTTCTAAAGTCTCAACATATAGCCTAAAATCACGTTTTTAAAACTTTGATACTTCAATATCAATTTTTGAAAACAGCATTTGAAACTTGACTATGCTTTATCTACTAACATGATTAAAGATAGCTTAGAATAAGTTTTTAGGATTTCAGTTTTGTAATTTTCCCCAAGAAAGATACATTAATCACTCCCCCTCCCTCTCATTTAAGTCTTCAAAGATTAAAAATACGTTTTGGAAACTTCAATTTTTAACAATTTCTGAGGAAGGAAAGCCATAATCCTCAGACCTTTTCCTAACGTCCTCACAGATTGCGCAAAATTTCGCTCATAAAAATTTGAATGTGTGTGTGTGAGAGAGCTTGCTAATTCTTCCTTCTCAAACATAGCCTAAAATGAACTTCAGCTTGAAGAGAGATTTAGGGAGGGAAACCTCCCTCTGCTTCCTTTTGCTCCTAACACTATCAATATCAAACAAAGCAAAAATCAACAAAGTTGGGTGTCAATTACAGAAGTTTTCCATGAGAGAGCCGCCTGGCTTCACAAAAGTTTTGGTGCCATTAGGTGTTAGGGAACCCTTTAACATCACCAAAAATAGCCTAGAATTGCGTTCGAGACTTTGGTGCTGAACAATTTTCAAAAAAAAAAAAACGAACCTTCCCCCATTCCAGTAAATCACCAAAGATACAATTTAAATTTATTTCAATTTAAAAAACATTTCGGTAAGAAACCTCAGCACTCCTCCCTACCCTAATGCTTACAACTGCCTTAGAATGCACATGCAATTGTATTGCAAAAGATAGCCTAAAATTGCATATTTCAGAGCTGAAAATTTTTGAATTGAGTAAGTGACCATTCCCTTAACCTCTCCACAAAGTAGCCTAAGCTGCATTTTAAAAATTTGATTTCGGAACATTTCCTTGTGGTACCCACCGATCCCCATTCGTCAACAAAGACGCATTAAAAGAGACTTCATTTTTGAAAAAATATCGGAAGCAAACCCAACCTGCCCTTCAGCTATTTTCCAACAAAAAGGCGGCAAATTAAGGAACCACTCCAGGCGGCAAACACTGTATCTACGCCACTGTTTGTAGATATATATATACACACACACACACTTTTTTTTTTCAAATTAATAAAAACTCTTAATATGTAGCGTAGTTATATTTCCCTAACACAATAAACTGCATATCATTTTATTTTAAAATTTGCTTTCAAGTAAATTAACTTTCATTGTCACAATGAATAAATATGTTATTTTTCAAACTATGTTTTCTGATGAAATATATTAATTTTTTTTTTAATCCAAGCAAAAACATTTTTTGTGTCATGTGTAACTCTGGCAGAAAGATCACCAGCGACTTTTTAAAGCAAACATTGTGTCGTTGTTCAATTGAACAAGTTCATTGACTGTTTCAAAGAGACATCTTTAAAATTTAAAAGTTTATCAGTGATTTAATGAGTCAAATTTCAAAAATTCCTCGATTTTTGAATCATAAGGGGTGGTTTGCGAACAGACAAAATTTTCTTGTTATCATGTAGAGTGATTCAATGTAAAAACGGATTATTTGCAAACAATCCCTCATGATTGGTTTATATGACTATCATGTAAAAATTCAAATTACATATATGACCAAAATGTAATTCTTGTGCTAAATTTGAGGTTCAAGGTTTGAACAAAAAAATATTATTGATAAAATAAATTTTGCTAGAAGTTTTCAGAAGAAATAAACTTACCCAATACAGATCCCGCCATGTTTCATTTTCATCTGGTTCTGCATTACGGCAATCTCTACGGCAGTGTGCCTCCCATAAGTCTTGAGTTTCATCAAGAAAAGACTAAAATAATACATCATAGCATTTTGCATCAAGTAATTTGAATTCAACAAACATCAAAACAAAACACTAATAAAATTCACTTTGAATAGGTCGTGCATGCACAAAACAAGAATTTGAATTTTAAGTTTCAAAACTTCAGCATTAATTCAGAAATAATATTTCTCCATTCAGTAAAGCATCATTGCAAAAATATGACCTTTACAACATGAATTTGCGTAATAAAGTAAATCATCATTTGAATGATATTTTTTAGTATCTAGCCTCCAAAATTATTTTTTAAGAACAATTATTTTTCTTATATGTCACTGATAATTCCAATTTCAAATACCAGGAAAAGAAACATTTTACTGACAGTGGATGCCTCTTTAGAATGTGTAACTCCATGCCCTCTCCTAGTACCCATCTGCTGTGTTGAATATTGAACCACTTCATATCTTTGACGCATTTTTAAAGCTTCATGTTCAGAAACTGATCAAATGCAGTCTTATCATTCATGTATGCATCTTTCACTACCTGTCCTACTGTTTTTATACAGTTTTTTTTTTGAATCAGTGAGCTGAACTGATTAGAAGTTCTGAAATACCATAGCAGCCATCATGGCACAATACAAATTATGGAGATCATTGCATCACTGAATTTTATGTTAATAATTAGAATGCAAGTGATTTTTTTAAATTTCAAGATTGTTATACAGTAGAGATGTTTTTTAAACTCGAAAAAATACCACAAAAATAAAAAAATATTAAATAAAAACAAAAAAACCTGACTGCGTAAAAACCAAAAAAAAAATAAGAAAAATGTATAAGCCCAGTAGTTTAGAATGCTATTAAGTACTACTGAATAACCACACCGTTGAAATAGTTTTATAACCGTACACAGATAAGACAAATCATGAATTCAAAAGCAGAATAGAAGGATCAACAGTCGGGGCCCATTCTTTTCTGGTTCAAGAAACCCCATAAAATTTGAATGGGCCCCGACTGTTGATCCTTCTATTCTGCTTTTGAATTCATGATTTGTCTTATCTGTGTACGGTTATAAAACTATTTCAACGGTGTGGTTATTCAGTAGTACTTAATAACATTCTAAATTACTGGGCTTATACATTTTTCTTTTTAGTTTTTTTGGTTTTTATGCAGTCGGGGTTTTTTTATTCTATTTAATAATTTTTTATTTTACACTTTTTAGTTAATTTTTATTGACTTAGTTATTACGATTATAAGATGGTACATTTCGCAACCTTGTTATTTCATTGAGAGAGTTTGTTTATATCGTGAGGTTTATTAAGTAACTTGCGATGGTCTAAACTACTGATAATTAGTCACTTCAGGGACCTAACTCAGCTTAAATCAACATGTGCTTGACCTTCGGCAAAAATGCGCGAACTTAAGTGAACCACAGCACAGCTATATAAACAGCCTGTATAACTAATGATGACGCGTTATCAGAAACGTCGTCAGTCAAATCTTTCCAACAAAACTAAAAAAGCCTCTCAAGAAAGTACACGTCGCAAAACTCAGTCCCTTGAATCAAAACAAAAACAAATGCAACATATGTTAGAGATGAAAATCGAATGAGTAGACTTCCTTTTTTTTTGGTGCTTATTGCAAGGGTTTATTTTGATGAGGACTACAATCTGAGTGTCTTGCCTTTGTTACACATAATATATTTTTTATTACAGTACAGATTACATACAAAGAATACATGAAAGAATTTACATCAGAAAAAGGGGAAAGTACATACGGAGCAAAGGTGTCTTGACCCACCGCCTCAAGTGAGAAAAGCAATCGCTTAGACCACTCGGCCACTGAGACCCCAATTAGTAGACTTAGTAAACAAAAAATTCAGGCAGTGAAAGCTACCTGCATTTGTCGCACGCAGGTAGCGTGCGACACAGTGTGTGACATCCAGCGTGCACTGATCCCAAACTGACAAAATGGCAACTGGTTTTTGAAATGGTACTTTTGATAACTGTCATGTGTTTAGTGACACTCCCAAGGTTAAGACAAACTGATTGACTTAAGAATTACCAAAATTAGCCAAGGCGTTTAGCCTGTAGAACGCCACATAGAAACGGACATACATACATAGACTGATAAACATATTACCTTCCTTTGCGTCGCGCATGCGCAGTCGGGTAATTAGTGTTCATATATCCAAAGGAAAATTATAAGGAAACAAATTTAGTTTTATTGTGAAATTTTTTGGGGGGAGAAAGCATTAAATTCCATCCCTTCCTTAACTTCATCAAAAATAGCTTACAATTGTACTTTAAAAGTCTTAAATTTTAAAAAAGATTTGGTAGGAGTAACCTCAATTGCCCACTCATACATCTATACTAATCATAATGAAGCTGAAGAGTTTCTTTGTTTGAACACGCTAACCTCAGGAAACAACAATTTGAATTGAAAAAGTATTTTTGTGTTGAATAGCCCAATTACTAAGGATCGCTATAGGCTATTTTTTTAATTTTTTTAAATCAGAATGATTGAAGCATTTTTATAATTGCAAATTAAATGTTTGATAAATTGTTTAGTTCTATGAATTCCTCACGGATGGCGGGGCAAGTTTAGTTTCATGAATTCCTAATAGATGGGGGGTAAACTCATCGAGAGCGCAAAGGCCGTCAGTGCAAATAGCTGTGAGGAACCATGCTGCACGGCTCAGAAGCTACGCTATTGGGGTCAGCAAACTGATTTTTGATTTTTTTTTGATATTCAGGAGCATATAATTTGATTTTGTACGATTTTTCTATTGGGTTTCTTTTCCCTTATTTCTTCAACGTTTGTTTTTATTCTTATAGTTGAAGATAGTTACTTATTTAAGTAAGTAACTTGATTTGTCTTATTGTTCAATTGTGATTGTTCTTTATAACGTTTTTTATTATAGTATTGCTTATTTGGCATTGAATATTGCAGAAAAAAAACTGCTTCACTCGCTAAAAAGCAGGGTTAAAGTAACGTGGTTGCTTGGTACGTAAGAGATGAACTAATACATTTGAAAGATTAGTTCGAGTTTTAAAGCTACTGTTGATCTTTTATCAGTGGCGGATCACCGCATAGGCGCATGAGGCGATAGCTGGGGCCTCCAGAAAAGCAGGGGGCCTCGAAACTGCGAAGTGGCCTATCCTCAAAACCAAAATTTTTTGTTTTGAGGATTTGCCGCTGACAGCCATAATTTTGAGTGGAAAATGCTCAAAACTCATGAAAATTGATATTTAATCATGAATTTTAGGGGTGGCCTGATTGCTTCCAATAGGGCCCCCTGAGGCTTAGGGGGCCCCTGGCTTCAGGCGCCTTTGTTTGGATTTTCCCTGGAGTTTGGATTTTCCTCTTTCTTCCCACAATTTCAGCATAAAATTGTGTTTGTAAATGTTCGACAAAATTATTCTGATAAAATGCACGGTTAGTCTTGCTAGCAGGCCCGGATCTGCGTACCCGCAAACCCCGCAGTGCAGGAGGGGGGGGGGGGGGACACAACCTGAAAGAGCCCAACGTCCCAAGAAATTAAAAAAAAAAAATAAATAAATAAACTAGCATTAAGTTCTTATTAAAGGTACGAATGTACACTGCTGGCCTCTGGGGAGTGGCCCTACAGAGTTTTTGCAGGGCCCCCCAAAATTTATAGATCCAGGCCTGCTTCCTAGAAGAACTTTTCCCGTTCCAAGTAGTTCTTTGACCACTTACTAGTCGGTTTTGTCTGAGTAAGGAGTATGCATCTTGTTTTAAAAAAGCACTATTGATATACACATAAAGATATTTGCTTTAATTGGAATAGTCATATAGCTAGGAAGTGTCGAGAGAGGGGTAGAGAGGGGTGAGGCACCCCCCGTCCCAAACAAATGATAACCAGTCGTCATTTTTGTGTCAGTATTATATCAGTCCTCAAAATATGCCAGTCGTCATTTGTGCGATTATGCCCAGGGCCGTATGAAAGGAGGTGGTTCATAGGGTTCAAACCCCATCCAAAATTTTTATCCAAAGAAATGCTTTCCATTATTTATTTTATTTATTTATTTATTTATATTTTGGTGACAAAAATATTAGTGTTGTTATTATTATTATTTCAATTTTATTTGTGAAGTGAAATTAGTATGACTGAAAAATTGTACAAACTAATTGTGTGGTTACGGTAGTTATTGAGAAATTCATTTATTATGTAACAATATGGCGTTTTGTAAGAACATCCCCTCCCTCCATTTAGAGAATCATTGTAACAAAAATCAGTAGAATATACATGAAACAAAATTTGATAGATCATATAAATGTTTCAAAAAACGTGTTTGGTAAAACCCCCTCCGAAATAAAAGTCTGGTTACGGCCCTGATTATGCCCAAGTCGGTGTTTATCTTAATAAGGGGAGCAGGCAGCAGGATTTAGAATATGGGGTGTAAAACTCGACCTCTTGGAATGGTCACTTTTCTTGACGAACAATTACTTATATTGCCTTTCCTTATCTCTAGAGTGCTGAAGGGAGAAGAGACAGATCTGTGGCGGGTCCAGATCGAAGTCGTTTTCACACGCCGGGCACAGCTATTTTCTTTCTTTACTTTTTGCTAAGTTTCCCACTTTCCCACCCATGACCAACCCGTAACAAGCTAGTTTTATGACGTATTTAACTAAATAAGTAATTTGAAAAAGGCAGGAATTTTTTCTTATTTTTGGACGAAGAAGGAAGAACCTGTTAATTCGCTGTTTTGATTCACTCGTGCTCGTAAACGTGCTTTTGTTGTGTGTCTTCAATCAACGACAAGACCATTCCTTTTGAGATAAGTTTAATATGTTTTCGTAATTATTTAATTTTTTAAATTCTGCTGCAATCTTGGTGTTAAATGATAAATTTTGAAGTATAATAGCCTACAATTAAAGGTGTACAAAGGTATTGCTTTTGAAAAAAGAATATACTGTTAATTCTTCCTTAAATTATATTTCCATTACAGAGTAAAGAATCATTTGTCACTTCATTACAAATACGCTTTATAAAATTACTAAAAAAATTTTAAATGCCTCTGCAGCGAAAGTAGTTGATTTTTAGTGTTCTCCTTCTTTCACTGGTGCCATTTTTTGTAATGTATTTTACAATTTCAACTTCATTAAGATTGATTTACTTATTAAAGACAAACGTTTTACATAAAAACTGTAGTTGGGGCAAACCTAACCTGATAGCGTCGTAATGGAATAACTAAGATCTGCGTAGCTTTCTTAATGCTGCCAGGTTAGGTTCTCCCCAACTATTGAAGTGTTTCAGTTTTATTTTCAGGAGTGTACATTTACATTTGCCATTTACTAAAGAGCATGTTTCACTGCTTCAAAAAAGAAAAAGAAAAAATTGATGGTAATGATTATAGAAAAAAAAAAACATAGGTTTTAAGATTTGCTTGAAAACTTCTGAAGAATCAGGATTTTCAAACAGTAAAGGAAATTAAATTACGAATTTTGAATTTCAGAAATATATAAATACTTCAGGAAAGTAAAAATATGAGAGTAAGAATTTCACTTGGATTCATCATAGTTGCGAACTCATTATTATTTTCCACCTTATCACCCCATTTCTTAGCGTACGCCTTTGGATTACCATCCGGGGGGCTCCGAAGGCCGTTGAACTCTTTGAATTTCAGAAAATACTCAAGCAAGGGTCCCCGAACATACTTTTTCTTTAATATCATAAAAAAATTAAGTTTTGTAAACTACACCTAGAAAATATTTAAATGGTATAGCCCCTGAATATAAAATATTAAAGTTCTTAGGACCATAATTTTGAAAAAAAAAAAAAAAAAATCACAGAAGAGCCCAGCACCTCTTTCCCGTAAATTTTTTTATCATGTAATTTTTGTCTGAAAATTGCTTTTTTGAAACTTCAATTCCGAAATTGGGAAGGGGGGATGGGCAGAGAATTGATTTCGATCTATTTTTAAAAAAAATGATTAAGGGCACTCCCTGGGCTCCATCCCTTACCCCTAACGTTAAATGGCCTATAATCGCGTTTTTAAGGCTTCAATTCCTACTACTTTCCGCTGAGACAACTGGATCTTTTTGTCCCCAAACATCAGCAAAGAAAGTCTAAAATGACGTTTTTAAACCTTCAAGTTTCAAAAATTTTCCGGGGAAGAACCCCCCGGACCCCCCTTTTCTTATTAGATCGGAAGTTTTCTCTCTCTCTCTTTTTTTTGTTAAGTGCCTCACCCTCCTTGGACTTTTTTCTGATGGCACCACTAATTATACTTGCATTGGAAAAACTGGGGAAAGTTGAGATTTCGCTTAATGACCAGGGGTAGGAATTGTCCTAAGGTTCCTAAAATTTCGAGTTTCGTCCTAAAATGTCTATAATGTTCACACTATATTCCCAACTTGCGCAGTAAAATGAAACTTTTCCTGATGATATGCCTGTATTTAAGGACAAAATTAACTTCGTAGACCTTAAGAAATTTTTTTTTTAAAGAAAGAGAGTAAAACTGCTGCTGCTATTTTTTTTCTAGAGAAAGGCGCGGGGGGGGGGGGGGGATGCAGTTAACAAAAACAAGTGCTCAATATAAAACTGTTTTATCTATACTTTCTAAATCTTAGTCATTCTTCTTTATAAAATAAGAACTCAAATGTAAGCACTTGGTTCAAAAAGTATATTTAAAACAAAAGTTAAATGGTTTGTCCCCAGGTGTACTGAGAAGGAATATTTATTTTTAAAGTGCTTACCTTGCGTTGTAGTCTGAGCATTAGCTTGTTCTTCCAATACAAAGAGTCAGTTTGCTTTGTGTTTCGGTTCAGTGTAGTTGGATTATTTCTTGCACATATAATTTTTAAGTTTAGTCACTAACTTTTTGTTTTAAAATGTGAATAGTAATTTGTTTTATTAAAATGCCATGGGAAACGAAATTCTCTTCCTTGTGGTTGAAAAAGCAGGCAGAAATAGGTGCAAAATTAGCACATGGTGCCATGCATAAAGGGATGAATTTAGAGCATTTAATTTTCACAGATATTGTCTCATGCTGATGCAGCGAGACATAAGAGGTTGACAAGTAGCTTGAAAAAAATCAAGCTGTATTTCAAATTCCATATTTTTCGTCTTCTATTGAAAAAAAAAATGGTTACGATGAAACAATCCAAAGTTTTTATTTCGAATTCACTCCAAGATAAAATTTCATAAGCGGAGGTTTTCATATAGTTTTAGTAGTCATAAAAAACAATTATTCATTTGCATCTTAAAATGATTTTTCTGGAATTTACAGGGATATTTTTGATGATTCTGAGATACTAAAAAGTATCAGATTATCTGTTAAAAAGAAAAGTATGCAATAAATTTTGGACTTGCTCCTTGCATTCTACCTTTAATCCCTCCTTATTAAGGACATTTTTTCAACAACAGCAAAGCAACTAAAGAAGCAATTGGACATATGTACATTTATTTTTACTTCATACTGGTCACTGTGTTAAAGAATAAAAGATTGAATGCATTGTATTGTAATTTTCAAGATGGAATTTGAAACGTTTTATCATCCAATGTGAAAATGAAGCTTATAAATTACATTTAAGTTAAAAAAATTGATATTTGTTGTCCTAAAAATTACTAAAATTTTATCAAAATTGTGTCCTAAAAATTTTGAAATCTCCACTCCGACCCCTGTAAAAGCCAGAAAACGGGGCTCGGAGGATCTCTCCCCCTGAACCGACTAAATTACGAACAAATATAGGTGGCAAAATTTTTCACTGAAATGTGTTTTTTTTTTTTTGTCAGGAATGTTGTTTTTTTCCCCTTTTAAATAAGAATTTAACTGTTCCTCCCCCCCGAAAGCTTGTTCGTTTATCCAAAAAATAAAAAAGGTTATGATTTCCCGCATTGTTAATATTAGTAAGACTCTATTGTTTTTGTTGTGAGGGCCTCGGGATCTGGCTGCGCCTGAGGCCTCACAATCCCATGATCCGCCACTGTCTTTTATGTGTTTTGGTGAATAGTTTTAAGTTCCAAAGAGACTTGAATAAGTTTTTGAAAAGGTGTGTACGCATTTTAGTAGATAAAAAATGATCATTTCACATTGGGGGGGGGGGGGGCGGATTTTTTATTTAACAGACTCCCTTTAAATTCTTAGCACGAGCATTGCCGTGTAGGTATTGCTAGTAAATTAAGATAGTCTTAAACTTCCTTCATGCATCTTTGGCTTGGAAACTTTTTTTCGGGAGGGGGGGAAATCTCCAAATCCCAAACCGAAAAATCCACTAAAATGTCCCTGTGTTAGGAGAATATTTCAAAAGTAGAATATGTATAGGATTGAAACAATTCAACTCCTTACTGATGGGAACATTACTTGACTCTACTATACAACAAAAGAATGTACAGCCAAATTATATGCCATGTTACACTTAGAATCTGTCTGCCCTCTTGGGTGTTAGTAACAGAGAACCACTAAGGTCTCGGCACAAAATTCCGACATTTCTTTTACATGCTGACAAGTGATTTCATTTCTTAGAAATACCATCAAAAGACTTGAGTACAAGGCACCTCGTGGGCTTTTCTTACAAGAAACCAGCTGTTTAGTTTCAACATTTACACAGATTGTCGATAGCATTGCATTTGCCTCTTTTAAGCAGTTTAAGCTACTTATTACTTAAATGTGCAAGCATGTTGAAGCATTCATAAAATTTTACAATTGTAATGGCAAACAGTACTACATTGAGCACACATTTAGAAATCAATGTACAAGATTAAAATAAAATTCTGAAAATATTTACAGTTGCATTCATTCAATTCAAAAAGTTCATTAAATATAAAAAATAAATAAAATTGACAAATAACGTTACACACGCAGCATAAATGAATTTGAAAGAAATCAGATAAGAATTTAACATACTGGGTTGAAGTTTTCGATGTTTAGGAGCTGATTTGGAGTGCATCGTTCCATAACAGGCTTAACTAAAAAGTATGGTGTACCCCCTAAACATTCAATTGCTGTAAAAAGCAAGAAACTGTCAGAATAAATGCACTAACATAGTTATAAAACAGATTCAATTAAAACAGTGCATTAAAAATGAGTTACAATTTGAGTGGGTTAAAAATTAAAACAAATATGTTAATAAATCATAGATTTTTTAATTTTTTTTTTTTTTTTACCGAGAACCTTGGTACCTTTCTTAAGCACTAACTTCTTCAGAAGAATTCAAATCAAAACTTAGTACAGTATAAAAGTATTAGAACATTGATGCAAAAAATATGTATTTGCCATTTTAAAACAACCACTCAACATCAAGAGTTCTTCACAGACTTCATAAAATGGTAACCATATATTTTTTAAGTCTACTCATTACAGACACAAAATATCTAAGAAATATTTATGAAGAAAACATTTTAAAACACATACTCATACAGGAGAATATTCTCCCAAAATTTAGTAACAATAAGAAATGTGAATAAATACTTTCAGAACTTAAACATATTTTATGTATAGCCTGGAGCAAAGGAGAGTCAGAGGAGACATGATTCAGTTGTAATGAGCATGGGGGTGGATAGCTTTAAGAAGACTTATTAACTAACTAGGACCAGCCCAGCTGGGCCTATTGCTGGTCATCACATTTCTATTTGTAAATTTGTATTTACAGAATATGCATTAAATTGAATGTATTAGTTATCCCTTGTCACTTCATGTTTCCACTTACGCTGCAACTTCCAATGCGATTGCGTTAACTCTTTTCTGCCAAAAAACAAAATACTATTTTTAAGGAAAACTCACTTTTCTCAGGGCAGAGCTAGTTCAGAAGGAAGGGAGGAAGGAAATCCATGAAAATGAGGATGAGTGTCAGGAAAATTTATATGCTTTTAACAATTACGTACTTGATGCAATATACCAGAGATACTTATTGAGGAGTTTCACTCACAGTTTTAGTGTAAGGAGGCAAATGCATAGTAAATTATGCTTAGCTAACATACAACCTTATAATTCGAAGCATAAAACTTTCATGTGCTTAAAACCGCTCTGCCTACTTAATTTTTTGGGGGCTTATTGAAGTTTAGTGTAATATTTTAACATGTCACACAGGCAGTTGAACACTACTCATTAGGTATTAGGAAAGCAATGCTTTTGCATCACTTTTATGAGCGCTGAGCATGTTGAATGTGCAGAACAATTAGTGGATGTTATTTTAAATTTTTTATAAATCAAGGTTAGTACCATAGGACAGGAAGCTGGCTAACATAATGCTGCTCTTCAAAGATCTAAACATAATGCAGGAAATTATAGAACTGTGAGTTAATAGTCTTGCTGCATGGTTTCAGGAAAGGTAAATCGTGTGCTACTAATTTATTGCATTTTTATGGCTTTTAGATAACAGAAGTGTAGATGTGATTTTCAAAAAGCTTTGGATAAGGTACCACATGTTGCTCTACTCAGCAAACTAGCAGATATAGGAATAGGAGAGAAAATCCTAACTTGGGCTAGAAAGGCTGACTGGAAAGGTATTTGTGAAGGGAAGTCCTTCAAAATGGAGTGATATTTTAAGTGGTGTTTCTCAAGGATCAGGTTTGGGGCCCCCTTTTGCTTATTACTTTCCAGAATGATATTCATGAAAATATTTCTGGAAAATGAATTGTTTTGCTGACGTCATCAAAGTTATGGGGATTGTAAAAAATGAAGAGCTAATAAAACAGCTACAAAAGAATTTAGATCATATTACCAAGTGGGAAGATAAGTTGGGTATGGCAGTTAATGTTGGGAAATACCAAGTGTTACATTTAGTTCATGGAAACAAGGGTACACTTTATTTACAGAGCTAAGCCATTAGTCTGGCAGAAAATGTTATTGATCTGAGTGTCTTAATAAATCTGGTCTTCAAGTTTAGTCAACAGTTCAGCATTGCAAGTAAAAAAGCCAGTAGAAGGCTTGGGTTTATCAATAGATCAATTTCAAAAAAATCAAAGAACATTCTTCTGCCTTTATAAAGAAGTTTGGTAAGACCTCATTTGGAGTATGCAGTTCAGTTTTGGTCTCCCTATCTAAAGTCTTAGTATTTATAACCTGGAGCAAAGGAGAGTAAGAACAGACATGATTCAGTAGTTTAAATTCATAAAAATGATATATGTTAAAAAATTAAGTTTTTGCACTAAAAGTAGAACGAGAGGAAGGGGGGCATTGTTTTAAGTAATTCAAATCTCAGGTTCACCTGGAAATTAGGGAAAATAACTACTGTAGTAGGGTTGAGCACATGGCACAGCTTAAGGGATGAGATAATGAGCAAGGATGTAGATAGCTTTAAGAGGGCCATTGATTTTCATAGGGGATTAATAAATTAACTAGTAACAGTCTATCTGCTGCTAGTCATCATATTGCTATTAGTATTCAACAGGTGGAGGTAAGAGCCACTCATATCCACTATCTTCATCAAAGTAAACTAAACCCAGCGGCACACAGCTCATGGGGGCCAAGGATTATTGTGCTCATCTCGGTCTTCCTGATCAAAGGCTCTGGGGGTACTAGGCTGATGTTCCGGTTAGGTGATCAGCCTAACGTGGAATCTCCAGGGTTTAGTTCTCAAGCACGAATGGTACTCATTTTATTGACCCACTAAAGAGATGAACAGCTGAGTCGACCATGCCTGACTCTGGGATAGAACCTGGGCCTCCAGCACTACCACTGAGCCATTGGGCTTCTTTCATCAAACTAATTGCACTAATTTTAAAGATTGGTGGCAATGAGTAAGAACTGTGTGTGCAATTAAATGCAAAAGATGATAGTCTTATTTTTTCATACATTACCTAATATATAGGGTAATATGAGTATAATGGTATCTACCGGAGTTATTTCGTGTATTTAAGATGTGCGAAAATACTAATAAAATGGTTGTAACCAAATTTACAGCATTCTGCCAATGTTTCAGTGCTACAATGATTACAAAAGCAACATTTGTGCATTTCACATAACTGAAAATTAACCAGCTAAATATTTCTCTCCAGAACCTTGCTATTTGGATCAAATAATGGATTGAAAGAAAATGCTACTCATGTAATGTTTTACCGCATGTGAGAAGAATGCCCTCTTTATTCTAAATCCAGCTTTTAGAAGAAGTGAGCACATTAGAAACTGGATTGCAGTATAACTCTGAAAAATATTTGAACTATTTGCCAGGTTTTGTTAAATTGAAATGCCATTAAGAACCACACACACTAAGAGGCAATAATGGTTGAGAAATCGATTAAACAGTCAAAGAGACATTTTCATAAGTAAAATATGAAAAAAAAAAAAAAGTCAAATTTATTAAATGATATTATTTTGAAAAATACATTATTTACAAGAACTTGCATGCAATACTTTACAGGAAATACAGTGGAGACCTGCTAGTCTGAACTAATTGGGATTGTTCGGACTACAAAAGTTTGGTACCTGAAATTCCCGTAAATATAGAGATAAGAGAAGGATGTGTGCAAAAACAAAGCATGTTATAAATAATCAGCACTACTATCTCTTCTATTTTTTGATTCAAAAGCAGTAGAATGATGACATGTCTTCCCTTTCCATTTTGTGTTAAACACATCCCTAGCTTTAAAGAAGTAGCTGAACCAACAGTAAGATTTAAGCCAGAGAGTGTTCTTGTTTCCCATTCGGAAGCTTCAAATGTCCTAGAAATATTGCACAAAGCTATATTGAGCAACGTCAAAACAAGACATGAGATATTGTGTTCAAGAAATGCTCCCGTTTCTTTGTCAAGCATCACTTTTGTTTTGTCAGCTAAATCTGAAAAAATCCTTTAGTCTAAAAGGTTTATGGAAAAAATTTTTTAATTGAAATAAATTTATTAAATGGAAATGTGAGACTCTCTTGAACTTTTTCACTGATTTCTTCAATGTGGGTGGAATTAAAGCATGATGAAAAGTATTTTGTTTTTTCAGTATATTTAATGTATGTAAGATAATCTTTTCGATTAGAACTTTTGAACCAGAATTTCGGATAAGCTGGGTTAGGATTAACAAGGCTCTACTGTAACAACTCATTGTGTAAATGTAATTCATGTTTTGAAATTAAAGAGAACAGAATAAAGATACATTCAAACATATATTACATAAAGATTAATAAAGCTTTTAATTAAAATAACCTTTATAGAAAAGGGATATTGAATACAGAAGATAAAAGAAAGAAAAGAAAAAATGTGAATTAGACCTTCTCTCTCTCTCTCTCTCCTTGACTGACAATTTATGAAAATACTTACCATCAATATTATCGATGAGTACTTCAATACAAGCATTGAATAATGTTGGCACTTCTGTAAAATGAAAATATTTTCAAATTCAGTATTTCAAAATTTTATTGAAATTAATATTTAGTGTCACTATATTGGGAATAGTTATGATACCTGCTTTGTATTTAACTTGTTATGAATATCTAACTGGGAGACTGAGGGGGGGGGGGAGTTAAATAATGAATTTAATTTTCAAAAGAAGAAAATGCAGAATACTTTTGTATGTAGGTTCTACAGTTCCTAAGAATCACAAAAAAAAAAAAAAAAAAAACAGGGAGCGTCACAAATCCCCCAATGTTCGAATCTCGCATCAATTTTTTCCTTTTCTTTGCACTATGTATTTATTTTTCATTTTCATCTTATTTTGGTCTTACCTTATCCAAATCGTGATTTTCCCCCCAAAAATTGTCCCTCTTAAAAACACAGAATTTGCGGAAAATACGTTTTGTTTTATTATTCTGCATTACATGCATGCCAAGCAATATAATTAAATAAAAACATATTGATTCAAAATAAAACAAAGTTTGTATTTTTGCTTACTATGCTTTATGTTATGTACTACTAAAGAAATAGGAAATTTCGTAAACCAAAAGCAGATGCTGAAAGATTGCTGCAGAGAGACAGCAAAATGCTAATATTTTGCTTGACACATGGCATCAAAGAAACACAAAAGTAAGCCAAAAATACAAACGATTCAGCATGTAAAAGCTGAATGTGAATGATTTTGGACATTTCAATTGAAAACAAATGACTTAATATTGAAAATAAAAGGCAAGTATTTTCAAAGTAGCGCCGTTTATTGGGTTTTGTTTCTATATGGTAGTGGTTACTCCAAGAGCAATTGTTACCTTTGGATTTAAAAGTTTAAGTAACAGCTGAAATAATTCGTTTGCATATTTTTTAAATGATTAATAACTATTCAACTGTCATATGAAGTAAGTAATTCATAAATATTTTAAACTTTTTTCTTGTATTTATTTCTTCAATTATAAAATAGCATTTAAAGTTAATCCGCACAACCACTTGTCCCCAGTTGTGCTGATTTTTGACCCTCCACTGTATTTGGAAATTTTGACATTTGAAATAATGAGACAAAACACTTCTCAAGACATCCCAAGACACCTAGTCTACAGAAAAAGGCAAAAGACTGATATGAAAACACATGAATATGTGTTTATATAAGTTATAAGTATTAGAAAAACATTCCATTTATGTTAAAAACAATCTAGGACGATAGTTGTCAGCTCTATATAGGTAACGCAAGCATACTTTCTCCTAGTTCCTGTACTTTTCACAAGAATTTTCGGCCACATTTGGTTTTTTCCAGTAGTAAGTTACCAACCCAATTTTATTTTGAACAGAATATTTTTGAACAAAAGACAGTCATTTTGAAAAAAAAAAAAAAAACTTCATTAGAATGAGGGAGATCTGGCAACTTTTTGCAGTATGATATTTCTTTTTTTGAGCATGTAATGCACTTTAAAATTAGCATTCACATTTAGTATCAAAAGTTGCATAGTTTAGGAGTTAAAACAGAAAAACTAAAAAAAGGATGAAAATTTCGTAGTTTTTTGCGTGTTACACAGCAAACACAGGTTTTTGAAAACTGCAAACTTCGATTTAAAAAGTAAATTTCTTAGATGATTTCCAGTTACAAAGCAAACCATGATACTGAAAAAATAGATTAAAAACAGAATAGTTAGTAAATGGAGAAGGATTTACAAAATCAGGCATTCATTGATCTGTATCATACTTAACAATAGTAAAACAGGTAAAACCTCACTTGGGAAAATTTCCTAATGATTATTGTCAAATACCAGAGACTTTAATAACTAGGCTGGTGTTATAAGTAAATAAGTCCAGCCAAAGGATCACTAGGCTTTGAAAAATCTAATTTTTGATGCCCTTTGAAAAACCTAATTTTTCAAAGGACACCAGGACTCTGAAAAGTTTGGCATCCCTGATATTATGAAAAATATGATGAGTAATAGATTGCAATCTAACCTAGTCTGAATATACAAAAGTATGCAATGTCCTTAAATAGCCCTATGAATTGATCTAATAGGAATCCTTTTTAGCCACCTGCAAATGAGTTAGTCTCTCGCTGTGGTGTCTGCTTTCGAGGATATCGGAGTTTCCCGATCTCTGATAGAACTGCGTTCGAGACTAGAACGGGGACTCGGGGTGAACGAGACTAGAGGAGTGCGGAGGAGCGTGGATGGATTTGCAAATAGAATGTGTGTTTTTTGCCTAGTGTACATATAAGAATAAATAGTGATGTATCCATAATGATATTGTTTGTTGAGCACCCTAACATGAACTCACAACCAAAGCATATACACTACACTCGCAGCTTGAATGGAATTAAAAAAAGATTCACTGCACAGCATGAAATTCTTATCTGTATCACAAAAATCAGATTTTTCAGCTAACAATTGCGTGGATTAATTTAAAATAATAATTAAAGAACATATGATTTCAGAAAGCTGAAATTTTACCTGTTATAGTATGGTTTCTTCTTCCAGAGTAGACAGCAGTCTTCTCTTTTTTTGACGATGTAAACTTTATAGCATCTTCATTAGTTAACACTATAAAAGAGACAAAAATGATCATAATGGGAAAGAAAAGGTAGGATTATCACATGAATAACCTAATTACTGAACCCGCAGGGCTGCAGAGAGCCAAGGCGGGCCCCTCGTCACTTTTGTCACTGAGAGCGTCCCGTAAAAAAAAAAGGAAAAATAGGAAAGAAAAAAGGAGGAGGAAAAAGGGAAAAAAAAAATCAAAACTGTTTACTTGAAAAACCAATTACCTCTATTTTAAGTGCCACCGCAATAGTAGAATTTACAAACAATCATAATTTTAGTTCAGGAATACTGCTTGCTATTTAATTTAAAAAGAAAAAAATTCAACACAGAAATTCACGCATCAAAACCAAATTTTTTTGCATTGAAACTATGCACAAGCACAATATTGCACATATTTAAAAGCAACCTTCCCTGTTCTTTGATTTGGGAAATGATTTATAACTTCAAAGTTCAAGTTTCTTGAAAACGTGTTCTCCAGTGCTAAAACTACGAGACTAGTTGCCCGTTGCAATGTGCTCTAAGAGTGCTATTTGACAATCAATCTAAAAATAAGAGTTTGATGAACATTTAACAAGTAGTATTTGATCAATTATAAATGTTTGTTTATCATCATGTAAGATGAAAAACTAAGCTTTAAAGTAAAATGTGTTTTTACAATGCTATGTCTAATGTCTGAAGACAATCCTTTCATGAATCTTCGATCTTCCTTATTATTCTTAACTATCAAAGTTATGAAAAGTTCATTCTTAAAAGTATTGCCGTTTATTTTAGAATGATTGACAGGGAGATGGGCAACCATTCGTTGAGCTGGGCCCCCAATAGTGTAAACATGTCCCTAAAGTAATACAATTCACAATTCTCAAATCATTGAACTATATCTTATGATCGTTCTTTTCTGGCGAGGGAGTGGGGGGGGGGGGTGAATCGATTATTCTGTACACTACTGGCCATTAAAATTGCTACACCAGGAAGAAATGCAGATAACAAAATGATATTTATTGGACAAATATATTATGTTGGAAATAACAAATGATTAAATTTTCAAGAAATTTGGGTGAATAGATCCTGAGAAATTATAGTACCTAGAACTACCACCTCTGGCAGCAATAACAAAGCTTATACACCTGGGTATTGAGTCATACAGAGATTGGATGGCATGTACAGGTACAGACACCCATGCAGCTTCAACATGATACCACAGTTCATCGACTGTAGTTACTGGCGTTTGCTTAGGAGCCAGTTGTTCAGCAACCATTGACCAGACGTTTTCTTTTGGTGAGATCTGGAGAACATGCTGGCCAGGGCAGCGGATGAACATTTTCCGTATGAAGGAAAGTCTGCACAATAACGGTCACATGCGGTCGTGCATTATCCTGCTGAAACGTAGAGTTTCGCGGAGCTTGAATAAAGGGTACTGCCACAGGTCGTAACACATCAGAAATGTAACGCCGACTGTTCATAGTGCCGTCAATGCGAACA
The DNA here is from genome assembly GCF_026930045.1 of Uloborus diversus. Classification (NCBI taxonomy): domain Eukaryota; kingdom Metazoa; phylum Arthropoda; class Arachnida; order Araneae; family Uloboridae; genus Uloborus; species Uloborus diversus. Next base: position 128,226,997 of record NC_072733.1, on the reverse strand, counting down.
CGAGGTGACCGAGATGTGTATCTAATAGCGCCTCATACCATCACGCCAGGGGATGAGCCAGTATGACGATGGCAAATGCATGCCGCCTGTGTGCATTCACCACGATGCCTCGGATGTGACTATCATGATGTTGTAAGTAGAACCTGGATTCATCAGAAAAAATGACGCCTCCCCTTTAGTACACCCAGGTTCGTAGCTGATGACACCATTGCAGGTGCTTCTGTCTGTGATGCAGCGTCAGTGGTAGCCGCAGCCATGGCCTCCGAGCTGACAGTCAATACTGCTGTAAATGTCGCCGAACAGTTAATGCAGACACTTGTTGTCTGGCAAATGACCCAATTTCTCGACTCAGGACTCGTGATGTGGCTGTACGATCCATTAAAACTATGCGGATAACATGCCTGTCTTCTCTGCTGTTATTGATTACTGGCCGTTGAGAACCAGCACGCTGATCTGCATTACCATCCTGAACCCAACAAATCCATATTCTGCTTACCGTCATTGGATCTCGACCGATGCGAGCAGCAAAACTGCGATAAGATAAACCGCACTCCCGTTAGGCTACAATTCGACCCCTATCAAAAGCAGAAACGAGCTGGTACGCATTTCTTCTTCTAACACGATGCATCACAACAATTTTCCACCACATAACAACGTTCAAATTGAATTTGCATGTGGGAAATTGGTTGTACAGTTTCCACATTTAAACACATTGTAGGTGTCGCTGCGGGCGCCTGCCTTGTCTGACTGCGTTGAAAAGCTAATCATTTGCATATCACATCATCTTCTTCCTGTCGTTTAAATTTCATGTTGCCTTTTTGGTGTAGCAATTTTAATGACCAGTAGCGTATATACAGAAGGTTGCATGCATGGAACTATTGACGTTCATTTCACCACACATTTTTACTCTCCCAATCATTAGGGAGATCAGAACATTTGCTTATTTATGAACACTTAGGCGGAAAGAAAAGTTTATTATTTACGTCCAGGGGGGGGGGGTGTTTGCTTGTTTTCCCCTCTTTTCTTCCTTTCTATTTTTCTTTCTTTTCCTCTTTTTCTTTCTTTTGGGTCTGTGCCGCGGGGCTCCCTCAAGGCCCGGGCCCTCAGTTTCCAACTAGGCTGACATGGGCTCTTGTTGGGCTTGGGACCATAAAGTGAACTATGTTGAAAAAGGGCTAAGACACTGAATTGAAAAGATATAAGACAATGTCTGAAGACAAACAATCCATTCAATTTTCGTTCATTTTTTAAAAAATCATTTTATTAAAATCTGTTGTTTAAATCAAATTTAATTAGATTCCAAATCAAAAAGCATTTTGGTTACAATCCTAAATGAAAATATTACCTAGAAAACAATTTTGTTGAATCTCTATTTTTTTTTTTTTTATAGAAAGCTAAAACTGAATACGTAATGCGTGTGCATAAGTACAGGGTTCATCAAAAAACAAAACTCAAATTCTTTCCAGGAAAAAATTAGTTCCCAGTAATATGTAGCATTAGAGCCAGAGTTTTTTTAAATTAAAACTCGGATTTTCTTTGTCTAATCATTTAAAAAAACATTTTCAGATTTTAAATTTTCCTTAAATAAATATAATTAACCGTGAAATTTATTTTTATTTGAAACTATATAAATATATTTTATCAGTGTTTACCTATCGTTTTAGCCTTTTATTTATTACATTACTCTTAAAATCTTGAGTTTTAAAAAGCATTTTTAAATTTAACACACTGTTAACCAACATCATACAGTCAAGGGGGCTTATTAAAATATTGGTTAAAAGAATATCCCGCTTAATGTAATACATTTTCAATGTACCAAACCATTGTTCTCTTATTTTAGTCCCGTTTAATGAAATATCCCGCTTATAAGAATAGTTTTTCATATCGAATTGCTATTAAGCGGGCTCGACTGTATTTTATTTACAACATGAAACATTTTAGCTTTATTTATAAAATTTATTGAACACGGAAGTTACGATGGTTTGTTTCAATAACAGTTAGTTATCCTGTACTCACAACCAAATTCATCAGCTAAAAATGTGACAGAAGAACCAGGGGGGTCCTAACCTAAAGTTTTTGGGAGGGGGGGAAATACTCAATTTGCCGAATCGAATAAATTTTACCGAATGACAAAATACGAGCATGCAAACATAACATCTAATAATAAATATCATTAGGCAACATTAAAAATCAATTGAAAAAAAAATAAGAAAAAATCTCAATGCTGCAATATTGTCTCCAAATTTGCAGAATACGGAAAAGTTCAAAGTGACTTCCCCAATGGGCACCCCTGAAAAGAATTATCAAATATTATTAAAATATAAACTTTTTTTTGTGTGAAATAGATAATTCATTTGCCTCTTTTTTGTCCAAACATTATGCAAATTGTAAAAATACAGTGAAACCTGTGTAAGTTGACCACTTGCGGTGCAGTACTTTGGTGGTCAACTTAGACAGGTGGTCAACTTATAAAGGGGGTAATGATTTTTTTTTTGTGATTCTTGCACCATGTATTCATTTTTTGACTAATTGACACCTATGTTCAACTCACTTTCATTGTTTAGCATTACTTTGAAGCAATAATCTAAGATGTTATTCAAATATTTTTAGAGATTATTTTCCCAGAATGATGTATAATGTGTCACGCAAATTTAAAATTTCAGTAAAATTGATCAAAAAAAAAAAAAAAACGTGTTATTGTTTATGAAAAAATACTCATTTTACATTAATAATTCCTAAAAATTTATTGCTAATCAAAAATTACAAATTTTTCGCTGAACAACAAAAGAAAAACAAGTTTGGAGAATAAAAGGGTTCTTACTAGTTTTGCCATGTGGTTAAACTCAAAAGGAGGTTTAGTTATGCTGCTGTTTCATTTAGTTGGTAAAATGCTGGTCTAGTATAAAAAATATTCTTGGAAAGCTATAAAAAAATAATAATAATAAAAAAAATAATTTGCTAAATAAAATTTAAAAAAATTAACCAAGTGGTCAACTTACAAAGGGTTTTTTTACAATACTCCAAACCAAACTTGGTGTTCATTAGTGGTCAAGATAGACAGGTGGTCAAGATAGAGAGGTGGTCAAGTTACAGAGGTTTTCCTTCGTTATATAAGATAGGACTAATTCCGTTCCTGACAAAAGCGGTCAACATAGACAGGTGGTCAACTTACAAAGGTTTACAAAGGTTACAAAGGCAAACTTTACAGGTTTTACTGTACCAAGCAAGACACACGTGCGATTCTGCGATTTTAACGGTTAAAGTTGTAGTTAAACATAGCACTAAGATTTCAGCATAAAAATAATTGCTTTATCTGTTATACTAAAATAAAGTTAGTGAACTAGAAATTAAAACTGCTCAAAGAAATCTTTAAAACTACTTGAATAACATTAATTGCCAAGTATTTTTTATAAAATCGGCTTTAATAGCGGTCATTTAAAAAGTCCTCCCGCTTTCTTGTCACTAGATGGCGCTGACGTCTATGCATCGGCAGATATCCAGTACATAGAATCTCTATATATCGGGTAACAATAAATCGATTGCGTCAGATAAATATTTGTTTGAAATGTAACATGAACATGTTCGGCTACCTGTTAATGAACACATTTAAGTTGTTTGCTAATAGTGTAAAAAGTTATAACAATTTAAAAATGAGTGAAATTTCTGAAGAAATACGATATGTAATGCTTTTTTACTTCAAAAAAGGCAAGAACGTTGCAAAAACATGCCAAAAAATTTGTGCAGTGTAAGGCGAGAATGCAGTGAGTAAACGATGGACTCAAGAGTGGTTTGTTCAATGTCGTTTCGGAAATTTGTCAAAGATGCTCCTCGCTCTGGTTGGCCAGTAGGGTGGAACGAAAAAAAAAGTTTTTGATTTTCAATTTGCCGTAGTGCGGAAAAGTTGCCTTTTCATGCAAACAAGATGTAAAAAAAATATGAAAAATATTGAAGCACGTCTTGAGGTGCCGCAAAGAGCATAAAGTTTCGCAAAATTGCAATTTTTGATACATTTAAAAAAAAAATTTTTTAAAAATTTCAAATTTATCTTTATGCTTCAAATGCTGTCGAAAAGCAATTTTTATGCTCAACAGGTCGCACAATAACTTTTTCTTTGTAGTTCGGATTATGTCTTGAGGTGCCGCAAGAGCAAAGTTAAGTTTCGGAAAAAGGCACTTTTTGCCAAATGCACTGGCATCTGGGAGCTTGAGTCATTGCAGCAGCAGATGTTCAAATGGGGCGGGGCTGGTCAGCAGTGATTTGTGTGAATGGGGCCAAGCTCAGGTCAGGTGTCAATTTCTTCGTCGAGTTCAGTTAATGAGTAATGTATAATTTCGTTAGTTGGTAAAATACTTCATTGTTGTAAGTTGCAATGGCTCAATCTAAACAAGTGCAGACAAGACAAACATCAGAATGTCCTATTTTTGGAATCTTTAGCGATTTCAATGAAATTTTACTACCTACTTACGAAGATGCAATGAAATGCTACTGTTTTATTAGACACGACCTAAAAAGTGCGGCTGGAAAAGATCTTTCTGTAAGTGAAATATATATGACTTTTTAGTTTCCAGAATAGATTACATTTGGTCAAGAGCTTCTTTGAGACAACAGGAATAGAAGCCTAATGTATTCTTAGATGGTAAAACAAAAGAATCAAACGAATTTAAAGACAAAATATAGGTCAACTTCCTTACCTACACTGTAAAAAAATTCCGAAACATTACTGGGTATTTCCGTGTCACGTTTCGGGATTTTAATGGTTTTTATCCACTTCCTGGAAAAATTAAGTATTCTTAACAAAAAGTTTCCTGAATTGCTACAAGTCGCAAGAATGCAGACTTTTCACTGTTGTGAAAAATATTTTTAGCTCCCAGTTTAAAGATTAATTGAGCGTATTTATAAAGTGTATCGGCTTTACTTCAAGTACGGCCCGTCCATGCTAATTCAACTACCAAAGGGAGAAAAGTGTGGACGGCATTGCTTTGCAAGATTTGCAGGCAAGTAAAATTCTCTTGACTTACTCGCAATTCTGGCATAGCTTTGGCCATGTTTGTAATAATGCTCTTTTAACTTTCTTGATAAATCAGAATGATGCCAAGATATTACTTCCACGGACACGACTGGTATTAAACGGGAAGATTTCTAAATTTTTCAGGAGGCTTCCAGGATAATATCAGGAAGGTTACTGAATTTTGGAGGAAAAAGTTCCTGGAATTTGCAAGATATGTTACTTGCAGATATTGGGCACATCAGCTGCCCATTATTTTCCAGGAACGTTTCTGAATCGTTTTTACAGTGTATTGAAAATAACCTTATTTTTGAGAACATACAGGACATAAGTAAAGATCACAAATATGAATTGGATATGTGTGTCACTATATCAAGTGGGACTTGCCCACTAGATTTATCTTCAAGGAACCTGGGAAAACTTCCCCACTCCAGATGACTTACATTTGGAAACCGTACATTTTGAATGTACGTGGCAACTAAAAATCCGACTGAAAATCTCAAGACTCTGACTCAGTACATTGTTAAAATGCAGTAAAGTAGTTTCCTTTATATGGGCATGGCATTTCGCTAAAATTGTTTGAAACAAATAATAATACTGAAATTTATTAATAGTAATCATTACTCATTCATACATTTTCAAGAAAGGATCCATTTCTTTTACGGATCAAGTGGGCAATGCGTATGCTCCTGTATGGTTTAACATCAAGTTAAAACCTTCTTGTACTTACGGTTCAAAACATTTATTTGAACGTATCTTACATTCACGATATCTCTCTCATGATTTTAAGAACATTATAGACAAGGTTACATAAAGAAATGGGTATTTTGATGCTACAGAAAATCTCCATTTGGACTATATTATGCAAAGAGCGTAGAAATGTAAGAGAACTTGGTTTACAACGCGTGTTGAATGCAAGAACACAAAGTATAGGCGGGGCTAAGAAGTTTAAAGTTCAACAAATAATTTTTGCTGCCTAAGATTACATCGATTTGATCTCATGGGCTGAAAATGATATAACCGAACCCCCCTCCGTAAAACATTTGTCTGGTGAATCCCTCAAAGTGAAACTTGTAACACCTAAGCGGCTCTTAAAAAGTATGGTTCATCGCAGGAGACGAAACATTGACTCAAGAGTTATTTGGAAGAAAGAGTTATTTGGTACAAAAAAAAAAAAAAAAAAAACATTTATTTACAATCATTAAGAATACTTTAAATGGTAAAAATGGAATTGTTAATGTCTTTTATAGTATACTAGTGATACCCGCACGGCTTTGCCCTTTGTAGAAAAAAAAGGTCATTTGGTTTGCTTGTATATTTACAAATAATGTAAGGAGAATTTCTCGCCAATTGGCTTGCCCATGTTACGGTTCCACGTTATGACAACTTGGTAATTTACTTGCCCATCTTATAATTTTGCTCAGGTAAACGTGATTAAAATTGGAATAGAAAAAGAACAAAATCGAATTTTCAAAAAATCGCTTCGAGGTGCACACCCTCCATGCTGCAAACTAACTTTGCTAAATTTCATGAAAATCGGTCGATCGGTCTAGGCGCTATGCGCGTCACAGAGATCCAGACAGAGATCTAGATCTCCAGACAGACTTTCAGATTTATTATTAGTAAAGATTATGATTTTTTTTAACTGTATTTTGTAATTAGTATTTTTGTCCTAATATAATGCTTAAAAAATGTATTTACTGTCATATTTTGTGCCGTTATATACAGTAGGAAAGCATAAAAAGGAATTTCATTGTTAAATGGAAATTTCGGTTTTTATCAAACTTTAAGCTCGTTGCGGCACCTAAAGATGTTGTAGTAAAGCAATGAAATTTTTTCTGCTTCTTTGTAAACTTAAATGAAAACTTTTCCCCCCTATGGCAAACCACAAAAATTGAAAAAAAAAATTTAAGGTCATTTTCGTTCCACCCTATTGGCCAGTCACTGAAAAAGCCGATGAAATTTTTCAACTGGTGGAAGATCGACAACAAGCTGTCAGGAGATGTTGGAGGCACTTAACATTAACCACGTAACAATTTGAAGTCATCTGAAACGAAGAGGATACTAAAAGAAGCTCGATGTGAGGGTTCCCCAAGAAAAATCACAAAAAAAAAAAATGATCTACCGAATTAGCATCAGAGAAACGCATCGAAATCTAACCGTTTTTGAAGCGGATAAAAACCTGCGATTAAAAGCGGATTAAATGAGAGAATTTCAAACGCATGCGATCACGGTCGAAGATAGGACCGTCGCCAGGTTGGGGGAGGGGGCGCTACACCAATCCAGTTTTTCAGAAACGGGGCCGCCAATTTCATTTTAGCGATGCAACAGACGAAGAAAAAGGGAAGATTTTCGTAGTTTTAAAAAAATTAAAATATTAATTATAAATGAACAACTGAAGTTAGTGGCAAAAAGTATTTTTTCTGTAAAATTTGAATAGAAAATGTAATCTTAAAACACAAATTAGGAATATCCACGATTCTCTTTTATTAAGATTATCTAAGTAAGGGCCGCGGAAATGTACTCTTCGAACATTTTTCAACGAAAAAAAAGAAAGAGTAATTAGTACATTGTTCACTAGGACGCCGAGTGAGTGTGTCTGCATAGTCGAAAACTGAACTCGGCTTAATACTATGCATAGAGTAAAATTAGCATAATGGGAGGGAGGGCCGGCGACAAAACTAATATGGTGCACGTCTTGCAACTCGGCGGTCCTTATTATACAAAACCATGCTTTGTGGTGCTTCAGTGAAAAAAAAAGATAAATAAATAGGATAGCTTCATAGGCTCAGCCGAAACATTCCTATATGTAACTTCTTTGATGAAAAATATTGTTCTGAAAACCATTGCTAAGTGGAGAAAAATGCATGCGTCGGTAAAGTATGTTTGAAATAGAAAAAAAAAATTAAATACAAAGAGAGATTCAAAATATTGCAATGAATATTCACACCTGAAGTTCTAAATGATTAAATGTAAAAATCTTAAGTAAATCCAAACTTGATCAAGGAAAGCAGGAGGCATATTTACAATAAAATGAAGTGGAATAAAGACCAAATTACCACATTCTTTCAAAACGTTAACAGTTCTTTTTCTGGAGTCGCAGACGTTTGTATTTCAAAATTATTGGGAGAGGCTATCCAAAACCTCCTCTCCCCCTCCCCCCAACCTAAAATATAATCTAAAACTGCGTTTTTATACCTCCAATTTCGAAAAGATGCCGGGAGGTAGCCTTCCGATACCACTTATTTCTGACTGAATAGATTGATCCTTACGATTAAGTTTATATTGCTAGTACTAAAGTCTAGTAACATGACTCCCTGCTAAACCAGAAGCTAAACCTCTCTCTCTGCATATTGGAACATGCGTTTGAAACGATTAAGGGGTCACAAGGTGCGTAGCCCCCCCATCCCCCCAAGTTTTTTGACCTAGCAATGGCTCTGGTCAAAGGCCGGTGATGCACCACAAACGATTTCAAAGTCTGAATTGACGAAAAGTGTTTAGTGGGTATTGGAAGAATTTTTTCATTATGAACTGCTATAACCAGGAACAACGGTACATTCAGTCCTCTACTGTGCACAACTCGACCGTTTCAATGAAGCAGTCAAGGGAAAACGACCAAAATTGGCTAACAGAAAAGGAGTTGTATTCCTTCATGATAATGTGAAACCACACTCATCTTTGATGACTCGGAACCAATAGACGGAACTTGGTTATGAAGTTTGGAGCATCCACCGTATATCCCGGACTTTGCACCCGCTGATGATTATCATTTGTTTCGGTCCCTGCAAAACTCTTGATTGATGGTAACAAATTGGTCGACCAAACAACCACTCTAAATCACTTGGCCAAGTTTTTTGCCAGTAAACCACAGAAGTTTTACACCGGCGAAATTATGAAGCTACCCGAAAAATGGCAAAATGTCACTGATAATAATTGTCAATAAGTATTAGATTAAAATTGATTTTCAATAAAAAAAATATTATTCAAAAATTTACTAAAAAAGCGCGGAGAATTTTTTAAATGTTAACTGAACCGCACTTGTTTTCAGTGGGCGTTATTTACATTTTGTTAATCTCGTGGATAATAGACGTTCGCGGATTTTAGGTTCGCTGATTAGCAAAACCAGAGTGTATCTCAAATTGCAGCTCGACCAGCAGCGGATGTTATACAAACTCATGTATTGAGTTTGTATAACAACTCAATACATGTTTGTATTGCAACTCAATACATGTTTGTATAACAACTTAACAAACCGGCAAGCCTCTGAGTTTCGCTATACTAAAAACAGTTACTTTTGTTGTTTTAACATTACTGCTTGTATGAATTACAAAAAATGAGGAATATGGGCTCAAAATTTGTGATGGCGACCGCAGTGGCGGATCACCGCATAGGCGCATGAGGCGATAGCTGGGGCCTCCAGAAAAGCAGGGGGCCTCGAAACTGCGAAGTGGCCTATCCTCAAAACCAAAATTTTTTGTTTTGAGGATTTGCCGCTGACAGCCATAATTTTGAGTGGAAAATGCTCAAAACTCATGAAAATTGATATTTAATCATGAATTTTAGGGGTGGCCTGATTGCTTCCAATAGGGCCCCCTGAGGCTTAGGGGGCCCCTGGCTTCAGGCGCCTTTGTTTGGATTTTCCCTGGAGATTTTCCTCTTTCTTCCCACAATTTCAGCATAAAATTGTGTTTGTAAATGTTCGACAAAATTATTCTGATAAAATGCACAGTTAATCTTGCTAGCAGGCCCGGATCTGCGCACCCGCAAACATCGCAGTGCAGGAGGGGGGGGGGACACAACCTGAAAGAGCCCAACGTCCCAAGAAATTTAAAAAAATAAAAAAATAAATAAACTAGCATTAAGTTCTTATTAAAGGTACGAATGTACACTGCTGGCCTCTGGGGAGTGGCCCTACAGAGTTTTTGCAGGGCCCCCCAAAATTTATAGATCCAGGCCTGCTTCCTAGAAGAACTTTTCCCGTTCCAAGTAGTTCTTTGACCACTTACTAGTCGGTTTCGTCTGAGTAAGGAGTATGCATCTTGTTTTAAAAAAGCACTATTGATATACACATAAAGATATTTGCTTTAATTGGAATAGTCATCTAGCTAGGAAGTGTCGAGAGAGGGGTGAGGCACCCCCCGTCCCAAACAAATGATAACCAGTCGTCATTTTTGTGTCAGTATTATATCAGTACTCAAAATATACCAGTCGTCATTTTTGTGTCAGTATTATATCAGTCCTCAAAATATGCCAGTCGTCATTTGTGCGATTATGCCCAGGGCCGTATGCAAGGAGGTGGTTCATAGGGTTCAAACCCCATCCGAAATTTTTATCCAAAGAAATGCTTTCCATTATTTTTTTTATTTATTTATTTATTTATATTTTGGTGACAAAAATATTAGTGTTGTTATTATTATTATTTCAATTTTATTTGTGAAGTGAAATTAGTATGACTGAAAAATTGTACAAACTAATTGTGTGGTTACGGTAGTTATTGAGAAATTCATTTATTATATAACAATATGGCGTTTTGTAAGAACATCCCCTCCCTCCATTTAGAGAATCACTGTAACAAAAATCAGTAGAATATACATGAAACCAAATTTGATAGATCATATAAATGTTTCAAAAAACGTGTTTGGTAAAACCCCCTCCGAAATAAAAGTCTGGTTACCGCCCTGATTATGCCCAAGTCGGTGTTTATCTTAATAAGTTGAGCAGGCAGCAGGATTTACAATATGGGGTGTAAAACTCGACCTCTTGGAATGGTCACTTTTCTTGACGAACAATTACTTATATTAAGTCAAAACAAACAACGTAAGTAGAAGCACAAATTTGTAAATTACAGCAGACACGTGTTTCGGCCATAATGAGCTTATGGATGAAAAGACATCCGACAAAAGCGGATGTCTTTTCATCCATAAGCTCATTATTTTTTGCAATGAAAAAGGCGTTCCCTGTAACGCTGAAACACGTGTCTGCTGTAATTTACAAATTTGTGCTTCTACTTACGTTGTTTGTTTTGACTTTCTATTCAGCACAAAGGTATTTATTTATCTAATTACTTCTATTGCCTTTCCTTATCTCTAGAATCAGAGCTTACGAATACAAGGGCTAGCTCGTTCCTTTGATCTTTTCGTCCGCCGCCAAGTGGACAGCGAGGGGAGAAAACTTGTTTCTGACGTCATAGGGTACACTCCGCGGGATAATATCCACAGCGTATGCCCAAAGAACTGTGGTATGCCTTAGCTAAAATACAATTTAAGAATTTTTACTCGGTACAAGGATTGTTGCAGAGGCAGTTGGAGGGGCTGAAGCCGCTCCCAGACAAGGCTAAAAATCACTCATTATGAATAAGGATATGAATATTGTTTTCAAGGTTCGATTTTAATTTGGAAATGTCTCATAACATTTGACTATGGTTTCTTCAGATCCTGCGATAAATCTGTTGACAGGTTATTTTTCCTTCACGTTATGCTAAAGTAGACATAAAGGTCACATTTTTTAGAATCGAAAATATTTGTGGGTAATTATATTTGAAAGTATTGAAAATGCCTTCACGTGCTGATGACCTATAGTTACTGAAAAAGGTCTGGAAACTTAAGCTTTCCCTCAAGATTTTGAAAGAGTTCAAAACACACCCAAAAATTAGAATACAACCTTTTTTCTGTTTTGAAATGCTTTTTTTTTTTTTTTGAATACTAACTTTGAAGCTGCTTTAATAAATAATTGGGGGAAAAATTTTAAAAAGTTAAGACAAAGAGCAAGACAAATTTTATAAAATGTGGTGTGCGAAGTTATTTTTTAATAGGATTTGGTTCAACCCTGTCACAATGCAACTTTATGATATTTAATTAGTAACGGGACTGTGAGACCGCAATAAATTTCCTTCGACCGTGAAATTACAATGCATTTAGATGTAATGCATGAAATTTCTTTGTATATATTGCTCAATAGATTTAACTTAACAATTTCTTGAACACTGTATCCCCATGCTTAAAATATATAATAATTTGCATTGATGAGAAAATTACTTAAAGATGGGAAAAGGGAGATGGAAAATGAGCACTATATCGTGATTATCTCAATCGTGTATCTATTTTTGTATAGGAGCTTTTTTTTTTCTGTGATCATTTAAAGCTTTCAAATCAGATAAATTAGTGTTTTTATGATTGTACAAATCTAGGCCATTTATTTGTTCTTCTGCATTGAAAGACCAATTTCCTGGCCCATATAAAAAGGCTATTGAACTTTTTTCTCGAGTAAGAACATTTGGAAGAATCCGATATTTGAATGAAAAACTTTGAGGACAAAAGGTAAGTAGGCAAAAAATTTGTTTTTTAAAAAATGGACTTTATCACAGAAGAAAACTTTGGAGAATATTGGGAAATATTTTATTTATTACTGTAACGTAATGTTTTGTAGAATTCAGACAAGAAGAAATTTTTCACACTACAAATAAGTTAGCTTTATAAATTTGGTGACAATCATTGAAACTTTAAATTTGGTTTACAGTGCTAAATTTCAATATGTTATTTTTAAATTCAAGTGATTAAAATTCTGATTAACAATTTCAGTAAACAACTATTAATCTGGACTTTGCTTTATCCGGACAACCATTTGAATGTACATATGGTATAAATAAAGAACGCATTAGCGCAATAATGTATTTTTGTAAGGCTGTAACTTTATTTTTTTAACTTTTTCTAATGCAGCTTGATGTTTCATTCTCTTGAATTCAAAATACAATTTTTACTTGGTTCAAGTATTTTACTTATGCACATTGGTTCAATTTATAGGTTATTTTACTTAATTTGTTTTAAACAATCTAGATGACCTGGATCCTCAATTAGTCCAGGTTAATGAGGTTCTACTTCAGTTTTCAAATGCAACGTTTGTTAAGATTCTTGGTCAGAGTTATAGTTACTTCGTGAAAAAAAAACTTCCTCTAAAAAATATCGGCAGTATTTAGATTCAAATGGGTTATCACAAAATTCCAATATGTTTTAGTTATTCCTTATATCTATCTTATCTCCTTCATTTTTTTGAGACAAGGTTGAAATAACAATATTATTCTTATTTTTTAAAGTCGAAACTGACAAAATTATGTACACACAAGAGGAAACTTGACAAGCACAGTAAATTATTTTCATTTCTTTATAAGTTCAATTTTATTGTGCAGAATTTCTGCTTTCTACCCCTTTAAAACACGCATATAGGATAAAAAATATCGAAAACTACACAATAGGAACTAAAAATTTGTATTGTAGATTTTAATTATGTTTATTGTTTTTGGTATCGCTTATTAACTTGTCGAAAGACTCAAAACATTTACCCTTGTATTTCTTTTTTTTGAAGCTTAACCCTCAAAAAACTTTTAAACATAAAAGCGGGAAAAGAGAGTGAAGAATTACGAAAGCACGCACTATACTTATGTCCCAGATCGAGTCTACCCAGTGACGTCACTGGCACTTTCCCCCTTGTTCCTACTTTCGCGGCGCTAAGACCCAGCCCTTCTAACTTCTATAGTCCTGTCTAGAATGCTGAAGGGAGAAGAGACAGATCTGTGGGGGGGTCCAGATCGAAGTCGTTTTCACACGCCGGGCACAGCTATTTTCTTTCTTTACTTTTTGCTAAGTTTACCACTTTCCCACCCATTACCAACCCGTAACAAGCTAGTTTTATGACGTATTTAACTAAATAAGTAATTTGAAAAAGGCAGGAATTTTTTCTTATTTTTGGACGAAGAAGGAAGAACCAGCTAATTCGCTGTTTTGATTCACTCGTGCTCCTAAACGTGCTTTTGTTGTGTGTCTTCAATCAACGACAAGACCACTCCTTTTGAGATAAGTTTAATATGTTTTCGTAATTATTTAATTTTTTAAATTCTGCTGCAATCTTGGTGTTAAATGATAAATTTTGAAGTATAATAGCCTACAATTAAAGGTGTACAAAGGTATTGCTTTTGAAAAAAGAATATACTGTTAATTCTTCTTTAAATTATATTTCCATTACAGAGTAAAGAATCATTTGTCACTTCATTACAAATACGCTTTATAAAATTACTAAAAAATTTTTAAATGCCTCTACAGCGAAAGTAGTTGATTTTTAGTGTTCTCCTTCTTTTACTGGTGCCATTTTTTGTAATGTATTTTACAATTTCAACTTCATTAAGATTGATTTACTTATTAAAGACAAACGTTTTACATAAAAACTGTAGTTGGGGCAAACCTAACCTGATATCGTCGTAATGGAATAACTAAGATCTGCGTAGCTTTCTTAATGCTGCCAGGTTAGGTTCTCCCCAACTATTGAAGTGTTTCAGTTTTATTTTCAGGAGTGTACATTTACATTTGCCATTTACTAAAGAGCATGTTTCACTGCTTCAAAAAAGAAAAAGAAAAAATTGATGGTAATGATTATAGAAAAAAAAACATAGGCTTTAAGATTTGCTTGAAAACTTCTGAAGAATCAGAATTTTCAAACAGTAAAGGAAATTAAATTACGAATTTTGAATTTCAGAAATATATAAATACTTCAGGAAAGTAAAAATATGAGAGTAAGAATTTCACTTGGATTCATCATAGTTGCGAACTCATTATTATTTTCCACCTTATCACCCCATTTCTTAGCGTACGCCTTTGGATTACCATCCGGGGGGCCGATGAACTCTTTGAATTTCAGAAAATACTCGAGCAAGGGTCCCCAAACATACTTTTTCTTTAATATCATAAAAAAATTAAGTTTTGTAAACTACACCTAGAAAATATTTAAATGGTATAGCCCCTGAATATAAAATATTAAAGTTCTTAGGACCATAATTTTGAAAAAAAAAAAAAATCACAGAAGAGCCCAGCACCTCTTTCCCGTAAAATTTTTTATCATGTAATTTTTGTCTGAAAATTGCTTTTTTGAAACTTCAATTCCGAAATTGGGAAGGGGGGATGGGCAGAGAATTGATTTCGATCTATTTTTTAAAAAAATGATTAAGGGCACTCCCTGGGCTCCATCCCTTACCCCTAACGTTAAATGGCCTATAATCGCGTTTTTAAGGCTTCAATTTCTACTACTTTCCGCTGAGACAACTGGATCTTTTTGTCCCCAAACATCAGCAAAGAAAGTCTAAAATGACGTTTTTAAACCTTCAAGTTTCAAAAATTTTCCGGGGAAGAACCCCCCAGACCCCCCTTTTCTTATTAGATCGGAAGTTTTCTCTCTCTCTCTTTTTTTTGCTAAGTGCCTCACCCTCCTTGGACTTTTTTCTGATGGCACCACTAATTATACTTGCATCGGAAAAACTGGGGAAAGTTGAGATTTCGCTTAATGACCAGGGGTAGGAATTGTCCTAAGGTTCCTAAAATTTCGAGTTTCATCCTAAAATGTCTATAATGTTCACACTATATTCCCAACTTGCGCAGTAAAATGAAACTTTTCCTGATGATATGCCTGTATTTAAGGACAAAATTAACTTCGTAGACCTTAAGAAATTTTTTTTTTTAAAGAAAGAGAGTAAAACTGCTGCTGCTACTTTTTTTCTAGAGAAAGGCGTGGGGGGGGGGGGGATGCAGTTAACAAAAACAAGTGCTCAATATAAAACTGTTTTATCTATACTTTCTAAATCTTAGTCATTCTTCTTTATAAAATAAAATAAGAACTCAAATGTAAGCACTTGGTTCAAAAAGTATATTTAAAACAAAAGTTAAATGGTTTGTCCCCAGGTGTACTGAGAAGGAATATTTATTTTTAAAGTGCTTACCTTGCGTTGTAGTCTGAGCATTAGCTTGTTCTTCCAATACAAAGAGTCAGTTTATACAAATACAAATACAAATGTGACGACCAGCAACAGGCACTGGGCCCAGCTAGGCTGGTCCTAGTCAATTTATTAGTCCCCAATGAAGATCAATGGCCCTCTTAAAGCTATCCACTCCCTTGCTCATTACCACCTCTTCCGGTAAGCTATTCCAAGTGCCCACGACCCTGCTAAAGTAGTCGTTTTTCCTGATTTCCAAGTTAGCCTGAGATTTAAATAGCTTAAAACAATGACCCCTTGTCCTGCTTTCCCCGCAAAAATTTAATATATTTACATCTTTCATTTTGATAAATTTAAATAACTGAATCATGTCCCCTCTGACTCTCCTTTGCTCCAGGCTATACATGTTAAGCCTATTAAGTCTGGTATCATAATCTAAATCTGAGAGTCCCCTTACTAATTTAGTTACCCTTCTTTGAACCCTTTCCAATACAAAAATATCTTTCTTCAGATAAGGCGACCAAAACTGAACAGCATACTCCAAATGAGGTCTTACTAAACTCCTATATAAAGGCAGAAGAACTTTCTTAGATTTGTTTGAAATAGATCTATTGATGAACCCAAGCATTTTGTTGGCTTTGTTACTAGCAATACTGCACTGTTGACTAAACTTGAAGTCCTGATTTATAAAGACACCCAGATCCATAACATTTTCTGCCTGATTTATGACTGAACCCTGTAAACGATATCTCATACGCTTATTTCCATGACCTAAGTGTAGCACTTGACATTTCCCTACATTAACTGCCATACCCCATTTATCTGCCCACTTAGTAATATGGTCTAAATCCTCTTGCAGCTGTTTTACTTGTTCTTCATTTTCGACAGTCCCCATAACTTTTACATCGTCAGCAAAACAATTCATGCTTCCAGAAATATTATCATTGATGTCATTCATAAATATAATAAACAAAAGAGGCCCTAAAACTGATCCCTGAGGAACCCCACTTAAAACATCACTCCAATTAGAATGATTTCCTCTCACAACTACTCTTTGCTTCCTACCAGTAAGCCAATTTCTAACCCAAAGTAAAGTTTTTCCTCCTATTCCAATGTCAGCTAACTTGCTGAGAAGAGCAACATGCGGTACCTTGTCAAAAGCTTTTTGAAAATCAATATAAACAACATCCACACATTTTTTGTTATCTAAAGCTGAGGTAACCTTGTCGTAGAAATGCAATAAATTAGTAGTACAGGATTTACCTTTCCTGAAACCATACTGCAAACTAGTCAACAGACTATTAGTCTCTAAGAACATCATGATCTTAATTTTGATCAAAGTTTCGAAAATCTTACAAATCACCGAAGTCAAACTTACAGGTCTATAATTCCCAGCAATACCTTTAGACCCCTTCTTGAAGAGTGGCATTATGTTAGCCAGCTTCCAGTCCTCTGGCACCGTCCCCGAGTTATAAGAAGCATTGAAAATATTCAAAATAACATCCACTAATTCCTCTGCACATTCAACTAAAATTTTTGGATAAATATTATCTGGTCCCGGAGCTTTAGTTGCTTTAATCTTTTTCAAATGAAATAAAACCTCCTCCCTGGAAAATACAAAATCCTCAAGCTGTATAATAGCTTGTGTCTTGTTAGTGTCAACTGTTGAGATACAGTTATCGTTAAACACACTGGAAAAAAAGTTATTTAGAACATTTGCAATATCCCTATCGTTTTGGATTAAATTTCCATGCTCATCAACCAAAGGCCCAATTTGACTGTTTCGAGCTTTCCCAGAATTAGCGTAAGCAAAAAACCTCTTAGGGTTCCCATCAATGTCATCTGCCAGCCTTTGCTCCAATTCCCTTTTCTGAATCCGTACCAAATACTTAAAATTTCGCCTTGCCTTACCATACTGGAGCCTTTCCGCACTCTGACCAGTTTCTTTAAACTTACGAAAAGTGGCTTGCTTATAATTAAGAGCTTCTTTAGTCTCCCTGGAGAACCACATGGGCCAAATTTTGGTACTAACACCTTTTCTCCTAAATGGAGCATAGTCCCCAACGGTTTTAGCAAGTTTATCCTTAAATTCCGTCCACTGCTGATCTACGTCGCTATTTTCCAACCCTGACGAAAAAACCTCTTTCAAGCTCTGCCTAAGTGCAACAAAATCGGTGTTTCTGAAATTGGGCACAAACCTAAAATTATCATCTTTGCACACTTCAAATTTAACCCGGAACCTAATGCTGTTATGATCACTATCTCCAATATGCTCCCCTACACTCAACCCCTGAACAAAACTACCTATGTCACAAAAAACTAGATCCAAAATGGCCTCCTCTCGAGTTCCCTGAGTTACAACTTGATCTAAGAAACAGTCACCAATTACTTTTAAAAATTCCTCTTCTTTGCCATTACCAGGATAAAAATTATTCCAATCAATACCCGGAAAATTGAAATCCCCCATTATGATAACGGATCCCTTACTGGACATGTCACTAATAATACGGTACATCTGTTCATCTTGTCCCTGGTTTGAATTAGGTGGCCTATAAATGTTTCCAAAGCGTAGCTTTATCCCCTTACTGCTCATCAACTCCAGCCAAACCATATCAATATCAGTAGGCTTATCATTTATGACCAATTCATTGCAAATAAAATTGTCTCTAACATAAAATAAAACCCCACCACCTCTTTTGCCTACTCTATCCTGTCTGAATAAATTATACCCAGCAATATGTAATAACTCTGCATCAGATTCGGTAGCCCATGTCTCTGTAATTCCGATAACATCCAACTTCTCATCCATAACTATGCTTTTCAATTCATCCATCTTGTTCCTAATACTGCGAGCATTGGTATAGAAAACTTTAAGCATGCCTAAGTTGCTTTTATTTAACACCCTGAAATTTCCTAAATTACAATTGTTAACATTACTACTTTGCTTTGTGTTTCGGTTCAGTGTAGTTGGATTGTTTCTTGCACATATAATTTTTAAATTTAGTCACTAACTTTTTGTTTTAAAATGTGAATAGTAATTTGTTTTATTAAAGTGCCATGGGAAACGAAATTCTCTTCCTTGTGGTTGAAAAAGCAGGCAGAAATAGATGCAAAATTAGCACATGGTGCCATGCATAAAGGGATGAATTTAGAGCATTTTATTTTCACAGATATTGTCTCATGCTGATGCAGCGAGACATAAGAGGTTGACAAGTAGCTTGAAAAAAATCAAGCTGTATTTTAAATTTATGTTCTTCGTCTTCTATTGAAAAAAAAAAAAAAATGGTTACGATGAAACAATCCAAAGTTTTTATTTCGAATTCACTCCAAGGTAAAATTTCATAAGCGGAGGTTTTCATATAGTTTTAGTTGTCATAAAAAACAATTATTCATTTGCATCTTAAAATGATTTTTCTGGAATTTACAGGGATATTTTTGATGATTCTGAGATACTAAAAAGTATCAGATTATCTGTTAAAAAGAAAAGTATGCAATAAATTTTGGACTTGCTCCTTGCATTCTACCTTTAATCCCTCCTTATTAAGGACATTTTTTCAACAACAGCAAAGCAACTAAAGAAGCAATTGGACATATGTACATTTATTTTTACTTCATACTGGTCACTGTGTTAAAGAATAAAAGATTGAATGCATTGTATTGTAATTTTCAAGATGGAATTTGAAACGTTTTATCATCCAATGCGAAAATGAAGCTTATAAATTACGTTTAAGTTAAAAAAATTGATATTTGTTGTCCTAAAAATTACTAAATTTATTTTACACAATTTTATCAAAATTGTGTCCTAAAAATTTTGAAATCTCCACTCCGACCCCTGTAAAAGCCAGAAAACGGGGCTCGGAGGATCTCTCCCCCTGAACTGACTAAATTACGAACAAATATAGGCGGCAAAATTTTTCACTGTAATGTGTTTTTTTTTTGTCAGGAATGTTGTTTTTTTCCCCTTTTAAATAAGAATTTAACTGTTCCTCCCCCCCCCCCCGAAAGCTTGTTCGTTTATCCAAAAAATAAAAAAGGTTATGATTTCCCGCATTGTTAATATTAGTAAGACTCTATTGTTTTTATTGTGAGGGCCTCGGGATCTGGCTGCGCCTGAGGCCTCACAATCCCATGATCCGCCACTGGGCGACTGTAGACTTTCCCCTTCCAATTCAAAGTACCATTTTTATGAAGTAAAATAAGAAGAAATTCATTTATTTGGAATTTTTGATTTTTACTTTCGTGAAATAAATAAATCCACCCTATAAAAACTCATTTTTAATCGATCACTTTTTTTAAACACTGAAAAGTGAGGGGGTAATTCCTCTTTACTTTTGAAAGTGAGGGGGGTTGCCCCCCCCATACTAGCCGCCTATATACTATATATTAACACATTCTGATATAATTTTAAATTGACTGTTATTTAAAGACAACAGTAAAAGATTGACTGCATAAGAAGCGGTAATATACGTCAGATTAGCGATGTTTCGCATTGCATGGAAATTGGTGCTTGTTTTCAAAAAATCAACGTCAGAAGGATACAAGAAATTAAAAAAAAAAAAAAAAAACTATCGACATTCATTCAGAATAAAAACAGTTTGGAAAAATTGTAGTCTCGGAAACTATCTGCAAAAATCACAAAAGCTGACCCCTTTTCAAAAATCGCGATCGCAAAAACGAAACTTTTGGTACGAAATATGAACATCAGACCTTTGATCATGAATATGTTTATTACTTTTAATTTTTCTACTTTTTAAACCGCCCATTTTCAAATAAAAAAATAAATGCGGTAGAATGTTCCTGATTTTTTTTCCCTGGGGAAGCTCTATTGTTTATCGCTTTATATGAGTAGCATGGATTGAAAGTTTTCTGTCTATCGACAGATTTCTTTTTTCCTGACAGGTTGTCAGACGGAAAAATAGTTCATTACTTCGATATTTTACCAAATATTCTCACTTTTTTTCCGCATGATTTAACAGAGAATTGAATGTAATAACTGTTTTTGATATTGCTGCATTTAAAATCTTAATACATGGTGGTTGCTAATTCCAATAAATTTCGTAAGCTTGTTAAACGGAAAAAAAAAAAAAAGGAATTTCAAACATTTAACTTAAATACCCAACTTAGCGAATATTGTTGTGACTAATGTTTTTGGATAGTTTCGACAGAAACATATTTTAACTTCCGTCCTTTGAAAATTTTGTACTATCACCCATGTTGCTCTTCCTTGAGCAAAGGATCGACACAAAAGACTTGATGCAGTCATTTAGATTGATTGAAATGGAACATGTTGAAGTTCTAAACTTCAGCACAGATTGAAGAACCAGGAGTCATTTTTGTAAGCTTTTAAACTTGCCGAGTTAAATTTGAAATTAAAGATAATTACTACTTCAGTCTGGTAGAGCACGTTCGAATTTCGAAATAGTTGACCAGAAGCAACAATAACTTTCAATGAGGGGAATTTCAAAGGGGTACTTAATCCTCATTGGGGATTGATAAATTAGCTGTAGGACCAGCCGAACAGCTTCTCCCATCCATGTGTTAGCAAAAAAAACTACTATTAACGACATTTTTTAAAGCTTAAATGTTTGAGCACAGAAGGAAGAATGCTAAAAAAATAATTTACCTTTCTTTTTCACAGGAGTAAATTCTGGGCTTTTATGCACTAATGGTCTGTAGTTGGGCTGTATTTGTGGAAGAGTTGAAGCAATATCAGGAACCTAATTCAAAATATGTGACATTACCTTAAGCAGCAATTCAATTACTTAAAACAACAGATGACAATAAGTAAACTACAGAATATGCGTCTTTTTTTTAATTTGCTCATATGTGCACATGTAACATTCTATAAGGGTACATGTGAATAATTGAAAAAAAAAAAAAATAATAATAATAAAGAAACGGAAAAAAAATATCTTCACACGTGCCTTTCTTTCCTACATATACAGGGTGAGTGTAAACTCTTGGGCAAAACTTCAAGGCTTCGATTTATCGAGTATATACTGTATTTAGTTGGACAATGGCTGTTTTTGCACGTTATTTTATCCTAAACAATATTTTTAAATGATGCATCTTACTATTTCATTTTATTTCTCAAGTATTTAATGTATCCAACTGCATTACAATTCTATCTAATGGGGTGGAAGGGGGTATCTTCTTAAAAATCGTATTTTTTCAATGCCCATTGCAAAACATATTTAAATCTCAATAAAATGAATAAGAATGAAATAAGCTTACTCTGTAAGAATTTTCCACAGGAGCTTTCTCTATCACCAATGGATTCTTCTTTACTTCTAGAGATCTGTTGCGATTTATTTTAGTTGGTACAGCATCAGATTCTGTCTTTTTCTCCTTTTTCGTAGATTTAGAACAAATCTTTTTCTTTCTAACAGAAATCATGTCATTAAAGCCTAAACAATCTTCAAAGCTGACTTCAGATGATGTAAATTCCTCTTTCACTTTGAGGTTTAATTTCGACTTTGATTTGCTCTTTTCAGCTTTTTTGTGAAGTTTGTTTGTTGAATTGTTCGGACTAACATGTTTAGATTCAGATTTTTTTTGTTTTGAATCAGCTGAACTCTTAATTTTTTCAGAGTTGGACTTTTCTTTAGTTTCATGTTTAGTCCTTTTTAATTCCACTGGATCAGGAGATTGTTTTTTGTCTTTTTCTTTTTTCACATCCTTTTTGGCTTTGAGAGTTTTGGAATCCAGGCCATTTTTATATGGATTGGATTCAGAAGTAGTTAACTGCATTTCGTCAGTTCTTGCTTTTTTGGATTTGGAAATATGGCCATTTGATTTCTCAGAAACAGTTTCTGATTTATGTTTTTTTGATGAATGGTGAGAAATGGATTTCTGACTATAAAGAGTATGTT
This sequence comes from Uloborus diversus, assembly GCF_026930045.1. NCBI lineage: Eukaryota > Metazoa > Arthropoda > Arachnida > Araneae > Uloboridae > Uloborus > Uloborus diversus. Next base: position 128,204,370 of record NC_072733.1, on the reverse strand, counting down.
TCGATTTTTCCACGCATTCTTTCTTTGAAGAGTTATTATGACTTTCAGGATAAAGTTCAGGGTGATCTGGACTGTAACCCAAATTGATATTACAGTGAGGATCATAATCAACATATTCACAAGCACCTTCAGGTTTTTCATATGTATATAATGATTCGTCGCTCGTATCGTTTAAAGTATATTTTTGGTTTAAGTCATTAACGTCTATTGAAACACAATTAGTGGAAGTTTTTTTAGAGTTATTACTAAGCGAGTCTATTTCTGAAAGTGGTGCTTTATTATGTATTTTTGTTTTGTCTTTGCTAGAATGAACTTTTTTACTGTCTGATTTGGCAGTTGGCACTTTTGTAGAGGTTGGTACGGATTCTGCCACAACATTTTTCCACTTATGATATACAACTCTTGCCTTTTCACCAATTTTTCCAGAGTCCTTGGAGTAATTACGAATTGCTTTGCCAATGCCAGTTTCCTGAATTGGAAAACATAAATCAAACGAAAATAAACAAATAGGATCTAAGTACAAACTAAAAATCTTATTTATAGAATAATTGACATACAGTAAACTCTTGATTATCCGCGGAATAGGATGGTACGGTAGCGCGGATAACCGAATTCGCAGATAATCCGCAAAAAAAAAAAAAAAAATGATTCTTATGTATCTAATAGCTTTAGAAAGATCAATTACACTCGCGTACATTTGAACTGTAGCTAAAAGGAGAAAAAATGTATGTAAAAGTTAAAAAAGGATCGTTTATAATTGCAAATAGATTACACACATTCGCGAGCAAATGGTGCAAAGGGATTAACTGAAACAGATCAAGCTATGTTGCACCAAAAATGCACACGGGAGGGGAGATGAAATTTTTTGAACAAGACTGGTCCGGTCACTCAATTACGCGCGTAAGTTGTGCAGATCTAGTAAATAGTATAATTTAAAATCATTAAATAGTGTTGATCTAAAAATCAGGTTTCTGTGACGATGGAAGGTTTGATGTCATTGGAAGCGAAGGGTAAGAGAGATATGGGAATGTCTAGAAATATATTTTTTGGCACTTGTTAAGTTTTAAAGCGCGCATTTGCCTGCATTCAGTTAGTCATCAACAGATTTTTTTTTTTTTTTGAGCGAGTGAAAAGTCGCAGATAACTCGCTAGCGGATAATCAGGAGTTTACTGTACATGTAAGTATGAGCTCTTACTCTTAATATGAACCTGAAAATATTAGTAACCTTAACAGGAGTCGATCCAGGTTTTACTTTCATACAAAAATTTACTTTTAAGCTACAACCATTTATTTGATGTATGACCACTTTAACCCCATTGACCATTTCCCACATACCAGATCTTACCTTCTAAACTTATTCAATGTACCTTTCCCGCCTTCTCTATTAGAAAACATTTTGAAATTGTCCAATTGGTTATAACAGTTTTAGTGTGGACTTATGAAGCAAGAAGTAAGAAACGAAGCATTACCGCTTCGCTAATATCCTTAAAAGGAATTAGACAAAACATAGAATACAATTATACTGGAACAAAGGCGTTTTAACACACTATGTTTTATAAAAAATGTTACTCCATCATGTTGTCTCAAAAAATTATGTTCTCAAATCCATTGTGATGGAGTACTAATTCAGATAGTTGAAGTGCATTTCAGATAGCAATGAACTCAAAGTTATTTCAAATAAATTTAACATTTTTGATAAAAACATTTTTAAAAAAGGTAATTTCCATATAAGACATTTTGTTATAAGATGAAAAATTTATTGAAATTATTAATAATTGAAAAGCACATCCGAAAAATAATTACAAAGAAAAAAGTTTTACCTGCAGCAATTCATATGTCATAGGGATTTTTGCAAGTTTGTGAATTGAATTTAGGATCTGGAAATAGAAAAGGGAAAAATAATAGTCTGTTTTAAATATAGTGAAGTGCAAAAATGTAACAACAGTGAAAACTCTCCATTTAGATTAATTAGGTCAAAGTGTTTTCTAGCTAAGAAATTTGGTAAACTAGAAAAGTAAAAAAAAATCAATTATTCCTTTTAAAAAATCAATAAATAAAATAAGCATTACAAAAAGAAAATAACATTGAAAAAATAAATAAAAGTATATACAATAGCTTATAAAATTTAAAATTTCAGCTGATGGGTACATCATAAAACAATAAAACTCCCAATGCAAAACATTTTTGAAACTAAAATTGAGCCAAAAACATTAAAAAAAAAAATAAATAAAAAAAATAAATCAGAATGTACTAAATAAAAGATTGTGCCACTAGCTAGAATTACCTTCTGGAAGTTTTTTTTTTTTTTTTTAAATATCAAAACAGTAGTTGCATGTGTAAAAAAAAACTGTGCTAGGATTAACAATAATGTTAAAAAAAATTCCTCTGGGGGTGTTTTACCCTCAATCCTCCCCCCCCCACACACTCGGTTTTACTTTTATCTATGACATTGGAACTCTTTTGTTACTTCAAAATCATTGTCCCACGTTCGAATCCCATACTTAAAAAAAAAAAAAAAGAAAAGAAAAAAAAAACGAACTGGGTATTTTAAAACATTGCAGCAGAAATAAATAATGAAGGAACTAACGTGTTTTATGTTCATCTATAAGAGAATTTACTTTTGTGTTTTAGAAAAAAGGAATTTACATCGATAAAAAAAAATGCAATTTATACTCGTCCCAAGTTTTTACATCATGTATGGAGTGCAAATTTCCGGGATGCTTATTTCTAGTCAAAACATTTATTTAGCGCCAATGGATTGCGTGGGATGAAGCCTTTTATGTGATGTGTAAGTTCCGATCGAAATTTTTCACTTCACTTGCATAGAATTACATATAAGATTTTTTAATCTTAACTTTTCTGTCTCCACCAAATGAAGGATCATGTCGGTAGTGTAAATTAAAAAGAAAAGTTACTTAATTTTTCAAACTATTTTTACATAATAGAAGATTTTGGCATGAACATAATAATGCGTTTCAATTTTCGAATCTTTAATTAGTGACGTTCAACTATCACAATGCGGAAAACTCGTCATGTTGGTAGTATGGAAGTAGAAACCATATGTTTTCTTCACAATTCTTTCTTCGTGTAATGCGTTCGTTGACTATCTCATGATTGAAAAGTAGTTGAATTTCTTAAAATATGCTTCTAAAACATTACTTCCTCCCTAAAATTGAGTTCTCAAACAAAATTATCTCAGTTTTTCCACCCTATTTTCTTTTACGTCAATATTCAAACCTTTGCTCGCAACTACTGCCCCAAATTTTGATTTAAAATAGTAAATTTGTTTAAGTTTTGGGAAATCCCCCCCCCCCCCCGCTCCAACTCTGCCTGTCTTGAGTTTTTTTTTTTATTAACATTTTTAAAGAATTTTTTAAAATTTTGTTTTAAAACTGTTAATAACCCATGCATTATTTCTTCCTCAATCTACCTTAATAATTTCAGTATCTAAAAATCTTTTTAAATTGAAATTTTCAACGTGAGATGTTATGATAACATAATTCTACTTCAAAACAGTAAATTAAACTTGTTCCTCACATCATATCTTTCAAAATATATTAAATACAATTAAAAATAATTTTTAAAATCTTATATTTTAATGTATACTGCCGTGTGCAGGTAAAGGGCAGTAACTGCAAATTTTTCATTTTTTTGCATTTTTGTTAGCTATTGTACGCTATCTTTATTGTACAAGCTTGCTTATTTGGTTTCTGCTGAAAAAAAAGCGCGAAAAAGACGTTTAATTCCAAAATTTCCCAATTGTTAGTATTAAATCCAAAACGCCGTTTCTTCAAATATCTCGAAAACTCATTTCTACAGATACTGCCGTTTACCTGCACACGGCAGTATAGTGTACTGGAGGAATCCTGCATATAGAATGAAACACTAAAATGTTTTTTTTTTTTATTCGTATTAAGTTTTTCGAAGGAAAGAAATTTAAAGCTAAAAATATTTCTGCATAAACTCATAATCAAGCCAGTCATTTAGGAGGTCATGGAGGGCCAGTCCCCTTCCCCATCTGGCTTTGAAAAAATGAATAATTTCATACATAAGTGGGCAAGGACGTAGCCAAGGGCCCCTTTCCCGAAGGACCCCTGTCCTTTTTTCTCAGTTGTTGCATCTCGCACCAACAAAATTTTTCCGAAAGATAATGTTTATATAAAACGCAGCATTCTCTCCCGTTAAATATTCCCATTAATCGGCAATTTTTTCAGCGCTTGAGTCAATTCAGAACACGAGAACCTCGTGCAACAACTGCAGGTTCCCGTTTTTCGTCTGCTTTTTCCTGTGTCCGAAACGGTCCCTTTCGACTTTCAAACCAGCTGGGTCGTGTGACCTTGAAATTCAGCCCCTCTCCTTGGTCCATCAAATTGCCATTGGCAAAGTAAAAACAAGCATTTATTTACACTTCCGCTGTATCCCACAGTCTCATTGGCGTGGTTTTCTTTATTTCTTTCTCTTTTCTTTTTGGATCTTCGTGGATTTCGTAGCCGCATGTTGTACGAAAGACAGCCAGAGTGAGGTGCGTTCCTGGTGAATCAGTAATTGAATTCCGATTCTTTTCTGTTTTAACGCGCAGTTTTTATCTACGTCATACTTATAGGAAACATATCTTGAACAAAATTGTATGCAAAAGAAAATCAAGTTTACCCAAACTAGATAAGTCGCAGTGCTCCCTTTTCAAGTTTTCTTGATAATACGAGCAATTTACGTGTTAATGTGTTTTTCCATTTAAAAACTAATTTTAGATTCTAAGTCAGCAGCGAAAAAAGAAATTCTACACATTTCGTGTGTTTGAGGATGCGAAAAAATAATTGATTTTTTTTTTTTTGATTTTAACTCTCTATATTTTTGGCATGGTTCATTTCAGATTCATTTTATATTTTGATAAAAATTTTATTTGAACTTTTAGATTACTTTTAACATTTCTCTCCTTTCTGAGTAACAAATTACGTTGTTTTTTTTTTTTTCTGTTTTCCCCCAAATATTGAAGCATGATCATGAAACATATTAAATGCCCAAAAAGAATTCCCGTTTGAAGGTAAAATAAATAAAACAAATGAATAAATAAAACTTGAAATTGATGTAACAACCTTTTTGCGGTATCAAAATTTTATAGAAAAATGAAATTGAAAAAACTTGAATATTTTACTGTGATCAGTTTATGAAATTACAAATTCGGCCGTATTAACGCATGTAATAAGTAATTAATTAGAAATTATTACTTTTAAATCTTACTGAATTGTGATTCTATGATTCCAAAAGAAAAAGTTACTTTTTAATTGACGACAAAAAATCTTATTCGATGTTGTTCCATAAAACATATTTGTGTTTGCATCATTGGAATACATTTTCTGATTGTTATTCACTGGCTTTGTACTAAAGAGTTATTTAATTAGCATCTATGCATCCATCTTTAGTAAATTGTGAAGGTAGCATTAAACGTAACAAAAAACAGGCATGTGCATTTAACTATAAATTACTAGGTGAAAATTACCGCTATTTACTGCGTTACAAGCAAAGAAACAAAAACGGTGAATACGAGGTAAATGTTTTTGAGCTTTTCTTTTATATATTGTTTTTTTTTTTTTTTTCAAACACTTATTTTCTTCAAGCTAAAGATATTTACTATTTCTTGCAATAGAGTGTTTTGCTAACATCGTATTAAAGAAAAAAAATCATTACCTGCGTCGTAAAATATGATATGTATTGTTAAAATGAACAACATGTTGTTAAAATAAAATTACACAGATGCTTAATTTAATTCATTAGGTATACATTCCATTAATCGGCATGTAAAAGGTCCCTTAGGTCGTTTGACTGTGAATGCTCTTGACAAAATTAATTTCCTTTTGCAGTTTCGCATCGAAGAGAGCTCAGGTGTCTCCATCTGGCGGAAACTGGGCATTAAATTTTCCGGTGACATTCACATCCGCGCCTTAATGGTGGCATATGAATGACTGGATGCCATATCTTTGGTTCGCACTTGTTTCGCAAAAGGTTAAAGCCTCTAACACAGCCCATTAGAAAGAAAAAATAATGATAAAAAACGGCAATACGCCTCTTCCGATATTTAAAATTTTTTCGAACAGCTTTCACGCTTTGAGGAATAGCGATTTCACTTGAGAACACCATTTATTTCTTGCTTCTCTTTTTTTTTCAGCTAACTGAAATCACTGCCTCAGTTGTCTGAAGAGAAAATATATATATATATAAAAATGGTTGCAACAAAGGAAGCCTCCGTCCCTCAAAGAGTTAATAGTTTGTTCAAGCTTTTAATTGATGATTAGGAATTATAATTAGAAAACGGATAACATTGGAAATATCATTCTATTTCGTGTTATCAAAGAATAATATAAATGTAAATAAATGAAAACGAATTCAAGCTTTTTAAATGAAACCTTGTTAATATTTTCGTTGAGAGAGTTGCGGGATTTTACCTAAAATGTTGTTCAAATCGGACAGGGTTACGTTATGTAACATTCATATAATTATACATTCGACTCCATAGATATAGATTTATTTATCCTCATATAAATAATGCCGATGATCGAGTAACCCGCGTGTTTCAACAATGAATTCACACCACGGCATAATATGTAATTTGATAATATGTTTTGGTAATGTTTAACATGCAGGGAAAGGCTTTATTGTGACAAAGCTGAACTCGATCCGATAACTTAACAGTTTTACTGAAGACTGTATCATGTCAGAGGAATGAAGAAAGGAAAACAATGAACGCTATCTACTGGAGTTTAGGGTTAATCCACTGGTGTTAAGAGTTAAAATTTCAACTATCAAAATATCACCAAACAGGCAATTGCTTCGTTCAAATGAAGAAGAGTTGAAGCAATTTTCACCCGTCATGCCTTGACGGGTGACTTTCTAGTTTTCAAATAAAATGGCATAAGTACAAATGAGCCGCTCAGAAGCCAATGCGGTTAAGTCCATTTTTTGATATTTTCTGATTTTCGGAAATTTTGATGAAATAAATAATAATCTTCTTATTTATTGAAGGATTTACTTGTTGGTTACTTTTTCTAGGTTGGACAGCCCTTTTTTTAATAGCTTCTGAATATATTGTATAATAATTTCAGAAGCTATTATGAATAAGTCCACCTTTCATCAATAATTTTTTAAATAAACATTGAAATGAAAATTAAATTATTCTTTTTCTTTCGATATTTGTTGGCAACACTGAAAAACAAGAAATTCATAGTAACTGTAACCGTTAGCGTCTAATTATAATTGTTTGAGTTTTATGCATGTGCGTCACAAAAATATTACGTTGAAGTGTTTGCGAAAATTATTGTGTTATCAAAAACATTAAATAAATTTTCTTTAATAACTGTAAAAACTCTGACTTTTTAAGATAATAAAAAACATTTATTGTAAGGGAATAAAAACTAAAAATGTCAATGGAAATAGAACACAGTGAAAGTGATACGATATTTCACTCTAATTCAAGGAACGTTAACCATATTGATTCTGATACATAGTCAGATAACGACGATATAGAAAATAATCAAAATAACGGAAAAGTTGGTAGAAAACGCAGCAGGAATCCTGGCTGAATTAGAAAGGTCATACCCAAGTAGCATTAAGCTCAAACATAATTTTGACGAGGATGATTTCTTTCATGCAATTGATATAAAAAAAGCAAAAAAAATGAAGGCCAGTAAATTTAAAAAATATAATTCAACCTATATTATATCCTAATGGCAGAACAATTATAAGAGAAACAAAAAAAAAGACATCATATGTTTATTAAAGTATATACCTCCAATTAAACACGACTTAAGGACAACACGTAGAGATCAAGATTTACATTTAAATAACTCGGAAGAAGATGATGTTTGTTATGATGAATAAACATAAAACTTATGACAATAAATGTTATTTTATTTTTTTACATAAATTTCATATCTTTTTCAGCTGCCAAAAGGTATAAGTCCTAAACTTTTTAAGATGCTGTCAATATTTCAATAAATATTTACGTTTTTATTTACACATCCTGTACATATCTTGTTTTTTGCAGAGTTTACACCTCTAAAAAAGTCTGTATACACTTTTTTAATTAAATTAATAAACCAAGAATTTTAAAAACTAATGTATCAAAAAACATTAATTTTCTCAATTTTTGAGTTTTGGACTTAACCGCAATGGCTTCTGTGCGGCTCAAATGTACATTTGTTGAAATATATTACAAAGCTTTAATATTTTATTAAATTATCGCTTGCACTTTCCAAGTAATTTCTAGAATAGTTTTCATTTTCCGTTTTTTTTTTTTTATTGTGCCCTTTTTATTAATAGAAAATACATCACTTATTTTCCGGAGGACAGAGGTTCACCCATATTTGTGAAACTTTGTATGTGATAATTTTCAGTTTAATATTAATTTACAAACTGACAATAATTAATTTACCACTTAACATAATTTTTGTTAGCTAATTTTAACTAATGACTCTATTAATTTCAATTATTTAATTAATTTTAGTTAATTATGATATTTTAATGATCAGTTTTAATTGGATTTATCTTATCTTGTGTAATTATCAGCCACTAATTCTGCTTTAGCATGCCTCCTCTTTTGAAGTTCGTGCAACCTTGGACCCCCCCCTTTAACCAAGTTCTAGCAACGTGCCTGAAGTGGGCGTGATTTTTTTTTTGTTTTCTGCTAAAATGTATATGAGTGCGTACAGTTCACACTTTGCCCCCCCCCCCCCCCCCGAAAAAATGTCAAACGACGGTCCTGCTCTTAGTTTAAACTTATAAATTGTAAGCTTAAATTTTGGATTTAAGTTTTCATGCGTGCAATTCTTGTAAAAAAGATTTCACTAATATTAGATCCATGGTAAGCTGATTTTCACAAAAGCACCTGAGCTTAGTTAAATTATTTCTTTTAAAATTAGTTTTATAATTTATTATTTAATAGTTTTATAGCTGATACTTATTTTATTATGAGTTTTAATTGTTATTAAATTTACATGACGTAGAAAAATCAACTTTTTTTTTTATAAACTAATAAATTTTCCATTTTTTTAGGATATGAAACAAAATTTCGCTTGAAAATTAACTTTTTAAAGAATAATACACATGTAAAATTTTTATAAGATACAAGCTAAAAAAATAGTAAAACAGACCATGTTCACTTTTTTAAAAACAAATTAATAAACTTATACTTGAATAATGTAGACCCCACAACATCTAGAACCATGAGAATTGGTACAAAATTAATTTTGACCCCAGACAAGGAGTTGGGATACCGGATAATTAAGAATCAGCCGGATAGATAGACCGAATAGATACCGGCTATCCAATGCATCCTTAATCCAAAATGCAGATTTTTTTTTCTTTCCTCCTAAGAAATGTGTAAGAAGGAATACTTAGTGAATTTCTTAAGTGGAAAAAAGTAATTCAACTTTAGAACAATCGAGTCGAGAAACAAATTGTAGCACAATGAACCAACCAACACGCATTGGGCTTATTGGAGGTTGGAGGACTTTTATTCATGGGCATAGCTAGAGGGGGGCAGGGAGGGGCAAATGCCCCCCCCCCCCATAAAAGAACCTCACGATTTCAGCGCTCTTTCCAAAAGTCACGAGAGAAATTTTAAGATTGGAATTTTAGCACTTCAATTTCAAAAGATTTCCGGAGGAGAGCCACATAACCGCTTTTTCTGCCCTTATTTGACCAGAAACAGCATAAAATGTTTTTTTTTTTTTTTTAAAGGAGGAGAGGAAAACTAGAATCGAAGCAATTTCCGAGATCCGTACTGGGGGGGGGGGGGGGGGGGCAGAGCAAGTAAAAACTACTATCTTGTCGCGATTATGCTTGCCCCTCCCTAACGGGAATCCTGGCTACGCCCATACTTGTTATCGAAAACAAAGTTATGTTTTATACATTCTGTAAATATAAAAATTATTATTTTAACTTGATAACTTAAAAATATTTGGATAGAATGATAATTTATACTTGATTCACAGTTGAAGTAGCTAACATATGGATTATATTGATAATGTAGGGTTGGCTGGGGAAAGTGGGTCACTGGGTCACCCCCCTGAAACTGAAATATGGATGAAGTTTTCGAACTTTTTTGCACAGACCATGTTAAGTTTCATTACAGTGATCGGTTTTGCACATATTTGGGATTCGTGGATTTTTTTTCTAGATCATAGCAACATTTTTCAAAGAAGTGTTTCCAGGTTAGTTTTTGTTTTATGATAGTTTTTCACGTAAAGTTTAACATAAAAGTTTATACAACAACAATAATTTTTGTATAAAATATTATTAATAAGTGTTTAAGAGGAGGGGTCCCACTTATCCCGTACATTTTTGCTATACGGGGTAAGTGGGTCAGCCTATAATAATGGGGATTTCAAAATCAAAAGTAACTCTGATTAAATATTTGTATTGGTGAAATACAAGACAAATATGATGACTTAGTAGGAATTGATAGTTGAGCTACAAAAACTGCTAAAGCTGGTGATTATGTATTTGTGAAACACACATGAAAGAAAGTTATTAAGATTTAAGTAGGACTAATGTTGGAAGTTGATGATACAAATTAAAATATACTGTTGAATTTGCAAGAACGAATAGAAAAAGTGACACTTTTTATTGGCATAGTGCAGGCAATGTTGGAATAATTACTGAGGATAAAGCGATAATGGTTCTACTGAGCCAACTTTACACACGCAGTGTTTTCAATTTCTTTTTCAACTTATGGGGTAAGTGGGACGCCCATACGATTTTCTAAAAAAATATAATCGTTAAGAATATTTAAAGCATTATTTTAGAAAATAATGAACTTTCGTTTATTAATAATGTCCAATATAAAATAAGACAATAAGTTTAAATTTTTTAGTTTCAAAACTTTTGTATAAGGTTTCAAAAACGAATTATTCTAAAAAGGGACCCCACTTACCCCAACCAACCCTATATCACATACAAAAATTTGCAATGCATACAAACATATTTCGCGCGCGGTGACTAGCGAGTCTAGCCACATAAACTAAAATTCATTCTCCAAGCGGGCAGTGGATTCTCCAGGGGCGGATCCAGAAATTTTTGTAAGGGGGGTCAAGTTTCAATGACCTGCGTTATATCTCCAACATAAAAAAGTGCAAGTTACACCAGGAGTGTTCATCACACAAAGGGGAATGGTGCACTGCTTCATATGCTACGGGGCAGCTCTCACCCCCCCCCCCCTCAAATGAGATTAAAGCCCCTTCAAATCCCCCTCCCTACTTTTTTTAATGGTCACCGTGGATCATATTCCCTCAGATTTTCTTTAAAAGTCATATTTCTTGAATCAAACAAACTGGACACATTGTCGTAATCTTAGAACATATTGTTCTTTTGAAAATAAAGAAAACACTGAAAATAGCAATAGCTCAGTAAAATAACCTAGTCAATTCTTTGAATTATGACACCCTGAGATTTCTGTAGGGATTTTTCTGTAAGGTATTTCTAACTCATAGAAAAAAGCAAGAAAAAAAAAAGAGGTTAACATTAATTCCATCTATTTTTCAGATCTAAAAATTGAAGTTTCATAATATCAATAATAAAATTCATGCTACAGGGGGGTTAGTTGACCCTTTGACCCTATCCTGAATTCGCCTTTGCTAGCCACATGTTAAGATTTATTTTTTTTTTAAGCTGGACACTTTTGATAGTCTTCAATTTTCGTAAAAATTTCAGGATGTGTTAGTAGTACTATAAGAAAAAATTGAAGTTTCTTTTTTAAAAAACTGATTTGTTTGTCCTTGAGTAGGGGTCAGAGTTTAAGGTTATGAAAAAAAAAGAGCTAAATATATAATTGCTTTGCTTCAAAAGCAATGAGTGAACCAAGCCAATTCTTTTAAATAAGGATACTACTTGATACTAGGTACATTCTAGTATAAATATTTTGGTGACTCACTCATGGCTTTGAGGGCAAAGGTTAATTGAAAATGCAATTTTTAAAACTTTTTTTGCCTTGTTTGGGTCTGGATATCTGCTAAAGCCGTGAGTAACCCTAGGAAATAAGTATATGATTAACTACTCACCACAGTATAGTACTAAGAAAAATATAAAATAGCTTTCGTTTCGCTTGACTTTAGTAGTTAAACGGTCTAAAGTCTATGATTTTTTTAAAACAGCCAAGTTTAGAGGTCAATAACTTCGATCGCGACGGGTCAACAACTTTGGGACACAGCTGTAGTTATAGTCCAAGTGGTGTAGTTTAAGGTTCAGGTTAGAAACCCATGACAACTAATCAACTTCTTTCAATTACGCGGTCTCAAAGTTGATAATTTGAAACAACAAGAATCAAAGTTTTAGGTCAATTACTCTATAACGCCTGAGTCAATAACTTTGAGCAAAAGCTGTAATTATGCTCTACTTGGTGTAGTTTTAGACTCATGTCAGAAAACCACGAGATCTAATCCTATTAATTAAAAATTGATGATTTCAGTATAAAAGAGCGTCTTTTCGCGAGTTTATATGCGTGCTTCCGTGCTACTCAAAATCTTATGCTCAAACTCACATAAATACTAGAACGAATCAACAGCCAAATGTACTTTAAGCTCCCAAAATTTCATGCTTCCAGTGTAATAAAGTTTTCTGTAACCTTGACCACAACATGGCAATTCTTCTCACAAATCTGATCTGCCATTTTGGAGCACTGTATTTTGGAGATCCTAGATCCTCTCGATTCGGATCTCGGAAGCTGAAAATAAGCATCAGGTTAGTTTCAAAGACATCTCTATGCCTCTATAAAATTTTTATCCATTTTATTTATTTTTTTTTCATTTAAAGTTTATTACTACGTAGTGTATTTGCAAATTCTACTGTAATTATGAACTCAATCTCTTACCCAATTGCAATCCTCTTCCTAAAATATAGCATTGATTTATGATCATTATAAAGTCAAAAATAACCAAAGAAGCATGTGAATTGTCACAATGTTATATCAGAGTGATTCCACGTCAACTGACCTAAATTCTTAAAGTTGTTCCTGCTCGATCATCCCCGAATGGTATGAAATTTTATAGAGGTGTAGAGATGTCTTTGAAACTAACCTATGCAAATTTTCAGATTCCGAGATCCGAATCCTGGGGATCTAATGTCTCCAAAACGGCGGATCAGCTTTGTAAGAAGAACTGCATGTTGTGGTCAAGGTTACAGAATATTTTATTATACTGGAAGCATGAAATTTTGGCAGCTTAAAGTACATTTGACTGTTGATTCGTTCTAGTATTTATGCGAGTTTGAGCTCATAAGATTTTGAGTAGCACGCATATAAACTCGTGAAAAACGCTGTTTTATACTGAAATCATTTGAGACCGTTTAACTAATTAGATTAGATTTCACGGTTTTCTGACATGAGTCTAAAACTACACCATGTAGAGCATAATTACAGCTCTTGCTCAAAGTTATTGACTCAGGCGTTATAGAGTAAAAATTGACCTAAAACTTTGATTATTGTTTCAAATTATCAATTTTGAGGCCACGGAATTAAAAAAGTTGATTAGTGGCCATATGTTTCTAAACCTGGACCTTAAACTACACCACTCAGACTATAACTACAGCTGTGTCCCAAAGTTGTTTACCCGTTGCGATCAAAGTAATTGACCTATAAACTTGGCCACTTGTAAAAAATCATCTACTTTGAGACCGTTTAACTAATAAAGCCAAGAAAAACGAAAGCTATTTTATTTTTTCAGAGGACTATACTATGGTAAGTAGTTAATCATATACTTCTGAGGGTTACTCACAGCTCTAGCAGATATCCGGGTCTAAACAAGGCAAAAAAAGCTTAAAAAATTGCATTTTCAATTGACCTTTACCCTCAAAGCCATGAAGCCAGTCACCAAAATATTTATACCAGAATGTACCTAGTTCCAAGTAGTATCCTTATTTAAAAGAATTGGCTTGGTTCACTCATTGTTTTTGAAGCAGGGTTGCCAAAAACCCGGGTTTTTTTTAAAAGCCCATGGACCCAGGGTTTTTTTTTTAAATAACCCCCCTCCCCAAAAAAACCCCAACTAAAGCTGGGTTTTTTTTAAAAAAGAAATGTGTTTTTTTTTTTTGTCTTTTCTTAGGGAAAATGTGAGGTACTTGTAGCGCATTGTAGCGTAAGTATATGGACAAAGCGAAAAAATTGTCTTGGGTTAAAAAAAAAAAAGCTCTAAAACTGGTTCAAATTCAGCATTTTCTGAAGAAAAGTATAAAAGACGATGAAACCCAAGAATGGTGAAGTTTCAGATTTTTTTAGCTTCCATGACTACCAACAGTTAAGGCAAAGTTACTTCTCGAGTGATAAAATCTATTATTTGTTTTTAATTATTATTTTTTTTTTTTTTTTTTGCATTTAACTTTATTGCATTTATGCAACAGGCACAGGGAGGAGAGGAGAGCTGTTACAGAAGGCAAAAGTCACTGGGCAGCCATTCCTGAGAAGATAGGAGAAATCAAACGTCTTTGATCGGAGGTTTCAACTCCTTCCCCTGCACAAACTGCTGCCAAAGAATATAGATAAAGGGAGAAGAAGTTCCACTTCGAGACCAGTTTGTAAGCTCCGCAGAGGAAAAAAAAAATACTAACGAAAACATGTTTTGGGACTAAAGCCGACATTTAGGAACAAATTCGTCGCCAACGGTGAACTGGCTTGGCGGAGGGTTGCCATTTCCTCGTGACAGTCAGGGAGACACGACCCCTCTGGAGATTCTAAAGCCTTTTGTATCTGAAGATTTGAAGAGTTCCAGATGTTCAATCGTTCTTCTCTTTTAACTAATGTACTCATTTGCTACTGTTGAAAAACCGCAACTGATACCACGATTTTTCTTTGAGTGGGCCTGGAAGAAGTGTCATCGCGCCGTTCGACCCCTGAGCGTTGTGCGAACTGATGCATCTACTAATCAGAATGAATTCGCCCTAAATTTCCCCTTTTATTGATCATTGAGGGAAGAAACATTATTATTTATTTCCACTTTTGCTGATTTATATCATTGAGGTTGTAAAAACAAAATAACCTTTTTGGTCTGCTACGGGAGTTGTTTTAGGGGTGTATTCTTCTTTTTTTTAATTTAAAGAAATGGTTTAAACGAAGAAATAAATTTAAAAGTAGTTAATATTTTGTTTGCTTAATTTTACCCCTTTGTACCCGGAACACCAAGTGTCCCAGCATCTACTTTACAGCACAAAAAAAAAAATGTTGTATTTTCGGTGCCCACAGTTTGAGGACTGATTTTAGATAAATTTTGGGGCTCTGAATCAAAATATGAAATTAGTTTTTCTCTAGCAGCTCTAGTTTTCAGATAATTTCAGCTGCTTTACCCAAATTATGCAGTTTTAACTCCATTTTATGCATTTCTAAATCAAAGTGTAGGCTTCTGAAACAAGGACTGCCTCCAGCATATTTGCTCTGCTATAATCAGTTTGCAGTCTAGTTACATTCAGAAAAACTCACTACATGGAGTAAATATCTAGCAAGTTTAGTAACAAGGCTTCAACGAATTACGGTCTACTTGTAAGTTCTTGCAAATGCATATATTCGCTTTGCGTGATGTGTGACGAATTGGATCTTTGTATGTAATATTTTCAGGGCCCGACTAATGTAGACCATAAACAAACTTTTTTGGGGGTCCTCTACAGTCAAACCTTATAAACAAAAGCATTAATAAAGAATCAGGGGTGGTAGTTTCAGGGGTGTTCAGGTGTTAAGTCACTTATTCAAAGCAACCCACACTTGTACACATGAAAAACTGTAGATAAATTCAGGCGAGTACCATAATTTTCTTAAATAGAAACTACAGCAATTTTAGTATTTTTGGGGCTCTTAAAAATTGGGGACCCATGGCCAACAGCCTAATTGGTCTGGTTGGTAATTGAGCTCTGATTCTTTTGTATAATACACTATGAATAAAAATTCCATTATTTGTTTTTCATTTGATCTATGGATGTAACTTAAACCTATGTCACAAATATTTCAATGCTATGCTTTAGAAATTTGAGCGCCTGCGCAAAAATTGATGCCCCGTAAGAAATGCTTTGGTGAAACGGATGCGACGTGAAAATGCAACTTCAGACCGTTTAGTTACATTCATTCTAATAAAAGATTACACCTAAAATAAAATGTGTTAGCATCTCACCCCTCCCCCCCGCACACACAACCGTACTCCGATTTCCCTGCTTTTCTTAACAAGGAGGAACAAGCGAAGTCTTAATTACATCGTATGCAATACTTCACACTTCACTAGGGCATTTTACGTAGAGGTCAAGTCCACCGAGAAGTTAATCGGGTCAACGGAAGAACATGAACCAACGGGACCCCACCTTACCCTAGCCTTGTCAAATAGAAACGCAGCTAAAAGGGAGCTAAGAAAATACGAACCTGTACAGCGAAATAAATGCGGTGTGCTGATCTTCTGACAACAAGCTTTAGCTATAAACCATCTGAATTCTATTTAACGTGTAAAAAAATCACCTAATAAAATAAGTACAGTTTTTAGCTTCTGAGAATTCCTATGCGAACTAAGCTCTGACACGGTACATCTTGTGGCTGCATAAAGTTTAAAAATTTCATACGACTTATTCATAAAAATGTTTCGAAATTTATTTTGGAATTTTTTTTTAAAAAAAATGTTGAAAACTCTCATAACTGTCTCTCTGGTGAAAGTCACTGGTTATTCTTTGTGCGGACTCGTCTCCAGATTAGAGATGCTTTAAATGCAGTTTTACCAGGTGTCGTCCAAATTCTTCCACACTTCTGGTATACCCGAGGGACTAGGGGGAGCAAACAATAGCGCTTATTGCAGTCGAAGAGCTCCAGCCATACCTCCTGTGGGGTTTGAGGGGTAAAAGAAGTTTGAAAATACCAAGCTGTTTTTCCTGTTCTTTTCTCATTAAGTCCCACTCTTTTAAAAGTTTCTACTATTGAAAATGAAGTTGGCGAATTCTTGGCGTCTTAAAGGGTTGCCCACTCTTAAGCAGGGGTGTGTGAAAAGAAGAGAGAGAGAAAAAAAAGCACGTGTGTTCAGTTTCTACGATTTCAAAATGACGGACGTATCATTTATTCAATCTAACCTATTTAAGACGAAACTGTTTGAAATTTAAAACATATTTACTTGCTACCTATCCTATTTTTGTTTGAATAAAAGAATTTCGCTTAAAGAGAAGATTGTGTACCATTATCTGCTCTAAAAGTTTTTGTGTTCGAATTTCAAATGCTAGTGAAAAAGAAAAAAGCTTGCAAAAGTGCTTATAAACTAAATCACAGAATGCTCGAAAACCTGCATTATTTAAAATTTTTAAAATGACCCATAAGTAATGAAATGTTTTTGACAGAACTTTAACTTTATAACATTTAGGGACCTTTAGGGTGGGGGCACAGGGTTCCGAGCCTCCCCCTCCCGGGAATAATTTAACAATACCATTAACTATTTTTCAATATACTAGGGAGCTCTGCCCCCCGCTCGCTAACCCTGACCAAGCCCCGAAGGTTGCTTCGCAATCTTATTTGATTCGCAACGATTTAAAACGTCAGTTATAAAGAAACAGGTTAAAAATGCATTATGAGCTCTCTTTGAAACAAAAAGCATCCCTTCCCCGGGTTTCAAAATAATTTGTACTAAATTGCAGAGAGATAAGGGTTAGGAGTAGTGATGTTCCGGATATCCGTATCCGTGGATATCCAAGGGAAAGTAAAGATCTGTATCCGTATCCGCTACTTTTTGACGGATCTTAAACGGATCTTTTCTATTCTAAAAATTCTTAAATATTTGAATAAAAGACTCTTAAATTCCGTTAAAATTAGGTTTTATTCCCTTTTTAAATTATAAGGTATCATTTTAGAAGCCAATTTGTACCACCCGTTGCAAAACCGGAGATATTAATAAAAACCGACTTAACGTTTTTCAGAATTAATGGCAGTAAAAACTTACCCGTACGTTAAAAATATTTGCCTCAAATTGAAAGAACTAAGTTTTTCTGCATTTGATATTTGTTTGAAACTTCCAAGTTATATACAGTAAAAGCTATAATCTTGTTAAGGAAATTTTAAATGCAATTCAAAGCCTTTATACGCGTGATCGGTAGCTATTTCGTAGTCGGTAAGGAGAAAAAGTTCAATGATTTAAAATTTCTATCCGCTGTCAGTTCATATTTGTTAACAATGTGTGTTTTGACTCGCAAAATCCATCTTAATATCGGGTCGGCCCTCTAGGAAATGTTTTTTTTTTTTTTTTTTTAAATTTTTAGTTTAACATTAGTTTTTGTTATTGATTTGGGGTTTCTGTTATTCTTCATTTTGGTTTTTCTCAGCATTCCTCAAAAAAAGTGAAACTAAATTCTCTATTAACTGTTTGTAAAGGTTTTCTCGGCTCTGTTATTCTGTCGGTCGGAGTAAGTTGGGTGGAATGGGTCAGTGCTGCTGCATTTATGCTGAAATAAAATGCGAAAAATTATTTCTAGCCTGTCCAGCAGTTTTACACGCTTGCTCCTGTAACCTACATTTACCGAGGAAGCTAGAAATAATTCTTCACATTCTATTTAGGCATTAATGCAGTGTTGACCCGTTCCTTCCAACTCTCCCTCAATTTTAATGGAGATTTCTTTAAAGAGTAAATCATAGTCTTGATTATATTTTCGCCGTTGATGACATTTTTTGAAGAAGCGGTGTTATTATTGTGACGGGAATACCTTCCGTAACAAATTAAGCACTTGGATAGTTGAATTGGGTAAAACAAATTGAGATCCGTATCCGTGGATCTTGACACTAATGATCCGGATCCGCGGATCTACTTTTTTGACGATCCGTCACTTCACTAGTTAGGAGGCTCCTGCGCATTGCAAAACTGCAGTTGTATACGTTTGAAAAATCGCGTTCATGATCATGATCTATAGTAATATATTTTGCTCCTTAGCTCGGGGCTTGAATTGAGTTGAGCCTAAGATTTTCCATTAAAATCACAATTTTAAAATTTGGGATTAAAAAAGAAGAAACAAACGAATCGAAAAGACGTAACTATGGGATGGCAACGACAAATAAAGCATCAATAATATGAATGGAAATGAGATTTTTCGAACTTGATAAAAACTGCTTGTAACTTTTTCTTATTTGGAGCTAGAAGCTAAGTTTTTCGACCATAGGTCGAGTTATATCTGGAGTAAAAAAGTCACTAATTGCAATGGTGTCCAAAAAAAAAAAAAACTGTGCGACAATTCCTTCACTTTTTACTGATAAATTTAATGAAGAATGTAGTGCCTAAATTTTA
Source organism: Uloborus diversus (assembly GCF_026930045.1). Lineage (NCBI taxonomy): Eukaryota > Metazoa > Arthropoda > Arachnida > Araneae > Uloboridae > Uloborus > Uloborus diversus. The sequence goes on along the minus strand of NC_072733.1, from coordinate 128,185,110 downwards.
GCTTAGCCTAAACGGGCTAAAAATAATAACTAGCGCCGTAATTACGTTAGAGCATTGAAACAAATTGCGTAGAACGCGGAACATTTTACCCTTTACAACGATATATATATATATATATATATATATATATATATACAAGTAATTTTTTCACCCTTTTAATAGGCAATAATAGGCGATTTACGCAAAATTTGAGCTAAAAAAATTAATTACAGAAAAACTAATTAGAATTTTAAAAAACAAAACCGTAGGAGCAAACCACCGGAGCGGGACTCTAAGTAATTTCGTACAAAATTTCAAGGCTGTAGATGTGTAGGTGCTATAGGGTCTCCTTGACACTGTACCGCCACAGACATCCTTTCAAAATTTTCTTTGACCTTACTTTTTTTTTTATAAAGAGATTTCTTCATAACAGTATTCACAATTTTAAATTATTTCTTTTAAAACACACATACCTTCGCAGGAAACAAGTTTCAATAAAATTACGTTGGTTTGCTATGAGAGTAATATTGCAGTCGGCAGAGACTAACGAATTTCGAAGTCAAGGGTAGATAGTTTCACGATTTGTTTATTAATTCTTTAGTAAATTAAAATAATAAAGATAACTCTTTTTTTATATATAACCTCTTTTTTAAGCATTATGACAATGATTCTATGTATTACTGAGCATTTTAAGTCAGTTAATCAGCTTAAATTGTTTTTAAAAATATTTTACCACTACATCCGAAATGAGTTAGTAAGCAATTTTATGTACTTAAAAGTAGTTTAATTGGCTCTAAGAGATTTTTAAAAACATTTTAAAGGGTCCTCGCGGGAATAGATCGGGATCCCGCGCCCTTTTTCGTTATTCATTACTAACAAGCTAATTTTCCGTTTGTAGTGTTTTCATTTTGTCGAGACGCTCAACATTAGCCAGTACAAAAATTTTGTAAGTGGTAGCTAACAGGGGTAATAAGGACATAGTTTGTTGATTTGGCGGTTATCAAATATTTATAACTAACTGATTTTTTTATAATTCTCATAATAATTATCTAAATTAGCCGGTAAAAAAATTGTCCTACAAAATGCACGATTTGATCAAAGATGTCCCACTTTTGCAACATGTACTATTTTCGAAGACATGAAATATAATTACTAACCAGCTGAATTTTTTTTGGTCAGTTAGTTAATATTTATATAATTTAAGACACACATTGTCCTACAAATTGCGTGGTATGCTTTCCTGGTCCGACACTCCAAAGTTGAAGTACAAATCCCAAATATAAAAATAATTACTATCAAGCTGAATCTTTGTGAGTAGTTTCGTTTCAATGAGACGCCCAACAGTTTCCTTTGCAAAAATGCTCGATTGTGGCAGGTATATAATATGTTGATTTGATGATAATAAAAAATTTATTACTAACTCGGTTTTATTTTTTTAATTCTCAAAATAATTATTGATATTAGCCGAAAAAATATTTGTCCTACAAAATTCAAGATTTTATCAACGAGGTCCCCCCTTTACCGTGCTAAATTATTTTATGTTGACCACGTGTTTATTGCTCTGAAATAATATCAATTACTTTGTGAATTGCTACAAAATAATGGAGTGTTTTTTTATGCAATATATTGTGCGACAACTCTCGTTTTCGAGAGAAACGCGAAGAAATCAAGAAATTTTCTCAAGATATTTTGCTTTCTTGTCGAAATTTTCTATCAGCTCGAAAGCATCATAATCACAAATATTGTAATGTCGTACTACCGGAAAATTGGAATGACGACATAATCAGGTATCATTCCTTTTGCTATGAAGAATTTAGAGTGAAATCAAAATATTTATATTATGAAAGATAAATCGATTGATTATTTTTTCATTTTATTTTTAAAATATATGAAAAATAATTTATTAAGTAGAAATTTTCACGCAATTATGTAAAAAAAAAAAAAAAAAAAAAAAACTGGAGTATTTTCATGATAAAATTATTGCTATTTTTTTTAAACAATCATTTTAGTAAGTACATTATGCTTTACATATTTTTCTAAAAAAAATTGGAGTATAATGCATATAGTACAGTAAAATTAGGCCAAAAAATGGCCAAACCCAAACATCCAAAAAAAAAAAAAAAAGTTGAAACCTGTTGCAAATTACTTCTTACCTTTCCAGCAAAAAGGGAGTAAAAAGTCCCAGCACTTTGCGCGTCGGGTTTTGAGGGAAAGAGGGGGGGGGGGGGGCGAAAAAACTCTCTTTTTAAATAAAAATAATTTCTATTACTTAAAAAAAAAAACCTTCGCAGAAACCACACTCTATAATATTAAAATAATAAACTCTCACAGAAAAACATTCTAATTAACTGGAGTACACAGACGGGGGGGGGGGGGGGGTTCATGGCGCAAATTGCGTCATTGGAAATTTTAAGGCAGTTTTTTCAAGGGGTATTTCTTTTTTGAGGGCTTTTATTTTGGATGGGTACTCCGTCACACTTAAGGGGTGCCCTATCGCTAAGGGGGGGGGGAGGACCCTGAATTTGCATTCTAATGCAATCTAAATGAAGAAGATACTGATGAAGATGAGAGCGATACTAGCAGCGACGATGACGAATATTTGTCTGATGAGTCAGATGAAAATTATTATTCTTATTTTTTTTTGTGTAAAAGTAAAAAAAAAAATTGTTTATATAAGATAATAAAGTTGATTTATTTCAATAAATATATTTTCACTTTACGTTATGTTTCACATAAGAAAACGAAAATAACAATTATTGTAGGACTAGGGATATATACCTGTTTTCTCGTAGGACATAGTTTTATTTGGGCACAAAACACACTAATATATCACGTGATATTAGTGTCCTACGGTTACTAAAAAAAATGGTCCTGTGGTATTGACAACTTTGGAGTGTCGGACCAGAAAAGCATACCACGCAATTTGTAGGACAATGTGTGTTTTAAATTATATAAATATTAACTAACTGACCAAAAAAAATTCAGCTGGTTAGTAATTATATTTCATGTCTTCGTAAATAGTACATGTTGCAAAAGTGGGACATCTTTGATCAAATCGTGCATTTTGTAGGACAATTTTTTTCCGGCTAATTTAGATAATTATTATGAGAATTATAAAAAAAAAAAACCCAGTTAGTTATAAATATTTGATAACCGCCAAATCAACAAACTATGTCCTTAATATCCCTGTTAGCTACCACTTACAAATTTTTTGTACTGGCTAATGTTGGGCATCTCGACAAAATGAAGCTACTAACGGAAAATTAGCTTGTTAGTAATGAATAACGAAAAAGGGCGAGGGATCCCGGTCTAGCACTTTTTTTAATAAAAAACGTTCCCATAAAAGGGGCACTTTTTACTTTTCGGGGCCCCTCCCAAAAACTGTCTGTATCCGCCCCTGCCTTTTAATTACTGTTTTATTTTATTGTTACTGCTAATAATTAAAACGCGGAAGTGCAGTTTAACGAAGCGCCAAACATCAAAGCATCGGCCAAGTGCTGACCGAAGCTTCGGCTACTTGAATTCATAATAAATGCATGCAATATGATACTGTACTACAGATATTTTAATATGTATAGTGTCACAAAACATTTCCTGCTTACTGTCTTATTTTTAAACTAATTTCACTAATTGAAGTACCTTAGATCATTAACGTAACATAACATAACATAATCTTAACATTATACTTAATTTGAAATTTTTGAAGTCAAATTGAAATTGTTCTAGTTATGTACATGTATTTTTTCTTACTTTACTTATCTTTCAGAAAAAAATTCTTTTAGTAAGAGAGTTAAAGCATTTATTTTGGAACTAGCCCCGCTTAATCGAATATCGTCGATTCCAAGAAATATTATTCGATAAAGCGGGTTATTTGAATATGCGAGAAAATTTTATTTACCTTTTTAATTTGACAACATTTGTCTTAAAACATAATACTAATAATAAATAGATCGCTGCATAAATGTTATTGCTAATATGTTTTTTAAATAAGCTAAATTTAACAGCAAAATAGTTCAACAATTAGTACAATACATTACAAGTACGTATGGAAATTATAAAAAGTAACCTACAGCTTGAGTTATGAAATCTTTGTTTTGGCACCTTTTTTTAGTATGTTATTTTTTGAAAAATTCCATAAATTGCTTGTACTCAAGATCTTTTTGAGAACACTTTTCCGACTCCCTTTTTTCCCTTCTCGTCTACCGTATCTTACATTTAATATTTATCAATTCCTCATCATCGCCTACAGTGCGTATATTTATTTGCGTTACATAATTTCATTATCGACTGCTTTTTTTTTGTAATGACAAAGACAAAAGAAATTTTTAAATTTCTTTCACTGTTCTTTTAAAAACATTGAAAACGTTTTCATGGAATATGGATGTTGTTTTTCACGAATTCAACGACAATCATTGTTCTTGCTTAATTTCTTTCTAATTTATTCAAGAGTTTTCCCCACAAAATTATTTGCTAAAGCTGATTAATATTATTCGATTATCCGGGGAAATTGTTGCATTAAGCGAGGATATTTAACATTGCATCTACGTGGAAATATTCGGTTAAAGGAGATTTTGTTCGTAAACGCGGGGTATTTGCATGTCCGCTACCCGATTAAGGCTGTTGTCCCAAGAGATTGGCGCCAAGGGAAAATCAATATACTCCCGTAATCAAAATCAACAGCAAATAGCCTCCCGATCTTTGTTGCATACGACGGGATTTTCAGTCTAGAATCGATTGAGATAATATTGTAGAAAAATTTTGCGTTTTTATAATTTAAATTAATTTTAAATGAAAATCTCGCTTGGCGACGGTTTCAGAATAGCAACCATACACGCACTAAAAAGTGAGCAAGTTTGCGTCCTACTACAAATCCCGTAATAATATTTGGGGAAAAAACAGTTATCGATGATTCATAAGACTTTGAGGGTCTTAATGATAATTTTTAAATTTCATTTTCATCAATTTTTATATTTTAAAGTGTGGATGTTTTAAAAAACTTGTTCAATCTCCGGACATTTAGTTTCAATTTTCTCATGCAGGTGTCGCTGAAGTAAGAAATCTGAAAAATAGCGCTCTCTTGCTCTTTTCCTAAATTACTACCATAAATCACTTAAGCTTTTCCCCCCTTTTTCCCAACGCGAGCCACTTGCAAGCTCCGCCTTTCTTTAAAGTCTGATAACGATGTTTCCCGAGGGCCCAGGGAATCGACTCCCCATCGGTGGTTGAATGCGTCCTTTTGCTAATTTCAGCTTTTCACTGAGGCATTTCGCAATTTTTAATTTTGTCGGTCTGTATTTTGTTATTGTGAATGCCATTCATTAATAAAATGAAAAAAAAATAAAAGCGATTTTTTGGCTATTTTGAAACGAAAAGCATTTATATATGTTTTTTTTATTTATGAGATAAATGATAAATCATAGTGCGTTTAACTATATGTGAGCAAAAATTTTAAATTTATCTAAACTTGTCACGTTTGCTGTATTGTAGAGTTTGGTTTGAAGTTACCGGTTTAACGATTGCTTCGGTTTAGTCACTTAATAAAGGGATTTCTTCTCAGGAAAAAGCAGGCGCCATCAAATTATATGTCTCGTTCGATCAACACTCAGAATAATTTCTGAAATTTCAACTTTTTATCATAGTTTTCCTAAACATTCTTGACTTAATATCTCAATGAGAAAAAGTATATGATTTAGACAAACACAAACATCGTATATGAGCAATAAAAGAGAAAAACGAAAGAGGAAAAAATGTGCAGACCAACTCCAAGAATCTTTCCTGTTTTGAAAGTTTTAGGGTTGTGACTATTTTTCAAGAAAATGAGGAATCTCCTTTCAATAATGGTTTGTATAAGAATTTAATACTGTTAAATTTATTCTTGTCTTCCTTTTCATTTTCTTTTTGATTTTCCCTCATGGAAATTGATCATTAATTTAATTTCTTCAACATTTATGACTCCTTTTTGTTCAGTATTTCCGTAATAAATACCTACTCAGCACATAACAGTAAATTTTAGTGGGGGGGGGGGGCTTCTCCTAGGTAGTCAAAACTTACAAGAGACTAAAAAGTCATCTGCAATGGTACGGAAAGGCTTGGAGAAAGTAATTTATTTCTGCGATCGAGGCATTTTTATCTGAAGTTATTACCTTCAAATTAAATCAATGAAATACAGATTACTTTGTTCCAGGAAGATTTCACTTAACTGGAATTGATAATTAAATAATACTCGAAATTCATTCTCTTAGAAACGGTTCACTGGATATAAAGTAAATATAAAATCAGAAACATGATTCACTTATTATTGACAATTTTTTACATGCAATTTAATGACTAATGATATAATGAAAAATGTGGCGGTGACTATAAATAAACATTTATACACGAAATAAACGGCTACATTTTGTTGATGAGCGCCTCAAATGGATTGTACACGAGGAGCTCTGCAGTTTATGCACTCAATATGCATCACAGCTCACAAGATAAATATATACATATCATACAAAGCGAAAATGTTTCACTCAACTGGAATTGATAATTAAATATTTCTCGAAATTCATTTTCTTCAATAAGGAAACGGTTCATCCGTTATAAAGTAAATATAAAATCAGAAACATAATCAACTTAATATTGACATTTTTTACATGCAATTTGATAACTAATGATAATGAATAAAGTTGCGCTGATTATAAAAAAATAATCATACTCGAAATAAATTGCTACATTTTGCTAAGGCGCGCCTCAAATCGATTGTACATAAGGAACTCTGCAGTGTATGCAGTCAATATGCATCACAGCTCACAAGATGAATATATACATATCATTACAAAGCGGAAAATGTTTCACTCAACTGGAATTGGTAGTTAAATAATTCTCGAAATTCATTCTCTTAAAAACGGTTCATTGGATATAAAGTTAATATAAAATCAGAAACATAATTCACTTTTTATTGACAATTTTTTACATGCAATTTGATGACTAATGATATAATGAAAAATGTGGCGGTAACTATAAATAAACATTCATACACGAAATAAACGGCTACATTTTGTTGATGAGCGCCTCAGAGGGATTGTACACGAGGAACTCTGCAGTTTATGCAGCAAGTTACCTTTTTGAATCTTCGATTTCGGAGCAAAGTTCGAAAACCCCCTCATCTGTTGCCTTAACAGCATTGAAAGTGGTGCATAAATGAGTTTTTACGGTGTTATATCAAGGGAAGAGGGTGAAATATAAGACTTCAGAATTTTTTTGGATATCGAAGCTCTCAAAACTAGTGATGTGCCGGATCGTTAAAAAAGTAGATCCGCGGATACGGATCCGGATCATTAGTGGCAAGATTCGCGGATACGGATACGGATCTCAAAATTTTTTTACACAATTCAACTATCCAAGTGTAAAATTCGTTACAAAAGGTATTCCCGTCAGAATAATGGCACTGTTTCTTCAAAAAATGTCTGTTACGGCGAAAATATAGTCAAGACTATGATTTACTCCTTAAAGAAATCTCCGCAAAAACTGAGGGAGAGCTAGAAGGAATGGATCAGTTCTGCTTTAATGTTTAAATAGAATGTTGAAAATTATTTCTAGCTTGCTCGGTAGATGTAGGATACAGGAACAAGAGTGGTAAAGCTGCTACTAGATAGGCTAGAAATAATATTTTTCGCATTTTATCGCATCAGCATAAATGCAGTGCTGACCCATTCCACCCAACTTACTCCGACCGACGATATAACAGAGACAGGAACACCTTTACTAACAGTAAATAGAGTATTTAGTCTCACTTTTTTTGAAGGATGCTGAGAAAAACCAAAATGAAGAATAACAGAAACCCCAAATCAATAAAAAAACTAATATTAAATTAAACATTATAAAAAAGAACCTCACATGAAGATAAATTTCGCGGGTCAGAACACACATTATTAACAAATATGAACTGATAGCAGATAGAAATTTTAAATCATTGAGCTTTTTCTCCTAATCTTCAGACTATGAAATCGCTACCAATCGCGCGTTTAAAGGCTTAGAATTGCATTTAAAATTTACTTAACAAGATTATAGTAGGTCCTTACTGTATAACTTGGAAGTTCCAAACTAATATTAAACGCAGAAAACTCGTTCTTTCAATTATGCCAATATTTTTAACGTACGGGTAAGTTTTTACAACCCTAATTGTGAAAAACGTTAAGTCGGTTTTTAATTAATATCTCCGGTAATTAAAGTTCGAAAAAATCGAGGCCAAGCTAAGAACACTTTCAAAAAATTCAGTTCCTATGCCACAAATTGACACACAGAAACACACTTTTAAAACTTATATTACTCCTTCCTTTTCACGACGGGGGGGTACTAATTGGCTTCTGAAACGATACCTTATAATTTATGTAGGGAATATAAGTCTTTTACTCAAATATTTAAGAATTTTTAGAATAGAAAAGATCCGTTTTAGATCCGTCAAAAAAGTAACGGATACGGATACAGATTTTTATTTTCAATCGGATAACCACAGATACGGATACCAATATCCGGAACATCACTACTCAAAACGCAATTTTAGATGATCTTCGATAATTTTAAAGAAACAGGGTAGAAATATCCGTTTTTGGGTTCAAAACGTCAATTTCGAATAAAAAAAGAATTATTCATCGACTTTTTTTCGAAAAGGTCTATAAACCTTCCAGGCACTAACCTAGGCAAACTAAAAATTTTAACGAAATCGGTCAGGTATTTTCTGAGTTTACCCCGGATACATATAAATTTAGAGTTTGCGTTTTATTTATATAAAGATACTAATGCTGAATTATAGGCATGATTTAATTTCATTCGAAATCTTAATTATATGTGTGATTGTAACTTTAGTAAATATAAATAATTTGGGAAGGTTTGCGACTAAAGATCTGTGATGCGACTCATGATACGGTGCTTCAAGATTTTTTTTTTTTTAATATGTATTTGTTTTATTTTATTAATTTATTTTTAACGTGCACATTTTTTTCAGACATGGCGCTCATAGAAGTTAAGCCGATACTTTGATTTTTCATCGAGAAGTACAATCGACAAAAAATTGTGGTAAAAAAGAAAAAAGATCGTTTTGATGATTTTTTAAATATTTTTTTTTGGGGGGGGGGGGGGGGGAGTTCCACCTTGAAGGTCCCACCCTGCGACAAATGTTCATGTTTTTACACTTTTCTTTTCTCTATGCCCTCTCCCACTCAAAATAATAACAACGGTTTTAAAACAGTCAAAAACAGAAAAAATTGGGAGGGGGAGGAAGTATCACTATCACCAAAACTCCAAAATGGGATGGGTAGGGGGAAACGGTGGTCATATTTGGATTCAAGGGGTTATTTTATGTAATGACATTTCATAAAACATTTTACAGAACAGACTGATATAATCGATATTGATAGTGTTGTTAAAGATTTTCCGTTGATGAAAAGTAGAAAATTAATAGTTTAGGTTAAGAAAAAAAATTTTCAAGTATAAATATGTGTATCTCTCAGGTAATTTGTAATCATATTTTTGTTTCTTTTTCTTTTCAATAAGAGGTTTCAGAATTACTACCAGCATACCAGTATGTACAGTTTTTGATCACGTTTTAAATGCTTTAATTTAAGGAAAATATTATCGCTCATAATGCAATAATTTTTGAAAAATATTTCAACCAACAATTTTTCCTGTTTGACGTAATATTATATTAAAATGGAAAACGTATTTTGGATAATAAAATCCTGTTTTCGTTCTATAAAATGTTAAAAATGTCTTTTTTTTTGGGGGGGGGGGGGGCATTCAGCAAAGAAATTTAAGAGGGACGGAAAATTTGGTGCCTGCCACGGGCGGCAGAAACCTACGCTACGCCGCTGTTTGCAATTATCAATTAATTACAGCATGGTTATCTATTTATTTATTTATTTTTCATGGCCCTATAGTTTGATAAAACATGTTTTCTATCATTCTTTGAAGTTTTAAAACATTTCCTTGTAATGGCACGCAGATGAATTATTGAAACATGATATAGACTGGCAGAGGCGTAGGAACTATATAAAAGTAGGGGGAGCTAAGGCTCATGATAGGGATCCAAGGGACAGAAGCAGTAGCACCACCAGATTTTTTTGGGGGTTGGAGCACTTGAAAAAAATTTTCTTATTTGAAATGATTGTCGATCCTTTCGTCTTCCTCTCTCTTTTCCAGTAATGTTTCCAAACATATCTAATATATAAATTCAGGCAGTCAGAAGCAAAGGGATGTAAGTGGACTTCAAGTTTTGAGTAAAACGTATCAAGTAAGCCTTCATTGATTTTTTTTCTAAATCATGCTGTACAGCAGCACCTACCAGGGTATTAGTACAATCTCTTGCCCCAAGACAGAGGAGAGGTCCCTCTACTGTTTGAACTGGTTATCTCCAAATTTTTAATTTTGCCACTTACATCTTTTTGCTTCTCACTGCCTCAATTGTATATGGAGAGAATGAGGTAATAAAACTTCTGGTTTTTGGAAGGGGGTCGGTCAGTTCTCGAAGATGCGCACGTATCAATAGGGGGGTCCTGGGGCTTTAGCCCCAGAAAATTTCTGAAATCTTAGTTCTAAAAACGTAGTTTTAGACTGTCTTTGGTAGTGTTAAGGAGAGAAAAAAGTTGGAATGCCCTCCCTGGAAAATTTTCGAATTTATGTCTTTAAAACGCGAATTCAGACCATATTTATCACGTTAGGAAAAATGATATGACTCAGGGATTGTCCTCGATCGATTTACATCTCTTTCCCAATATTTCAAAATTGAAGTTCTAAAAACGCAATTGAAGACAGTCTTGAATGATGTCAGGGAAAGGGGAGGTTCTAGGGCTCTCTGGAATTTTTTAGAAACTGAAGTCTTAGAGAGCGTTCCTCAATGAGGTTATTGGAAAAGATTCCTTCTCCTTAAAGTTTTAGAAATTGTAGTTTTAAAAACTTAATTTTCATCCTTCTTTTTTGATATCAGAAAGAAGAGTTTCGGGTGTCGCTCTCCGAAAATTATTCGAGATAGATCATATTTGTTAATGTTATAGGCATAGCAATGTTTTGAAATTGAAGGGAATATTATATAATCTATCATATTGTGGAAGTCAAGGTATTCAGTCATGGGTTCTCTTCCGGGAATTTTCAGGAAATCGCTCTCTAAAAACAAATGTTGCAAGGCTTTTTAAAATTTTAGGAGGTAGGGGAGGGCTTCTGCAGCGTAGCATTTAGAAGATTTTCTTTTATGAGAACTAGAAACAGAGGAATAAGTTGAGAAACAGTGCGCCTGAAATGTGTTTAAATAAAATGTTCGTTGTATAGTTCAGATAAATGTTAGTAAAAGTACTTCAGAAAAACTATGAAATATTGTTGGTGCTTTTTTCTAACAATAATAAGTGAAAAGGAAAACTTTTAATCGTAAAAATGGATATGAAAAAAGTTTCCCAGAACCTCAAATATTTTGAGGGGTGCTCGAGTGCCCTCTTCCACATGCATTTTTTTTAGCATGAAAACATAGCTGTGACAAAAAAAAACCCTTAATTTTGAGAAAGCAAAAAAGAAGAATAAATGTAACTTCATAAAGTCTAAATGTTCAAAAAAATTTTGTTTTCAATAAACTCGCACTGTTTTTAACATCGTAACAGTGTTTACAATTATTTATTAGTGTTACAAGTTTTTTTTTTAAATATTCTAATGAAGATTTCACCGATTTTGATTAGTGAGAATTTTTGTTTCTGTGTCGTAGTACCTTAGAATTCTTTAAGTTATATTTATCTTTGCAAATTTTTAACTTCATGAAAAAATTAATCCTTCAGGCTTTTAGATATAACAAAATAATGGATAAAAAGTTTTTTTTTTTTAGTTTTTACCGTGGAATAGTTCTGGAAATTGTTTTTTTTTTTTTTTTTTAAATCACAGTAATGATATGTATCCGCAAAAGTAATTTCTGGGTATGTCACTTATTTAGGTTGTTTCTTCTGACAATATTTACAATCAAAAATAATAAATGTAACTTTTATAGAATTTTAAAAATTTGTTCGAAGAATTTGTATCTCAGGCTTTTAGTCTATGCCCCCTGTCAGAAGATCACTTTTGGTTTCGATAGACCATCGAACAATGATATTTTCGCTATCTGATCGTATCTTTTGATCGAAACATGGAATTTAACACCCGAAACATACGATCATAATCCCTCGAAAATTAGTTAAGAACTTTTTTTTGTTCTAAAACTACATTGTTAATCTTTTGAGAACTCGCTAAAGAATTTTCTTTGGTCGGGGCTGAACTTCTTATGAAGAAATGAAAAAAATAAAAAAGAGAAAGAAACGATGGATTAAAAAATGCTAAATAAATATGTTTGTACATTGGGCTTTTTTCTTTTCTCCCCCCTCTTCTCTCTCTCTCTCTGCATTCTTTTTCTTTTCTTTTTTTTTCCTTTTCTTTTTTTTTTTTAATAATTGCAATACATAAAAATATTATATGACCACTCGGTATTTTAGTTTCACTTTCGTGTCATATTTTGCAAGTTTATTTTAATCAACGAGTCTAAAAGGATTCGCCGGAAATTCTTTAAATAGCATCCGGAAGGTCAGATAACCCTAAATGAGATAAGTTTCTGTAAAGCTAAAATTGAGTAAGTTTACCTTAGAAACCTTCTTTTTGATACATGTCTGGAGCACCTTCATATTTCAATGCCAAACTGACTCACAATTATCTCTTTTTAGCGAAAGTGTGAGATACAAATGGCATGCAAAACTAAGAACATTTAAACTGAGCTACGCTACAGTGTAATGTGTAATACACGTGCGAAAGACGAGCTCGAAGTGGAGAGGGCGGAAAACAGCCCTATGTAGATAACTTGTCTTTAATACTTTTTTTCTTCCGGGAATCGAAAGGTTTGAAAAGAGGGAAACCCAAATGTACTGATCATACTAACCACTCCATCTCTCCCCTTTCTTTGTCGGTTATTATATGGAAATTCCTAGAAAAGGTAGATCGCATTTTTGAAATCAGATTTGAGGTAGACAATGTACTGCAAAAAGCTATACTGTGAGAATTTTTTAGGGGGAGCTGAGCCGGTCTGAAATATTATAGAGGGAGCTCAAGCTCCCCCGCTTCCTACGCCTATGTAGACTTGAGTTAGATCTATAAGAGAAAATATAATGATGACAAATGGGGAGATAAAGAGTAACCGAGATTTTTCTCGAATGCTACGCATGTTAGTATGTTTCACATAAGACAGCATCTTTATTTTCAGAAGAAAAAAAAATAACTTCTTTGTTGTTTCATTGTTTGCTCAAAAAGACATTTTGAATTTAGAATAAAAAAAAAAAAGAACATGATTACATTCCGAATGAATTCTGTTACTTTTTGAAAAAAAAGTTACGTTTACGTGCTCTTTTGAACAAAACTGTGTTTTGGAATCAAACCCAGTTTAATTATTTAATATATATACCGCTGAATCTTTGATGAGCACTGAACTTTAATGTCTTGTGCGTTAACCATTTTATCAGTCGTCATCTTTATTTATAGCAGAATCTTTATCCTATTATTTTTTTCATCTACGAATCCACGATTTGAATAATTTACGCTGTTATTACGTTAACTCACTTGTGTTCTTACAACTCCTCACTGTTCAATGGTATTTCATTAGTAAATTGTAACTGGAATACATTGCAAAGAGTCTAAAGTTTCCGCTTTTGAAAACTGCATATTTGAAAAAAAAAATGTTTAAAAAAGTTTTGATGACTTTTTTGTTCTTCGGTTTTTAATTTAGCATGTTTCCTTTAGTTAAAAGCAATAATCAGCCTTTTTCATTCGTCATTCATTTTTATTTATCTTCGAGACTTAATATTAACAGAATACAATTTTTAAATATTAATAATGTAAAAAAGAAAATAAACGTCAATCATTCAAGAAACCAGCATTGAATTAAATATAGCAATAAAATCCTTTGTCCAACTCCAATCTTGTTGCGACTTCTGGATAAACGCAACGACACTTTCTGAAATTGACAACCTCTTTTCGACTTCATTTACTGTTTTACGCTGATCAATTACCCTGATTGAAACACATTTGATTTTCATATGATGTGTGAAAGTAATCATTATTAAATGACAAGAAAAAATTGTAACTTTGAAAAATGAAAAAATGCTAATATTTTACTTTTAAGACCAAAAAAATAAGAATTAAAAAAGAATTTAAAGAAAAATGTGCCGCCCCTGAAAATTTTGGCATCCTTAAGGGGATATCACACGAGAGCAATTACGGGACATCGCAACCGCAATAGGAACCGTCAACGCTATCTGGAACTGGTTTTTCGGGCGGGAAGTTGCCTACAGGGTTACTGCCGGTTGCTCGGACGGTTGCTCGATTTGCTCACAACGGGGGCTACCATTTTTTAGTGTACATCCATGTGCTTGCGCTTGTTCATCGCTTTTCGTCAATTTCGCATTTGGTTATCACGCTGCGTCGCGTTAATTCGACACTTATGGATGAAATTAGTAATCGAATACTTAATGCAGCTCTTGCAGCTTTAATTGTATGTGGATTTGTGAAAAGATGGCAAAAAAAAAAAGGGAAATGATCAAGGCAATGATTGATTTCAGAGCTAGAGCATCAATTATTATTTCATGCAGTCACCAAAGCTCCTCCTTTTAAATTCATATTTGAGTTTTAACATTAATTTGTAGAACTTATGGTGAAAATTTCAGAAAAACAGAAAACTTTTATTACTATTAATTGAATGTTTGATTTAAAGCGATACTCTTGTTACATTTAAAGAAGACATACAGAATATATGACTTCTCTCGGCTTATTTTTTCCCATAACTACTAAATTAAATCTTAATTTTAGATAGGACTTATTAGTCACTTATTGACAGGTAAGAAGAAATTTTAATTCTAACAAATTATACCTAAATTCATAGCTAAAAACAAACATGACAAATAAAAAAAAAAAAAAAAGCCAGCAAACTCTGATCAATAGGCCTTTTATAATTATTTTTTTTAAACTTCGAGTTCATAAATATATTGGAGATGTGCTAACACTTTAACTTACACAAATATAACGCCACTAGATACATATTGCACACAGGAAAATCTGTGGCCGAGTTTATTAAAATAGTTCCAGACATTTAAAAATAAAGTGACGCTTTAAAAAAATGTAATGAAACGATGATGCGCATTTATACAAGCTATACAAGCATTTATAATACAAATAAGCTTAATACTGAGCAAATTAACACTGCATTGAATATTAGTAAGTCTCAATCAATATTTCAAATGTTAATAAAAATAACTTTATCATTTAATAATGCCAAACATAATTTTTGACATCTCAACAAAATATCACAATGTGCGTATCATTTTTAAAAAAATTCTTTGTATTATCATATTCTTTGATTTTCAGAGGGATTATTTTTCTTGACTGGAATCGAGTACATGTGTTACTACACAGTCAAAATATTACTAAATAGGTGGAGCTAAAAGTAGAGTAAATATTTCACCTTTTCTCTAAGCCTCACATTCTCATACATTTTAAGTATTTTCAAATGGTACATACTGTATGTACCCATCAGTTTGAATGAAAAAAGAAAAGTACAGCTTCAATGCTATGATTTTTAAAAAGGAATTTTCACGTAACTTTTTCAAGGAAAAAATTTACTGTAATTGTTCAAATATCAGAATGGGGTGGCTTCCTCCAGTCAAAAGTAGTACTTTTATCACTAAAATTGATAGAATAAGCAAAAAAAAAAATAACTTGGACCCAAAAATACTTTTATTTTCCCAACCGTTATTTTTTAATTAATTTTTTTAAATGTCCGATTTTTCAAACAAAGCGCGGTCTTGATGACGTTACAAATACACGTGAGTAAAGATGCGAATTAAATATTTGGCTCTGTGAATGTCAACACGAATGGCATTTTATCATTCGTGACGTCACACGACAGAAATGTAAACAATGAAAGCGCCACGATTTAAGTAATTTTTTAAAAATATTAAACAAAAACAAATTATTTAAAAAATAGTCAGATCCTATGTTTTTAAACATGCTCTTTCAGAAAAAAATACGTTTAAAATTTTAGAAACGACCCCATTGTAACATTTGTGCAAAACAATTTTCAAAAACCTAATGAAACGAAAAACACCAATATAAATTAAGAAATGCATAAAATTTGCACTGATGTGAACTAACATATAAGTAGCAATTTAAATTCAAAATCAGATGCAAAACCAAAGATTAAATGTCGCTCATCCGTTTTTTAAAGTGTAACTGAAAATTTTTGAAACATAAAATAAATAGAACAATAAAAAGGAATCCCCACATTTCTGTCACCACGATTGCAAATGTACTTTACAGTGACGCTGCCTGACGTCACGAAATCCCAGCGCCCTGATTGGTTCCTTCGTAACTTGCCCAGAATTAAAGGCAATTTTTTTCTAGCGGAGGAAAAAGTTTGCCCCTATACGAGCAACTGCAAATTTCCATAGCACACGAGAATTTTGGAGCAATCGTTTGTGGAAGTGAGTGGAAAAACCAGTTCCGGATAGCGTTACGGTTGCTATTGCGGTTGCGATGTCCTGTAATTTCTCTCGTGTGATATCCCCTTTAGGCCTATTGGGAAATTGGGCCCTGATGTCAATACCTTTCAGAAAAACTAATTCCCACTACTGCATCACAAAAATAACTTGAAAGCTAAAATTTGACCATTTGTTGCTCTTCAACTACATCCTGAGAAATGTTGAAAGAGCAAACCGGTCTTCAGCTTTGCATTTGCCTGAAGGGAGAGAGGGGTTCGGTTCTCGTGACGGCTATTAGCGCCTAATTACTCCCCTCTGTGTGAAGCTGTTTAGAGAGGGCACTTTATTCCCCCCCCCCCCCATAAACCGAGTGAAAATCCGCGCCATCTACATTTGAAAGTTGGCAAATGAAGATAGGAAAATTGTCCCTTAAGTGGAGCTGACGTATTTATTTTGAAAAAAAAACAACACAAATAACTATTTTCTTTAAAGTGATAAAACGTGGATGTGCAAAGAATAGTCTCTTTCTTCATATTTTGTTTTATAAAATATAAATAATAAAAATTCATTTTAAATTAACTTTTTTTTGCTTAATTCATAGGATATTTTATAATCTAGGGCTATTATTAATAATCTTGAACAATCTCTATGGGAAAATATTTTATGGAAGAAACCGAAAAAAGTTTACCCCCTCCCCCCCCCCATTTTTTTTACTTAAAAGAAAAAAGTTCTCTTGAGACTCTTTTTAAAATGTTTTAAAAGATTATCCTTACCTCCCCTTATCCTTACAGCCAAATAATCTATTTTAAAATAAAGAAATGTTACGTACTTATTTGCTTCGAATATAGAGGTTAAACTTATTTTTCTCCAAAAACGTTCAGTTAAAAGAATATGCAATTAATTTCTGGACAATTTCTGGTTCCAAGTGTTCAATACTTACAATCAATTTAATTAAATGTACTTATCTACTTTATTTCATTGTATGGCATAATTGCGTAAACTTAAAGGACACTATTTTATGTAATTACAATTGTAAAATGAAACTCACAACATAAATCTTTATTTATTTCAACATAAAATATCTGCTGAAGTGGCAGAATCACTTCTCATGATTCGGCCAGGACGATGCTGTGGTGAAATAGTCGAAACTTCGTACCATGTCTATTTATAGTAATAATTATTTTTCATTGTTTTTGCCAACCGGAATTAGTATGCGAGCATTATGACATAGAAAGTACGCTAAGAAATCGTCTTAAAGTTCTGTATCGGAAAATAATTTTAGCGAGAAAGACTATTGAAAGTGGAGAAAAACGATCACATGAAAGCACTCTATTATTTACTGCTAGCTTCACACTTACAAGACACCTTCCAAGAATTTTCCGGAGAACCGGACCCTCTTTTGAAAGGAGTGCAACAATTTGGCGTGTTATCTTTCCCTTGGCGAATGCTTTCTGCGGGGATTTACAATTGTTTTGGTGACCAGTAATGGCGGACATATGGATTTGTATTGAACCTGCTTTTTAAGTTTCTTTCCTTGCACAAAGGAAGTTCCATACAATAGTTACTCTGACAGCTCACCTGTCATCCTTATCAGCAAGGGGAAGAATTTGCATGTAGCCAAACTCCACAGGAGGTATGACTGGAGCTCTTCGACTGCGATAAGCGCTATTGTTTGCTCACCCTAGTCCCTCGGGTATACCAGAAGTGTGGAAGAATTTGGACGACACCATACTAATTTGTGAGGTTTATTTTATTATTTTTTTAAAACTTTTAAATTACTCATAAAACCATATATGTTTCTACAATCAACTCTCTTTAGAATACGCAACCAGCTTCGAAGAAGGCGATGCAAAATGATGGTAACAGTAAGCGAATTTTTTTTAAATTAGACATCTTTCATTACTTTTCATCACTGAACGATTATCACTCATTATCATGTTACCGACCTTTGTTATTTTTTTTTTTTTTTGCACAATCTAAAACACTTTCACTTTTATTAGAACCTGTTGAATTTGTCAAAGTGAAGTTTCAGTACGAGTTCTCTCGAGTACATTTCTGGACGAAAATAGTTTTAAACATGAGTTCTTAATTGTTTAAATCCAGGTATAACTATTTTGAGTAGTTTCATACGGCGAAATGGATCAAGCTTATTCTCTTCCTACTTAATCATGGAAAATTTTCGAACTTTATCAAATATCGGAGCAACTTGCACGCTTAATAAGGGGACCCACTAATGATTTTTGGAAAACTGCTGAATTATCCTAGCCGCTGATACTTTTTAGGAAACTCTGTAAAGATACATTTACCGGGCTTCCCCCCCTTCCCCATCTCTCTTCTTATTAGTTCTCTCTTCTCTTCCTTTCCTCCGAAAACACCAATCACTACCCCATCACCCCCAGAGGCACGGAAGAAAAAGCTATGTCCGTAAGGTTAGTTCCGTCCCCCCCCCCCCCCCGGAGATCATCAGTGAAATTGTTAATGAGGTCTAAGGATATTAATGGTGCAATACTATAATAAGGTTTAAGGCGAGCTGAACGATGGTTTTTCTTGATCGTTGGCGATCTGTGATGAATTTCCCCTACTGAATGGAAAACTGGTAGTCGGCCCCGCTTAAACGAATACCGTGAGTTCCAAGAAATATTATTCGACTAAGCGGGGAAATTTTATTTATTTTTCCTGATTCACAACGTTTGTCTTAAAACGTTATAATAAATCAATATCTAAGTAATAGAAGAGACATGTTTTTTTTATTAAAAAGCGTTTTAAATAAGCTAAGTAAATAAAAGTACGTATGAAAATTATATGTCACTTACAACTGTGGGTAGTGAATCTTTGTTTCGACACCTTTTTTCAGTTAATATCTTTTGGAGACAGTCCATAATAGTGAATTCCTTGCTCAAGGTATTTTGAGAACACCTTTCTAACTTCAATTACCGTGTTTTAAGCAATTAAATATCTATCAATTTCTTATCTTCTGCAATGTTTATATTTCGTTGTGTTTTTTAATTTAATTATCAACTGTCTGTTGGTAATGGCAACGATAAAAGAAAATAAATAGAATGCTTAGAATAATAAATAGAACAGCTTTGATAGATTATGAATGTTTTTCCCCCACTTGTTGTTTGCCGAAAAATACAATTTTTAATTTTTACGTCAGTAATTGCTCTTAATTAATTTTTAATGTATACAAAAATTTTCTCAGCTAAAACATATGCGAAAGCTGATCACTATTATTCGATTAACCGGGGAAATTGTTCGATTAAGCGGGATCCCTAACATTGCGAAATGTCTAACATTGGGAAATATTCTGTTCCTGGAGATTTTATTCGTATAAGCGGGGTTTCGTTACAAGATTAAGCAGGGCTGACAACATTGTGTTTCCATTGCAAACCAAGTGCACAGAACAAAAATTGACTTATTTTGTAAACAAACAAATAACAGAATTTTTAAAAAAATACCAAGAACTTTTCATAATGAACTCAAAAGTACGAAATAATTTTTCTGAGTCACAAAAGACAATTTAAGAATTCCTGTAGTTTTCGAAAATGATATCACAAACGAAGAAAAGTGCGGCTCACGTCATGAAGAGGATTTATTATTATCTAGCTTTCAATCATAACTTTGAGTGTTGAAACATGCATATTTTTCTTATTGGGAAAGTTTGGTTTGAAATGACTAGAACCGCACTTTTCTTCGTTTGTGGTGTCATTTTCTTAGAATTTTCAAAAAAATACAAGAATTCTTAAATTGCCCTTTCTGATCTAGAAAAGTTATTTTGTCCTTTTGAGTGCATTATGAAAAGTGCTTGGTATTTTTAAAAACATTCTGTTCTTTTATTCTTTTTAGTGTAAATGTATTTCAGAAATAGAATAATTTTACCCTCACGTTTTTAATATAAATGCTCCCCACTAAAAGGGAAAAAACCTATGTACGTGTATAAAACTTTAAGCAGTAGGCACTAAAATTTAATCCTTGTTCCTCTGTAGGATTTATGTTTGCTAATTTCATGCTTGCTTCAGAGGAGCTTTGATTCAAAATTTTCATTATGATTGCTTTTAACATTAGTGTTGAAAGGCAACGAAATTTGTAACAATGGGTTTTATATTTAAACATTTAATGGGGAAATTACATGAAACTTGCTGTTTTCCATCTTAACTGAAATAATTATTTTATTTTAGAATTTTATTTTTTCAGCGCTAAGTTGTACCTTAAGATTAAGCAAATCATTTAGTGAAATTTCGAAGTCTCTAAGTGGTCTAATAGAAGAGATATAAGCAAAACCAGGCCTCAGATTTCTCCGAGACAATCAGGCCAAGTATAATAAAAGCGCTTAAATAACAGATTTTTTTTTTTTTTAAATACAAAGCACTTTTCATAACGCACTGAAAAGGACAAAATAACCTTTCTGGGTCAGAAAGGACAATTTAAGCATTCCTGTAGTTTTCGAAAATTCCAAAAAAATGACACCACAAACGAAGAAAAGTGCGGCTCAAATCATGAAGAGAATTCCTTATCATTATCTAGCTTTCAATCATAACTTTGAGTGTTCAAACATGCATATTTTTCTTATTGGGGAAACACTTTTTGTGTTCTCAAGAAGCATTTTAATATTGAATGCAAAATAAACCTAATATTTACTCTTTGTTAAGATTTAGTAGTTCAAAAAAAAAAAAAAAACTCTTAAATACAGAACGTCATGTAACACTTATCTCTGTACTTTTTTGAAAAACCTTCTTCATATAAAAACGCTGTCCGAAAAGGCGATTTTCAGGAAAAAGTTATAAAGGTCACTATATATGTGTCGTGTAAAAGGTGTGCGGACTGATTTCTAGTTGATAAGGATACAATGAAAAACATTTATCGCTTGAAATCTGAAGACTTTTATTGTCCTAAAGTTAAAATTGCGGATAAAACGCAAATGCGTATATTGACAAGGAACGATAAAATTAAAAATTTAAAAAACCCCCGATTGAGTCGCAACTGCAGAATCAAGAGGGAAAATTGAAAATCCTTTTAAAAATCTTATATTATTAAAAATCAAAGTCAAGTTTTTTTTTTTGCTATTAAATA
The DNA here is from genome assembly GCF_026930045.1 of Uloborus diversus. Lineage (NCBI taxonomy): Eukaryota > Metazoa > Arthropoda > Arachnida > Araneae > Uloboridae > Uloborus > Uloborus diversus. The sequence continues at coordinate 128,163,556 of NC_072733.1, read as the reverse complement.
GAAACTGGCAACAGATAAAAACTTTGAATCACTGCTTTGAATTTCCTTGTTGGCCAACAATGAATGGAGTCGTTTCCAAAATTTTAAAAGTATTTTTTTCTGAAAGAGCATGCTTAAAAACACAGGATCTGACCATTTTTTAAATAATTTGTTTAAGTTTAATATTTAAAAAAAAATGCTAAAATCTGCGCGCTTCCATTGTTTACATTTCTTGCCTATGACATCACAAATGATGAAATGCCATTCTGTGTTGCCATTCACAGAGCAAAATATTTAATTCGCATCTTTACTCACGTGTATTGGCAACGATATGGTTAATAGCAAGCGCAGAGCGCAATTTTAATTCGCTTCTTGATTATAATAACGTGGAAACGCGGTACAAAGATGCGTCAAAGAGCATCATTTGTGACGTCACCAAGACCACGCCTTGTCTGAAAAATCGGACGTATTAAAAAATTAATTAAAAAAATAACTGTTGGGAAAATGAAAGAATTTTCTGGGTTATGTTATTTTTTTTTTTTTTTTTAATTTTTTTTTTTGCTTATTCTATCAATTTTAGTGACTAAAAGTACTACTTTTGACTGAAGGAAACAACCCCATTCGGTTTTCAATCGCGTGAATAAAGGCTTAGCCGTTATTAAAATCTGCTTTAAAAAACGTCATAATTCGAATTTTATAAAAGATAGAAGCTCCAAACAGACGCGGAAAAAAAATTTCTTTTAAATTTTGAAATTTTTAACTATTTTCTCACTGAAAAAATCGCGAAAAACATTTTAGAGGTTTTTAATTAATATCTTCGTTAATTAATGTCATCCAAAGACGCTACCTAACTAAAAGCACTCTTTAAATAAAGAATAAATACCTTTGTGCTGAAAAATTAAAATGTCAGTAATCCAACGTTATTAAGCACAAAACTTGCAAATGATTGCAACACGTGTTTCGGTGTTACAAGGAACACCTTTTTCAATGCAAAGAAGTGTGAGCTTTTGGATGAAAAGTCATCCGCTTTTCTCGGATGACTTTTCATCCAAAAGCTCACACTTCTTTGCATTGAAAAAGGTGTTCCTTGTAACACCGAAACACGTGTTGCAATCATTTGCAAGTTTTGTGCTTAATAACGTTGGATTACTGACATTTTAAAAGCACTCTTGATCAACTCTCCTTTCGAAATTTTTTTTAAAAATAAAGCTGTCCATCCAATTTGGCGCTAGAGTGCGACAGACAGATACACACACATACACATAACGGGAGCTCAGATTTTAAGAAAATGCATATGTACTTGAATAATTGCAAATTGCCTATCTCTACTATATCAGTGATATATTTGATTCACGTGCTTTAAGAATTACTGCGGAACTTAGAATTGGATAGGAAGAATGTCCGTCCGTCTCAATTTTTCAGGCTGGCCAAATTGATTTGAGAAGGTAATTCAATAAATGATTTTTTTTTTTCGAAGATCTTCTAACAATTGTTTTACAACAACATAAGGGGTATTTAGCACGTTTGGGAACAAATAACAGGCGTGTTTAGCGTTTATCAAAAGTCTAGAACATTGTGACTGCAAAAATCCACAGTGAAAAACGCACGAACACAATGAAAAAGTATGCTTTGGTTTTTCGAGTAACTAAAATAAAATATTAAGATTTCGGATGTTTAGTTCTGATGTAAATTAGTGTGCTAATTAATTAATATGTTGAAGTTTGCTGATCGTTTATTTAGTACTTTTGATATAAAGTTATCTTACCAACCCACTAGTACTCTCTTTTTAGAATTAAGAGAGGGGGGGATATGTAAGAGGTAAAAATGTCGCGTAAAAATTAATAAGTGAAAGGTTAATAAGTTCATAAGCGGTTTCTTTATAATATCTGATATCCAGGGTCCACCGACTGATGACAGGCCCTGGTGTTAAGCAAATTGTGATTTAAAAAAAGACAAAAGAAAAAAAAAATTGGAAGCGAAAAACAACGCATGTTTTCTTTTTCCGTGCAAAATTAATTTATTTTAAGGATTCAAAATTTTTACTCGTTTCATACTTTTGGGCCATTCTAATTTCGCCCCATTTCTTTTAAATCACGTGTCGCTAACAGAGGCGGATCATGCGATTTTGGGGAGCCAGGCGCAACCTATCCGGAGGCCCCCTTTAATTGACACAACGAAAGTGATGTGGTTTCCTATATTTACAATGTAAAAAATCATATTTTTTTTAATCAACAAGCTTTTGGGGGGGGGGGGGGGGAATTATTCTTATTTAAAAAGGAAAAACAACGATATTTCTGACAAAAAAAGTTTACTGCGAAAAATTTTGTCTTTGTTTTTTGGTAATTTAGGTAGTGCAGGGTGTGAGATCCGAACCCCAATTTCAGACCATCTAGCAAAATCGCAGCTTTCCCCTGTTTTTCAATGCGCATCATTCAGTGGCGCAACCAGAGAGAAAAAAAATCTTAGGGGCGGGAGGTTTTTTTCATTTGGCCCAGAAAAAAAGAGAGAGGAGAAAGAGAACCTTTAATTGGATAGGAAAAATGAGAGAGGGGGGTTCGGGGGAAAGTTCTCCCCCGGGAAAAATTTTAAACTCGTAGTTTTAAAAACGCAGTTTTAGACTTTCTTTGATGATGTTAGGGGGCACAAAGGTGCAGCTGCAGGCAGGTCCGGATCTGCGCACCCGCAGACCCCGTAGTGCGGGGGTGCACCTGGTTTTTTTACGGCCCAAGGAATTGAAGAAAAAACTGAAAAAATCTAGCACTCTAAGACTTATTAACGTTACAAATATACACTGCTGGCCTCTGAGGCCCTACAAATTTTGTTGTAGGGGGTCCGAAATTTATAGATCCGGTCCTGGGTGCAGGGGGTCTCAGTGGAAAGTTGTTGAAATTGAAGTCCTAAAAACACGATTATAGGTTATATTTATTGACGTTAGGGTAAGGGATGGAGCTCAGGGACTGCCTTTTAATCGATTTTTTTTTTCAAAACAATAGATAGAGATCAATTCCTCCTCCCCCCCCCCCCCTTCCCAATTTTCGAAACTGTATAGTTTCAAAAATACAACAGTAGACAAACTTTACGGGATATTTAAAATGTGATGAAAACCTTCGTGAGAGATTTGTTTTTGTTTCTTTCTTGAAAATTGTCCAGTATAATGCAATCCATACTTAAAGGATAACTTAATAGGCTAGACCGGTTATAGTTTAGACACATTTTACATTTTGATTTTTGTTATATTTGTTATTTTATATTTTTCTTTACGAGGGTTACGTACCAAATCAAAATTTCATCGGATTCAAGCAAAATTTTCTTATTAAATAATGATTTCAAACCTTTCTAGAGATAATGTATTCGCAACAATAATATCTTAAATTTCTTCTCGAAATTTATTAACTACTAGCCGCCTGCGGCGACCAGCTTTTCCGCCTTTTTACGCCATTAGCCTTTTTGCACCAGAGTTGCCGCCTTCGGCGGCTGCTTAGACAATTTAGCGACGGTATTAATCAATGTTTTTCTCTTTTTTTCTCAATATTATCATTCGCCTTTTTACACCGATGTTGCCGCCTTCGGCGGCTGCTTTAACAAATTTCGTGGCGGTATCAATCAATCTATATCTATGTATATCATTAGTAGTTTGAATAAAATATTTTCTAGATCTATCTCCAGTTCCGTCATTTGGAATATTTTTAAAGGAGGGGGTATGACGTACTTTTCATGCAAATTTTGTCGAAAAATAACAAAAAGCACTTCCACTTTTATGTGAAAGCATTGTTTTTTCAAAGTCTTGGTGTGTGTGGGGAGGGGGGCACTGACACCCCGTTGAAATTCCTTAAATGACGGGCATACCTCTTTCTTGCTGTCCATCTGCTATATCGAACTCTATATTTGTCTATCTATCAATCTATACGATCTGCGCATATCTACCTCCTGACAGTACAATCTTTATTTATATAAGTATTAATTCGAAAACAAAAACATTTTTTGTCCACTCAACCTCTATCTATCTCTGTATCTACCTAACCTAACCGCCAATTCGTAACAGAAACGAAGATCATGCAAAAAATCGCGGACTTTATTTATTTAATCAAAATAGCCCTCAGAAATAAAAGCTCTATGTTCCCCGTAGTGTTCAAAAAGTAGCGCTTGCAAAAAAAAAAAAAAAAAAAAAAAAGGTGAAGAGAAGGCAAACGATTTCAGTTGGATCACGTGATGAGGTAAACTCGGAACTCAGCCGGCAAGCGAACAGAGCGCGTTGTGTTCTGCCATTAAAAAAATTGTAAAAAAAAAAAAAAAAAACTATTGCGTATTTTTCAAAACTTTTTTCTTCTGAAGGGGTCGGAATGTTTTTACTATTACCAACTAAGATTTTAGAATTGAGGGTTCAATACTTGTCGCAGGATGGGTTTCGAAAAAAACTAAACCCAGAAAAAGATGTAAAATAAAGGTTTTTTCAAAAATCTATAAAAAATACAAAAATTGCTCTATTTTCAAAATTTTTTCATTCATCATATTTAATATTAAATTTCCTACACAATAGTACAAAAAATATTCGTCTGGCGCGATTGGTTTTGGATCTGTGAGGTCAAAAGTACTAAAAAGTGCTAAAAATAACATAAAACATTAAATAACTTTTTTTCTAATCAAAATATCAAAAATCGAAGCCCGAGGTGCACATTTTCAGCAAAAACTGCACCTGTGTACCAAATTTCATCTTTCTAGACCTTACCGTTTTCCCAGGATGCGCGCCACAAACACACACACACACACACAAACATCTTGTTTTATTATATGTATAGATAGAAGATAGACTAGTCGCCTGCGGCGACCAGCCGGTCCGCTTTCTTACGCCATTCGCCTTTCTATGCATGCAGCCACCTACGGCGGCTGTTTGGCTAACTTGTCATTTAAATTTTTACTTGGCTGTTTAAATAAATTTGGCAGCAGTATTAAACAATATATCTCTATCTTTTGTTGTGCCATTCACATTTTTACGCCAAGATTGACGCCTTCGGCGGCTATCTACCTTTACGATCTATCTCTAAAATTTCTTATCCATCTCTATTTATTTTAACCTCCCCGCCCATTTCCTGATAAAAACAAAGATCACTCAAAAAAAAAAAAAAAAAAAAAAACACCTTTTTTTTTTAAATTTAAGTAGAGCAAAAAAAAAAAGTTATCTTCAAAATTCCCCATAGTGTGCAAAAAGTAGCGTTTGACAAAGAAAAAAAAATATCTGTTATTATTGAATTAAATGTGCATAACTATGAAATGTAACGTAATATAGATGCAGCAAAACGTTGCAATTTGGGGGTTGAAGGAAACGGAAAAAGAAATAAATGCAATCCCTAAATAAAATAAAAAAAGGAAAGAAAAAAAGCAAGCTCTGCCGGAAAACACGCGGTCATCACGTCATAAAATGTAGAAGTAAGCTGTATAGTAAAAACAAAAGATAAACATTGTTTGCGATTAAGATTCCATCGTAAATACCGAATCGAAATCCAAGTAGTGACGTCAAAGGCATAAAAGATTGAAGAACGCTTTTTTCGACCGATGCGTGGAAAGACAATGTGTTCAGCATTAAAAAATTGTTTTTAAAAAAACTATTGCGTATTTTTAAGAACTTTTTTCTTTTGAAGAGGGCGAAATGGTTTTACTATTACCAACTTAAATTTTAGAAATGGGGCTTTGATACTTCTCGCAGGATGATATTTAAAAAAAACAAATCCCAGGAAAAATGCAAATTAAAGGTTTTTTGAAAAATTCATTAAAAATACAAAAATTGCTCTATTTTCAAATTTTTTTCATTCATCATATTTAGAAATAAATCTCCTACCTTATAGTGCAAAAAATATTTGTGTGGTGCGATTGGTTCGGGGTCTGTGAGGTAAAAAGTGCAAAAAAACACATAAAACATTAAATAACTTTTTTCTAATTAAAATATCAAAAATCGAAGCCCGAGGTGCACATCTTCAGCAAAAACTGCACCTGTATACCAAATTTCATCTTTCTAGGCCTTACCGTTTTCTCGGGATGCGCGCCACACACACACACACACACACACACAAACATCTTATTTTATTATATGTATAGAAGATACTCAACGTGAGTCAAGTAGATACACAAAAGAATAAACTGTTGCGCTGAAGTAATAAGCGAAATGAAGTTTTTAAGGGTTGTTTTGAAAAAAGATTTTTACAAAATATTTTGTTCGAGTGAGATGCTAAAAGTAAATTTGATTTAGTTAATGTAAATAAAGTATGGCTATCTTCTCCGAATTACGCTCTTTTAAATATTTCTAGAGTAATTTCATTCATTTGAGGGTTTTTTTTTTTTTTTTTTTGAGCAATCACGATTGCTTATTGTTCTCATTTGACTGTTTTTGGCGTTACGCTGATTTTATTTTCCCCATAGCACTCTCTGCCAGCACCACCGTCGCGTCGACCGGCCTCACGATGCTGCTCCTCTTGCGAAAACAGTCTCCAGGTTGCGTCCATATCCTACACACACACACCTACACACTCATGCCTGCGCACAGACACAAACACACACTCATGCCTGCACACAAACACATATGTCTACATACACACACACGAACACCTACACACACAGCACTGCAGACACAACACGCACACACATGCATACATACACACACACGCACCCACACACATGCGCCTACACAAACATACACGCCTGTGATTGCGAAAAACATAATTTAAATTCAAAATGCCAAAAATTCAATTTTTTTTTTGAGCAATCACGAATTGCTTATTGATTATTTACTTGACCAAAGTTGGTGTTGCTCTGATTTTTCAGATTACCATGGCGATGGCTGTTTTTATTACTTATTTAGAGAGCAAAATTTTCGTAGTCATAGTTACAAATCGTCTGAGGCCAGGGGCTTCAAATAGGGAGGGGGGTGAGAGGGGCGGTTGCACTTCCAAATTTTTCACTCAGAATAATAAAAAATGGTCAATTCATTTAAGATAACTTATAAAATCATTAGCCTGCATTTTCAGAACAGAAAAAACTGATTTAGAATAATTATTTTCCTTAACTAAAGAAGTAGTCTCTTCATATGGGTTAAATATGTCAAAAATGCGTAGTCTATGTTATGATCGGGCATCTTGTATGAGATGCCGGTACAGTGTTGAGACTGCGCAATTTTTACGCGTAAACTCCATGTCATTTTACATAAATATTAATGCTCATGTTATATTTTAATGTTTAGCTAGTAAGTATTCATTGACTCCTTGTACTAGAAACACATTTTAGTAACTCGATGTATTATATGCTTTCTTAGAAACTCTTTGTAAAGCTATGTTCTTTTTGAAAAACATCCTATATCAAAAAATACTTTCACGTCTACAAATATATCTTGATGCTCTTTACTTGACAATCTCTGAGTGACACACGATGGTATTCAAGAGTTAAATCTATAAAAGTCCCCTGGACGAATTACTGGAAAGCGACTTTTTCAATGATAGGAAATCTGATGTCATTTTGATAGGTATGACTGTTTGAATTTTCGTTTACTGTACTTATATTGTGGAGCGTTTTTTTGAACAATGCTACACTCTATCACAAAACTTTCAATCCGTTATCAGAATTCATGGATTGACAATTGAAACTTAGTAATTTTCGAACAAAATGATCAATTCAGTTTCTCAAGAAATTGAGACAGGATTTGATTAGATACATTTATCATTGGTCCTAAGTTCGATATTACGTAGATCGGTTACAGAAAACAAAAAAGAAAATATTACACTTATAAGTTAAATTTATAGCATGAGGGAAGAAGAACTGTTTTGTGAATTGTGCGACTATACTTTTTAATGACGCAAAATAAATACTAGCCCAATTTAAAAAGTTTTCTTGGTTATTTTACAGAGAGGAATCTGAAGGAAATGTGTTTTTTAACATAACTTTCTTGCTTCCATTATTTTTTGACTGTTTCAATCAGGTCAGTCATTTGAAAGATGACTTTTGTGTCTCGCTCTCAACATCAAAATTGCCTTATTATTCTTAACATTAAAACCATTTTATTATCACTTCCTGTTAACCAATATGTATTTTATACCATACTGAGGAAAATCCTGTTCAAGAAAATCGATCCCCCAAACGAAATGCTGAAAATACCGCCCCTGTCTGAGGCTTAGCTCAAGCAGACTTGGCATTTAAAAAAGGCTTTTTTTGCGCAAAATTAAGTTTTTCAGAACAAAAAACTTATCTAGATGAAATTAAACAGCAAAAATTCATCTAAATACAAAATTTAAAGATTACTAATTCCCATCTTTTGAGATTGATAAGAAATAAAAATACATAACGTTATATGCTGCAAATAATCTTTATTATAAGTGTACCTACTGGTCGATATGGGCTATTAGTTCTTCATCTGTATTACCGCATCCGAATCACCATTTCTTTTTTGTGGATATGTCTTGTATTACCAGGAGGGTGTACAGAAATTTTGGGACCCATCACAAATAAAACTTTTACGGGCCCCCTCCATATTATTTACCCCTACTATTTGGGCCCCCATCAGGCTCGGGCCCGGGTCATCAAGTGTCCCTTCTCCCCCCCCCCCCCGTGTACTCCGCTAATGCGTATTACCAATTCTAGAAAATCCAAAGTCATAATATGACGGGTGTAACGTTCTTGACCATTTCCATTATCTTCCATTTGTAGAAACAAGAAACCCAACATGTAGGTACTTATCGCAATTCATGATTGTAAAAAGCGTAATTTGAATTCAAGAACTCGAAATTCAAATGCGAATCCTGGATGTTCTTTTTGTGTGTGTGTATAGGGGGGGGGGGGGTCATTTCTAAGCCTTTCTGGAAAAAGAAAATAACTATTAAAATTTGTGAGCTTAAGTATAATTCGGTTTCAACTAGATCTAAACGCAATGTATCAACTTGACCGAAACAACACCATTACGTTAACTCAGAAACGTGGGAAAAAAACATCAGCGAATATCAGAAACTTCTGTTAGGAAAAATCATGTCTTCTATTCAAGGAACACAAATCTTGGTTTAATATGATATAACTACTTAAACACCCTACGCGACAGTTGAAAACAAACTATAAAAATTTACTTTTGTGCGCAAGAAAGCATTTTTTTTTTTTACGGAAAACTTGCAAACAAAAAAAGACAGCTGTGGAATAATCATAACTCGGCGGCAGGGCTGTGGAGTCGGAGTCGGGCTCATTTTAGGGTAAAGGAGTCGGAGTCGTTTGAAAACATGTCGACTCCGACTCCGGGTTTCATTTTTTTTCTTTAATTTTTCCTGACTCTCCTTGCATTTTTTGAAAAATTAACTACCAATTAATTTGATTACATGTGTAAATACCTACTAATAAGAAAATAACTCATTGTGGCAACCAGCTGGCTTGATTGTTTATCGAATTTTCTGTAACAGCTACCTACGCCGTCTCCTAGTTTGCTTATTTTCTAACTTAATTTAACTGATAGCAAACAATTTTGTTGCCTAACATTTTCTAAATAATTACTTTGAAATAAAAATAATATATTTTTTACCTCGATCTCTGTTATAAAATAGTAAAAGGAATGCATGTATCGCTTGAGCAAGTCGAGAAACTTTTCAGGGTGCTTGGTAAATTCAAAAGAGTGTTGGTACGAAAGCACAAATACAAAAGATCCGATAAAATATAGGGGATAATGTTGTACCTTGGAACACTTTTCATATTTTAATTTTTAACGTCAATTATTTGAATCAAATTTAAAATCTAAAAGTCACATTAAAATAGCCCAACATACTTCTATAGAATATATATTTTTTAATTCAGACAATTTGAAAATAAAATGTTGCCAGCCATTTAAAGTATAACTTCCAAGCTACCCCAAGGTTCAACATCCTATTGTACCTTGGGACACATCCTGTTGTTCTATGGGAAAGTCTTCATGATTCAGGAAACAGCCTTTTTATACTTGAACCAATTTTGCACCAGAAAAGAAAAAGTTGTTTAAAAGACTACATATAAGATTAGAACATTGTTCCATGTTCCTAAACATATCTTAATTATTAAGAATCATGCATATGTTGTACCTTGGAACGTGTCCTAAGGTACAAAATGTTTGGCTTTCCTAAGGTACAATCACCAATTTAATGAAAACCAAAATGATGGTCAATCTAGAAGCACTATAAATAATTTGCTTATGAGAAAATAATGAAAGTACTTCTCTTTTATAACAGAATAAAATTCAGTTGACTAAATTTACAAATACATACAAAGACGGAAAATGAAATGAAAAAGAAGAAAATATTTACTTTTGAGTCATGAAATTCGCTTTCTCTCACAAAATCGTCAATTTTACTCATTTGATGCTGATTTTTACTATGGCACCATTTAGGGTGAAAGGTTACTATTAGAGATTATAAAAACACGGCTGCTAAAAATAGATTCTTAGAAATTAGCAGTACCCCAAGGTACAACACTCCCCCCCCCCCTAAATGTTTTTTTAATTCTAAAAATTTTATCTAAGAAAGCTTGGTTAACACTGAAAAGTACAAAATAAAATTAGTATATGATTTATTGCTTACAACACTCAATAATTATAATTAATCCTAAAATCTTCATATTAAGGTTCATTCTCAAGCCGTCAATTAAAAAATTAAAATTAAAAATTGAGCCAAGAAATGTAGGTATCTAGTTAAAGCTATTCGTACAAAGCTGTATATCGCCGCATTTTGTGTAAAATTTGCTCCAGACGTACATGTACACGACCTCTTTCCGCAATATAGTGCAATATTTTTGTTGACATTTTTAAGATGAAATTTAAGATTTATTATTGGGGAATTTTTTCAGAATTAAAGAATCTCAATTTGTATAAACTCTGAAATTAAGTTGAGGTGTCACCCACCAGATGAGTGCCACCCGGGAGGGAGGGGGAGGGGCGCCACCTCTCAAGAGAAAAGTTTTTGACTTAGCAAAAAAGTTTTTTTTTCTTTCAAAACTCTTTCTCTCACTCTTCTCAGTACTTTCAAAAATTGAAAGCACATGATTTGATCAGCATCTGTTAAACATTAAAGGGGAGCAAATTAATCTTTTTCATTTTTTTAAAAAATGGGACTTTTTAGTAATTTTACTTTAGAAATCGCACCTATCGGATAATTTGATTTTCATATTGAATTTCTAACGTTGTATGCATCTTAGGTTTACAATAAAATACAACGCGAAAATTTCATTAAAAAGGAATTAATATTTGAATCTCTATTTAGGAGTTTTCCCCCCTTCCCATAAGGGGGATTTGAAAAAATAAATTTAAAAAAATAAAAAAGCCGCAGTCGGAGTCGGATGTTTCAAAATCTTGGAGTCGGAGTCAACCATTTTCCTTCCGACTCCGCAGCCCTGCTCGGCAGCAGGAAAAATTCAGCATCGTAAAAAGAATGTTGCGTAGGAGCATTGCCTCAAAAAGAACTTTTCCCGACTCTTTTGAAACAATTTCGTTTTTGAACTTATGACCAAAAAGGAAAACGCATTGGAGAAGAAAAAAGTGTGATTGCTCACCTAAATCCCAGGGCTGTTTTATTTTTGTAAATGCTTTTTTCTTTCATTGAACTAGCAAGATTCTGAACACTTACAAGACAACACTCACTGACTGAACTACTAAATGTACCGGACAGAAAAGTTCTCGCGGCGATTTTCCAAGGTCAACCCAACTCCCCTGTCTTAGTGCCATAAAAATGCCTTTCCTTTTGTTACTTCTTATCTAACACCCCACTTTCTCAGGGACAAAATACGACCTTGAAGAAAAAAGCGGGAATTCTCCTATCTCAGAAAAAGTGCTGAGTTACGGTACAGTGCGAAATATGCTAGATGAAGTTTTCCGGAGGAAAGAAACAAATATATATTTTGAAACTTTAAACCTTATACACATACAAAAAAAAAAAAAAAAAAATGTCCAAAATTTCTCTTCTGGAAAAATTTAAACAAAGCCACCGGGGCCCCTTTAGATGCAGGGGGAATTATTGGGAGCAATCAGCCAGCATCTAAAATCCATGACTAATTGTCAATTTCCAGTAGTTTTGAGCATTTTCCACTCAAAATTATGATTTTCCAAGGCATATCCACAAAAAAAAAAAAAAAAAAAAAAAAGTTTTTTCTACCAGAAAAATCCAAACGAAGACAACTGAAGTCTGGGGGCCCTTTAGACGCAGGGGGCCCTATTGGGAGCAACCAGCCCGCGCCTAAAATCCATGACAAACTGTCAATTTACAGGATTTTTGAGCATTTTCCACTCAAAATTTTGACTTTCCATGGCAAATTCTCAAAAAAAAGTTTTTGTCCTAGAAAAATTCTAACGAAGGCAGCTGAAGTCTGGGGCCCCTTTAGACGCAGGGGGGCCCTATATTGGGAGCAATCAGCCCGCGCCTAAAATCCATGCTAACTGTCAATTCCATGGGTTTTGAGCCTTTTTCCCTCAAAATTATGACTTTCCATGGCAAATTCTCAAAAGAGTTTTTTTCCCGGAAAAATTCAAACGAAGACAGCTGAAGCCTGGGGCCCCTTTAGACGCAGGGGGCCCTATAGGGAGCAATCAGCCCGAGCCTAAAATCCATGACTAACTGTCAATTTCCAGCAGTTTTGAGCATTTTCCACTCAAAATTTTGACTTTCCATCTTTTAGGAAGTGACGCGGCTCCGAGGCCCCTTGCTTTGCTGGAGGCCCCAGCTAGCGCCTCATGCGCCTATTCGGTGATCCGCCACTGGTCGCTAACATAATAACTTACGCTTGACGATTCTACAATGACTTTTTTACTACCTTTTAGCAATGAACCATCGTACAAATGAGGCTTAATTACCTCCCTTTCAGCGCTTTCGCAGAGGGGAGAGAACAGAGAAAACATCTTCACCTCCGGATTCGCATTGCAAATGCAGCGACATCAGCATTGGCAATTTAGTGCCTTTTCGATCATTCAAGCACGCATTTTCCCAAACTTGTCTCGCCAACCTGTTCCTGAATGTCGGCTTTTTGGTCGAACCACTATTTCGTCAGGGGTAGAAAGGAAGGTTACATACGTTTCTACCGAAGTGGGACATCTTTGCGTGTGAAATATCTTTGCAGGACTGGTAAACCACAGTCCTATGCTCAAACAGAGCGTATGTTTAAGATGGTTGTTGAGAAAGAAACCTCCTCGTTGGAGAGGTTATCTCGCGATGACATTGAACATATTCAGCTTGTCTTTCAGAGGAGGACGGACCTGATTCTCTCTGAGGATCACATGCCAGAAATGCAATAAGCTTCTTAACAAATATAGTATTAGGAAGGCTTTCGGTCTTCTTACTGGACTTTACACCTCAAAGCGTCACCTTGCTTTAATGGGTGTCAGTATTGATTCAATTTGCAGAGGTTACCTCTTTAAGGAGGAAACTATTACTCACACCCTATGTGATTGTGAAGTGTTTTCTAACTATACGTTTGAACACCTTGGTTTATCATTTGCTTGAACCGTGCTTGATTCATGATATTCCTATTAGGTGTTTGCTGAATTCTGCTTCAGCTATTGGTCTGTTTTAAGACTTCTGTTTGGGGACTAGCACAATAGACCTCTGGTCGCAGTGCTTGGTTCATTTCATTTTTTTTATTGTATTTCATTTTGTTATGCAAAACTACTGTAGAACCTCAAGTAATTTAAATCTTTTTTTACTGAATTCCAGCTTAATCAAGACATTTCTTTGAATTTTATGTTGCCTGTTTTTCTATTTCTGTGTACAGAGTAACAAATATTAAACATTTCGTAAGATAATGAAAATACTGTACATCCTATTCTGTTTTCTGTCTGACCGTTTGTAAAACCTGTTGATTTCTAAAAAATATACCTTGTTTATTCGAGGTTTGCAGAAAATAATTCACATGAAAGCCTTTTAGCTGAGTAGTTTCCTCTGTACAATCTACAAATACTGAGAAAATCAGACATGACAGGACTTAGTCAAGATAATTTGAGTTATTTTATTGATCAGTTAAAGAAAAAAGTTAAATATATTTATTTAAAATCTTTTATTGGCATTAAAAAAAAAATACTTCAGAGTTAAGAAATGCTATTAAAGTTCAAAATTCATTTTTTATGTCCATTGTCTGTGGGGAAGACCAAATAAAAAAGTTGAAATTGTGAAAGTATTTAAATTCATCAATTTTTAAAAAACTTCTCAGAAAATTTAAAAAACCCAAAAGTGGGCTAAATAATAGGTTTTTTTTTTTTCAAAATAACCCATTGGGTCCAATCCGGCCAACCCTGTTTTGAAGCAAAGCAATTATATATTTAGCTCTTTTATTTTTCATAACCTTAAACTTTGACCCCTACTCAAAGATAAACAAATCAGTTTTTTAAAAAAAGAAACTTCATTTTTCTTATCACAATACTAGTAAGATATCCTGAAAGTTTCAGGAAAATTGAAGGTGTCAACTATCAGGCCTCCATTCACTTTGTCCAGCTTCATAAAAAATGACATTAAATGATGCAGAAATACACACAAATCAATACAGATGGCAGCACTACAAGCAGTTATTCAATTATGCTGATACAGTGATAAGTTTGGTTCTTTTCAGCATAAATTCAAATTTGCAGAAGTAAATTTTATTTCGGTAAAATTTTTGAGCTGTGGAATAGTTTGGCAAAGTAAGTGTTTTTTTTTTTACCTTTCGTCTAAATAGTTCAAACAAATCCACAAGAAAAAAATATTTTAGTAAAATTTTTTTAAAAATTTTCAAATAATAACGTTTCAAAGAAATCTTTCAGATATTTCTGAGGACGGTGAGTAGAGGGTGGGAAAAATAAGCTTTTTTTCACTTACAGCATGTGGTGTGGGAAGTTTTGGTTTGAAAAAATCCTTAGTTTAGCTTTTCTGTTCAGTAAGAGCGTTACTCCCCGGGCGGTGGAACCTAAGGCCTACGGCTAAGAGGTGGGGTGCGTGCGGAGAAAAGTAAGAGCGTTACTATTTTATTGGCGTTACATTTGATGTTCTGAATATCATCTTCATGTTGACAAGATTTTCGTATTTTTATTTACTTGACAGGTTTGATAGATAATAGTAAATTTATTATTACATTATTTAAATTTCACCGCATGATATAAATCGAATTTTTCTTTTTAAATTTAACCATGTTTATAAAGAGCTTAGGTGTATATAAGGCTCTTACTCTCTTTGAAGAATTATCAACAAACAAGAACTTAGTAGCACCTAATGATATAGTGACACTGATAAAGATTATAATGTGAACTTTACCCTAGGTAGTAGGTACAGAAAATGCTCTCTTTGTAGGACATGAAAAGATGCTCATGGCTGGCGGTGGCTATATCATTTCGGAAATGACTTGCAAAGGTTTCACAGTAAATATGTATTTCTATAGTAAAATTAACAAAAACTAAACCGTGTATTCAAATTATCTTGATATACGGGAAGTAATCGAATGTTTCCCCCAAAGTAGTACAGTAAATAGCTATGAGATAATTAAATATAATCTGAAAAGGTTGAATTATTAAAATTTCACATTATTTGGTATTTAATCAACAAAATATTAATATTATGAAATAAGAAAAATAGTATGTTTTTTTTATTTGTTCAAGTGAAAATCAAATGTGCTAAGCGCGCGGTAGCTATTACGTCAAGTTACCACCCAGAAAAGAAACCCCTCATCTTTATTTATTTTAACGACCAAAAGGGTCAAAGGGAATGAGGACATGTTTAACGGAAAATTTTGTCGTAAGAGTATTTCAATAGGGGTACATTAACTTACGTAATTTGACCTAAACATGACATACTTAATAGAAAAAAAAGTGCCTTTATAAGTTCTCGTTTGAGTGTAGTATTGTTAAAATGAACTCATCCAGTAGTACTACAGTTCGAATGGTGACGCAGTATGTGACGTGCTGGAAGGCTTTACCAAGCACATTCATAATTTGATATTTTAAAACTACTAGGGCCAGGACAATGACAAATCAGTAATCGGTTACCAACAAATCACTTAAAATTTAAAGTCCAACACAGGCAATGAGATCATTTTTTGATAATGATTCAAGCTTTCTTGTGGCGATTTTTATAGTAATACACTAGTCTTACGCGTATTACCATAGATTAACTGCACACTCGACAAAGTGAATGGGGAAAAGGGGAAAAGTTATTCTTTTATTAATTCATTTATATATTCATTGATTTATTCATTAGTATATGCTCTATAACATTAATTTATTTAACCATGAATTTACTTATTCATTCTTTCACCAATTTACTCACGTAGTTATTCATTAAGTCATTCATTAAGTTCCGCATTCACCCTTTTTTCATTCATCCCCCCCCCCCAAAAAACAGAGTATTTTACGCAAATGAAAAATATTTTATTAGAAAAATATTCTAAGTATCACTTTGCCTCATGGTATTGGACAGTGATAACTTTCCACTCTTATTAGAAGTACAAATGTAATGCCAAAAATTTTCACTTTGCCCCACATTCCTCTACTCTTGATACTACATACTAACAATTTTTGATATCTGAGAGATGATGTTCCTCATTTTCCGGCTCTTGTTTTGTAATATTTGGAGAGTCGGTTTGGGAGAGGGATACAGAATAAGTTCCATGAGTTAAAATTAATTTATTTCACCCATAATTTCGGGGGGAGCAGATATCCAAAATTTTAACTGAAATAGAAATTAAAAAAAAAAAAGCCATTGACAAATGATATTTACAAAATTTGTAAAGATTATTTCGAAATATATTTTTTTTGAAATGATGAACAAAATCAAAAAGTCTTGTATTGTATTGTCTTGTATGTCCAACGCCAAAAGACCTACCAGCAGGGCCAAGTTTTGTTAGAACAGGAATATTCCCTTAAATATTATTAGGCATGAAGGAGTAAATTAATCTTCAGTTTTTCCGTTTTTCGATGTACAGGGTGGTTACAATTAAAGTTACCCTGTTCAGACCCCTCTAATGACCGTTCTTACGCATAGAGTTTCGATGTAACTAAGAATATAAATTATATAGGCCATGGGAAGCAGGGTTATGCAATAAAAAAAATTCGTTCAAAAATCGGAGATAGGGGGCGCTCTACACACCGATCAGGGGTGGACAGGGGTCACCGGACAATATCAGGGGAGATTCTGCTCCGGAATTTTTACGTTTTTAAAACTAAGTTCGCACCAATTTCTAAATCACAGCATTTTCCCCATTAAAATAACAGCATTTTAGTGCTGTAAGAGTATTTTACACTAATTTTTTTTATTGCATAATCCTCCTCCCCATGGCCTGTATAATTTATATTCATAGTTTCATCGAAATCCGATGGGTAGAGCGGTTACTAGAGGGGTCTGAACAGAGTAACTTCAATTATAACCACCCTGTATATTGAAATGATGCTTGATCTTGTTCTTAGCGATATTTTAAAATGGTTGTTACTAAAACCTCTTTCAAGCCTTTTAAAAACTTTTACAAGGAAATTAACTGAAAACATTCTTCCAAAATGAAAATTTGAAAAAACTTCACATTGGTGGGAAGGATAAGTACCTCCATTACCCTCCCCCTAATGATGAGGGTTTGAAAACCGAAAACTGATCAAGGAAAGAAGAGTATTATCTCAAGACTCTTCTCCGACTTTTCTCAGAGTTTTTATTAGTGCTGCAAAATGCCCCCAAGACCCGGGGAGAAGATCAAACAGTTTCGCCGCTCTCTACCACGTGATTCGGTCATTTGGATTTCAGCGTTTTCTTCCCATGTCTCTATTCTAGTAGGAGAGAGTCCAACTGAATAGCATGCCGTATTGCTGTGCACACAATTGCAATGAAAAAGCAAGAAAAGACGGACTATCGTTTCACAGGTAGTGGAAATTGAGAAGTATTTCGATAAAAAATAGCGTCTAACTTAGCAAAAAGAAAAAAAAAAGAACGAAAGAAAAAGATATATATATAAATGGATGTATGTTTGCGTGTGGGTAGGTGTTTGTTCTTTATACAAATACAAAATTTGCGTGGGAGTTTTACCAAATTTGGCGCACAGGTTTTACTTTTAAATGCATTTTGGGTATCACCTCCCAAAAGAGCGTGCCCCCACGCAAACGCTTCCCCCGTAGTGATGTCAGTGCATTTTAGACATGAAATATGATTTTAAACATATCTGAATTTCAGTATTTACATTTTTCAGTGACTCTTAATGGCATTTCGTGTATAAATCCACCCCTCCCCCAGAAGGGGGGGGGGGTGGATTTATAACTGGGAACTGGGAACTGGGGGGGGGGGAGGGCGGTTCAAACAATTGTTTTATAAAAACCTTTTTTTCCCCTGTCCTATAAAACAAAATTAACACTTTTTTCATCTCACTAATCACTTTTACACGCAATAAAACAATTTACGCTATGAATGCACTTCTCTATAAAATCAGCCAATCTCTAATTTGTAAACTGCATGGGAAATTGCATTTCGAATTTCGTAAATATACCTTTTTTAATTCCGAACCCAAAATATTAAAAATATGTTTAGAGTAGCTAAAATTTTCGCTATTAACGAGCGATCCATATTTTTTGAAAGAAAAGAAAAAAAAAAACTTTGCTGAATAAGGAAAATACAAACAAGATTCAAACACAAAGTTAGAGGGAGGAAATTGCAAATTTTTTTAGCCTTTCCTTAATTTATTTTTGAAAATTTTCTTCCTGTTTTAGCGATGTTTTTTGATTAGATTAAGCCTTTATTTATTTCATTAATTTTCCTTTAAAAAAAACTTTTGCGGGGAAGATAGGCTAAAAATAGTTTGAAATGCATTACCATTTGAAAATTTTAACATCATTTTCACAAAATTAATGTTTTATTCATTTCTTGAAAGCATGAAATAGTAAGTTAATAGTAAAAAAGCTATCTTGCATTACAAACGGAAAAAGAGAGAGCGAGGGGAAATAAAAGCAATTTCATTCATCGTATAGAACTCCTCTGCAATTTACCCTCTTTCGAAAACGTGGGTGAATTAGTAACTCTATTTTTCAATGAGCGAACTTTTAGAACCATTTTTAAATCGGCGTAACTCAACAATTTACAGTAGAAATAAAATAGAAAAAAAATCCATTAATCGGTAAACTATGCGCTTGCGGGTCACAGAAAAAAAAATGTTCCAAAACATTTCTGGCCGAAGATAAAAAATTAAAATCAACGCTACTCAAATCCCTACGAGAATTTACGCAGTTATGCGAAACACTCCACTGTGTGTCCATCCCAGTCACGTGGTATCCCCTTACTTTCCCCCGCGGTTCTTCCTGCATCAACAACCACGCCCACTGCCGTATCTATGTGTTAATGATCTAAGAGGTTAGCACGTGCCTAATGGAATGAGACATTTCACTCTAGATAGGAATATTTTCTGTTCGCTTCTGCCTTTGTTATCACATAATCACTGTAAACTGGTTTCGCTCTCTTTCAGGGAAGAAAAAGGTGAAGGATAACGAGAACTTCCCTTGGGAAATTTTAGGGCGGAATGCGAAAAATTGCGGGTCCTGGAAGTAAAACCAAAAATGAACTTGAAGCAGAGACGTACCCATTACCCAACTCTCCTGGAGCAAAGAGAAGCTCATTTAGGTGCAGCAAAACTGAGAAAGTATTTTTTTAGTGATGAGACTTTATTTGGAATATCTATTGAAGAAAGAGATGTTCGGGTTTGTCATTAGAAAAGCGAAGCGTTGAGATATCTTGTGTAAGAACTTTTCTCAAATTGAGACATTTTTTATGGTATGGGGATGCATGAGAGTTTCTGGAACTGGGCAATTGCATGCATCTTAAAACAATGGGTGACTTCCGCTGTTTATCAAGATATACTGCATGATACTCCATTCTGAGGCACAAAAGGGACACATTCGGTGACACATTTATCTTTCAGCAAGATTCCTTTTCGTGTCACATCTCAAAATCGACTCGTGGATTGTACACAGAAAGAAGGATTTCGATATTAAACTGGCCAAGCGCGCAACTCTATCGATCTCAATACCGTAAAATTTCGCAGCATCGTCAAATCTAAAGGGAAAGGTTTTAGACCTAGGGTCAGCTAACAATATTGAACTTCATTGCCGCATTGAAGAGGGTATGGAAACACTATCAGTAGCCTTGAATGTAAACATATGGAGGAATTTATGTCTGAAAGGATTGAAAATGCGATTCTTGCAAAAAAGACGCAATAAAATATTGATATTGTTTCGATTGAAAATGTTTTTTCCCCATCTTAATTTTAATATTCTTTTTTTTTTTAAATCAATGCAAAGAATCGTCGCTAAAGAACCACCATCACAATCGAACTTTAGGATAATTCTGTAATAATTTATAATTAAATAAAGATATTTTTTAATTAAATTTATATGAAATGTTATGTACACTTTAAAGTCTTCGAAAGGCGGCACGTTCATTTAAATATCTACCTTGCTCTTGTATTTTGTTAGATTAAGCTTTTTCCCGAAAAAATAAAAGTATTTTATTTTATTGAATTTGGGTCGTATTTTCGAAACTTACGTTTCTATCAGAAGTTCCGTGTAATGTGGAGAGCGTTTTAAGAAATGATTGGTCCATTTTCGTGCTACATTTGTTCTCCCCTATTTTACTTCAACTCCCTCTCCCCAAGGAAAAGCAGGGATCCTTTGAGAAGGGAAAAGTGGGAGATTGTCATGTTTCCTCCATTTCCTCAGGGGCTTTGAATTGAATGCGCTTCCAGACAACCCGGGTATATCTACCTGATTCTTATGATATTCCAATCGCGACAAGTAAAGCTGTCTTTTTTTTTTTTCACCAAAAGTGCTTTTTTGTTAGAATAAGTTTATCATACTAATCTCCTTATCTTCCAACAACGATAATTCGGCCTGCTCAGAAAACTGGACGTTATGTCCTAGCTGTCCAAAAATGTGGACGTTCTGTCCTTGGACCTTTTGTCCGTCGGACATTATGTCTGTTGGACGTTATGTCCGCTGGACGTTATGTCCGTCGGACGTTCTGTCCTTCGGACATTTTGTCCATCGGACGTTTTGGACCTGGACGTTATGTCCGTGGACGTTTTGGATTTGGACGTTTTGTCCGGATCCCATCGTAGCAAGCCAAGTGGACGAATTACCTCGTGGTTGCCGAAATTGCTACCTTCTTGTAGTGATAAGTGTCTATAAAATGAACATTAGAATAATAGTTGATCGATAGCAAAAATCTTAAATGAAAAGCTAGTTAATTAGTATGAACATATCGTTGCCTAAGTTTGGATTGTAAATATTAGTGACTTAGTGACAAACGCAAGTCCCTATTCAAATATATGTTTAAGTTTACAAATTATATAATTGCAAGTCTTTTTCAAATTTGTACTTCAGGCAGACATAGTATCGGGAAATGGTAGTTTAGTGTTTCTAGGGTTTTGGAAGTTACTTGAAACAGTTGTCTGATTTAAAATCTGGCCAAAAAAGCCACAAAGGTTCAAACCACATTAAAAAAGCCAGCTTTTATTAACAACTTTTTTTATTAAAAAAATAGTTGAACTGAAAATTATATTTAATATAGACAGTATAATTAAGTTATTATTGTATATTAAAATGTAGAAAATAAGATTAAAATTTGCATACTATATATATATATATATATTTACGCCACAAAAATAAGAAAAACACTTATTGTTAACATGACTTTGTTCAATATAATTCAAACTTATAAGAAAGAAATGTACTCAAGAGATTGCAAGTTACAGTTGCTAACAGTAACAGAAGTTGACTCAGGTCAGTTAGCTTTCGTTTTCATGTATATTAAGGTAGTAATCTATAGCAGCTAATAGCGTAACTATGGGGTCTAGCGCCCCTGGCAAACTAAAGAAATTGCGCCCCCCTCCCCCAGGGCCCCAGGGTCGCCCACATGGGAAGTCACCGGAGGTCCTTGTGATTTCCAAAAAAATTATTTATTTTTTGAAAATTTTGATTAATTGATTCGACAAATAGGAGGCAGCATTGTAATTTTTTTTCTTATTTTCTTTTTTAGAATTGTTTTAAATGATGCCCAATGTTCCTTCTCAGTAGATGTAATGTAAGTACATATAATATACCACCTCTAATTCTTTTTCTTGCGAGTTTTTTGTAAATGTTTTTAAAGCATTTTTCAAATTCTAATATAAAAAAACTCTTTAAAAAAAATTCTTTTTAATCAGTCAAAATGCCGCCCCCCCCTGGCTGCTGCGCCCCTGGCGAGAACCATTCCTCCCAACCCCCAGTTACGCTACTAATAGCAGCAGAAATCTTAATCATGATTTTTAATGAATGCAAAATTTAGTTCTTTTTAACAAATACAAATCAAGACTGATAAGGCGCAAAAAGAGGCAAATTATTGCATGCAACTGTTTAAAAGTTAGAAGGAAGCCATTTTCAGTGCTAAAGACATCAGCTTAGGCGGAGGACCATCCAACAAAGGCTAAGGATCTTGTCAGATGTTCCAAATGATTTGCTGTTTTGGTGTATATGTTCCTCTTATTTTACTTTCAGCAAAGGAATTGTTTTATACTCAAATTGACATTGATTACTTTATTAAAATGTATAGAGGCCTGTTTTTTTTTTTTTTTTTTTTTTTTTTTTTTTTGTTGAAAAGGCAGACCTTTTTGCAGCTTTAGTTGTAGGAAGTTCATTTTGTTCAGAATTTCAAGTTCTACATGTAACCTCCCTACAATTTTGGCCATTTTAAGAGCTATTTTTGAAGATATTGTTACAGTAAAACCCCGATCTTACGTCCCACGAATCTACGTTTTCCCGGCATTTAACATTTTTTTCAATCAGGTCCCATCATCAATTTTGCTGCTATGTATTTCCCGTATTTTAACGTTTCTTTAGCCCAGTTGAGAAACATAAAATCGGGGTTCCACTGCATTATTTTAAAATACGCGTTTTTTTTTTTTTTTTTTGGCACAAATATGTACGCAGCGGCTAAAGCTCACTTAGCAGAAGCTTTAGTCGCCGGACTTAGGTCGTTCATTCGAGACTCTTGCTGAATGGATAAAAACTCAATTTTCAGTTTTCAATCACTTCACTACTTCAACTCCCCAACCAATATGCTAATTAACGTTCTACAAGGAAAATTCATGCATATATGAGGATTCAATTTCAGAGCAAGTTCAATCTATTTGTTAAAATTTTATGAGAAAGACGAATTATTTACGAATTAGGAGAATTTTTTAATTAAAAAATATACACATATATTTGTTGCAGCAGTTTTCGACCTGGTAAAGCTAGATGCGCTCCAAATCACTTTGTAGCATGATGTTAAACACCTAAAAGTATCAAATTATGATAAAGAAAAAACTCTACCATTTTTGAAAATTAATGGATTCGGCTGGTTTTTATACTAAACGCCTGATACAAAATGTAGATAGATTTTCACGCTATCAACTACGCGGAAAATTCACTAAACCGAAGTTCGGCGTTTCTGCAACGAATGTCAAAGCTTTAATTGTAATAAGTCTTGAGCAAACTGCATGACAGTATAAAATATCAAAACAAATCTTTATTTATTTATTTTGTACTAAGTTGAACAGTTGGGACTAAAGTGAGAAAAAAAGGATTTTTTTACGGTTACCTCGCAATAAGTCAAAACTAAAATGTTTTACCTTGTTTTTGTGCTAAGTTTCTCGACTTATACACGAGTATGAACGTCGCTGGAATATTCACTGTGAAATCCTACTTTCCATTGCAACCAAAAATCTAAATTAGTTTTGATGTAAAAGAAAATGGAAGAACGACAAATTTCTACATGTATTCGCGAAGAGATTCTCTCATTCTCGTTTTAAAAAAAGTAATCACCTCACGCTGTTGCTATGATAAACTATTATCAAGCACATCAGATAAAACAAATGATTGACCGACACAAGAATACCTCAAGCTTAATATACAAAATGACGTCAAAGCAAATTAGCACAGCACCTAAAACTGTTGCGCATGTTCTCTTCTCACGAAAACAGTGAGGAGTCGTTCACAAATGTCACATTTTGTTTTGAGAGGAAGGGGTGTTTCTGAAATAGGCAGCTTGTGACAAGGAAGGGGGAGGGATAGGAAGAAGTGTGACACGCGATTTTTATAAAAACAGCTTTATGAAAAAAGCGTGACATGTGCCTAAGGGGTGGGGAGTTTAAGTGGCACTTTCTGACAGAGGGGAAGGGGGTCAACAATGTTGAAGAAAAAAATGTGACATTTATGATATGTTGAGCCCTTTGTTGAAGTTAACGTAGTTTGTAGTTTATGTTTTGATTAAGCAAACAAAACCAAGAAATCAGCAATACACTGAACGACTGCAGAATACTTGATATGAAGTTTTCTAACATTTAGACTTCTAAATGTTAAAAGGACGGCACATTCATATTTACTACTGTCATTATTTTAATATAAATTACAGTAGACCCCCTTTTACACGCATTTGAATCTACACGGAAGATTTGACACCTTGATTTTGTTTTACGCGGATGAGTTTCGTTTTTTTTTAACGGATGCAACATTGAAAACAGATAAACATTTTCCCCTCTATCAAAATCCTAACTCCTGAGATAGCAGATAACAGGCAGTGCACTTCATTTTGGCGTGCTAATAAGCAAGCTTTGGGTCTTTGCGAATTTCATTTTCTTTTCCAATTTTTTGAGCAACAAACATGCTTCCGGTGAAGCTCTTTCTTTATTAAATTTGGGGGTATGTGGCTTGCAAAAGGGATGAGCGGTCAGTAAAAATGCTTCAGAAAATACATGACCGACATATAACACGTGAAATAGCGGAATGAGGTTTTTAAATTACCTCACGCACGTGGAAATCGCGGGATGAGCAAAAATTTTGTTTAACGTTTCCCGTGTAAATCGCGGCGAGAGGGTTAGGTTAATGCCCTATAAAGAACTACAGAGAAAAATAATTGATGACTGCCAAAAGGCTATCATAATCAGCTTTTTTTTATAAACACTAAGTCTATTTATGTTTTCTTGATACACGTTGTACATATGTATTAAAATAATAACACATTACTATTATCGTACATTTATCTATCACTAGAATGATTTATTTATTTTCCTTTTCTGATAAACGTAACCCATATTTTAGCACATATTATCAGTAAGTTTTGATTTAAGCGACATTTTTGTTGAATGTAACGCCCTGCGTAAATCGAGAATCTACTGCAGGGAGGGTTGGGGTAATTTGGGTATGCGGGGTAATTTAGGTATAACATATTTTATTAAATAATTTGAAAACTAAATTCACCAAAATGTTCAAAAATTTGAAATTCACTGCTATAAACATCATCCTTACCTATGATTATATGCTGAAAAAAGTTTGCCAACACTATAATTGAAATCGATAAAAAACAAGTTCAGCTTTCTGGAGATGGCAATACAAGGCAAACCAGCTACTTCCAAATAGTGCTGCTAATTAACCTGCAGCTCTATGATTTCCAAATTTAAGTATGTAGACATTACATATGTTTACTTAAATTTGTCCTTGCATTGAAAAATTTATCATAATTAGTTTTCATGTAATTTATGATTTAAAATCATGGGTAATTTGGATATACAGTACATTTTACTTATAAGAATGACAAATAATTTTATTGGACTACTAACATAGGCATTTATGTGCACCCTTTATACCCAAGGTAATATATACTAAAAATGAGTGGGAAGAATGTTTAAATTTGCTTAGACGCTCTGTGACAAAATACTAGGGTAACGGCACCAGTAACAGACATGCTTAAGACATCGTTCTCAAGATAAATACATTAAAAATCTCAGAAAATTGAGTTAAACTTTTAAAACTATTTTTCTCTCATGCAACTACATCTCATCTAACGTTTGGCTGCTTCTAGATCCTCTGAATTAGTTAATTATATTTTTATTTCCTCAATTTCGAAAAAGGTCCGACCCCCAGTAACAGACACCGACAGTTCTGATGACAACCAGTAACAGATAGGATGAGGAAAGGGTGAGTAATGGACAGAATTCCTCTTTTCTCTTCAGAATGTGCAAAAGTTCTTTAATTCTAAATTTAATTAAATTTAAAGCCCTATTAAATTCAAAAGAACATGAAATACCGGCAGACATCGTGGTGGCTTTTTATAACCGTCCACCACTGCCGTGTAAATACCAACTGGCTCATAAAATTCACTGTGATAACACTAGATGGTTGCACCGTATTCATGGGTAGCAGCAACAATGCCCGCTTAAAATTCTTATTATTTAAATCTAAACATAAGTGTCTGTTACTGGACCCTTGTCTGTTACTGGTGTCGTTACCCTACTCCCCGTTCATGAACAGTTTGCCATAGTGCATTATTTTTGCAGTATATTTTCAGTCTAAAATCTGTCTTAACACTTATAAAAATTAGTATTCATACTATCCCATTATTTCTATTGTACCTACATTCAACCTAAGTTTAAAAACTTTGAGTAAGATTGTTATTAAACCCATGTTTTGCTCTTCTACCATTACTATACCCCAATTCCCCCATCTACGGTGTATTTGGGTAAAGTAAACTATCTTTGCCATTTATATGCCAATTGGTCTATTAACATGACATTTATAGAAAACTATTCTATAAAGTCCTAATGCTAATGGGTCATTCCATACGAAATGAGCAAAATTCGCAAAAAAGTGGTGGCCGCATGGTAACAGATTTTTATGAAATTTGGTATACAGGTTCCTTTTATGCCTATATAAAAATGTCTGAAATATTTTTGCTTAAAAGTTTTTATTTGAATACTTACATTCGATTGAAAATTGGTCAAATTGAACAGCATTCTCATAAATGCTAAATGTTGCATTTTTGAAGGCATGTATCTTATTAACTATTTAATGAAAACATAAAAGTTATATGTTGTTGCAATCTATGGAGTAGGGTAATTAATCTGATGTCAGTAAAATTTTCAAAGTTATTATAGTTAACTTTTAACCGAGTTTCAAAAACTGAAAATATTTAAATTTTCTCATAATTAAGCATTTTATTTTTTAATCTCAATCTTTAAGGAATGCATTAGCTTTGATGAAATTAATACCCAATAATGTGCTAAGTATCATAAAAGAAATACCTTACTTTTGAAGTTGTATTTATACTCCTTTGTTTTCGAAATCAGTTTTAAACTAAGTGACATTTTGTAAAATGATGATTTTTCCCTTCACATACAGACAAAAATTCAAATGAGGGAAAATTCAGACAACTTAAAAATTTTACAAGAATATAGAGCTGTGTTTCTGCTATTTGCTTGAAGAAATTCGAAATTGGTTTTGATTTCCAAACGTAAAATAAAATTCAGAAAAATAGCATTTTCTTTCTGTTTTATGGGTCAATCCATACAGGTTCGAAGGATGGGTGAGCTCGACCATTTTTAATTTTTTTGAAATTCACATCCCAAAAAGCTGCATCCATATGAAAGATGTTTAAAACCACTTTTATTTTTTCTCTCAACTGGACCTTTGATTTTTTTAGAGGTCATCAAAAGTGATTTTCGTAGCCAAAAATGGGACTTGAAGACCTTTGCATCTTGGCCAAAATCTAATTGAATTACATTTATGACAGTTATTTTAACGCATTGAAGTTAAAGTGCATAAGTTGATAGTCTCACATGCTGAGTTACGTAGCTGTAAGTTAATCATTAAAATAATGGCAGCAGATTAAAGTTCAAGACCAAATGCAAAAATTTTACTCATTTCAAAGGGGCGTAGGGGACGAAAATACAAAATGAAATACGGCAAAAACTAATCACTGGAACCATGCTAAAAAGAATACGTAACTGTTGCTGTGTGTCTGTGTACCCTTTATAGATTACAGCATCTCAAAAATCGGAAAAATGACAAAAATTACATTTTAGATCCCTATAAACCAAAAGGGGATGGAATTAAAAATAAAATTTCTTGGCCAATTGAATATTCCATTCAAGTACTATACATGTTATACATATTGTTTTTTGTATTTGGTTTGTAAAAAAGATACAGGTCTTTGAAATTAAGCAATTTTGCTAGTCAATTCACACACTAAAACAGAAATAAAAAGTGTGAAAACTTCATGGCATCTTCTTAAATTACGTATATTGTGCCCTATATTATACATTATACAGAAAAAAAACATTGTAATTTTTAAAATAATTGTTTTAATTGGATAACTTAGAAATATTTGAACATGAATGAGTAGTGTATACCGTATGGAACCTGTATGGATTGATCCTTATGTGAAATTACGAGAATTCAAAGAACTAGATAAACGACTAAATGATGCAAAAGCAAGTAAAACTAACATTTATTTCAATTTTAAAAAATGTACACTTTAGCATGTACTTCATAACCATGCTTTTGAGAAAATGAAACACGAAAGAAATGGTTAGTTTTGCTAAACTTACAAAATAAAAAGTAGTAACTAATGAAATTTTACCTTAGTTCAAGTTGCTCTAGTAACAAAAATACGCTGATACCAATCATTAAAATTTAGTAGCATCTAAAAGATACTTCAATATGTTACGCAAAAAAATTGAGTAAATTTAGAGCATTCCCTCATCTTCAAAAAAACATCTGAAATAGAGGAAAAAATGAAATTTTCGGAGATTTTTGATTTTTTAAAGTACGATTTCGTCATCAAGAAATTCATAAACAATTACTAAATTATATCAGGTAGTCAGTTATAGATAGTTTTTCAATCTGAATCATTTTTACTGTTATTTTTTCATTAAAAGAGCTAGAAGAGTGATTTAAAATCTGAAGTAAATTGGCAAAATTTCAATCTTTGTTAATATCTCAGATTCAAAAAAAGATCCGAATAAATTTTACTTTGCTCTTTCCCAATAGAGATTTGTTCATAGAATGCGGAAATATTTATTTTTTAAGTGCACGTTTATAACTTATGAAGTTATTGAGTCACAAACTGGCAGCAGTGAACTCTGAACATTTAGGCTTAGCGTAAGCATCAACTTCTAATTTCAATAACAAATCAACCAACAGTTTTTAAACTTCCATACTTTGCATTCCCTCATAGATATGCATGGTTTACCTAAATAAAAATTTTCATTGAAATCTGTGACATGTCAGCCACAGCTGGTTTGCTCATTTCGCATGGAATGACCCTAATATGAAACAAGAGAAAGAAAGAAAAAGAACCCACCCTAATCTAGCAAAGAAATTCTTATGTGCGTGATTGGGGGGGGGGGGAGAGAAGAAAATTTTCAGTTCCAGGAAACGCAAAGCGAGGAGAACTGTAGTAATGAATGAACAGATAACAAGTAGATAACCTCATCACCCCCTTCCCATGATCTTCAGTTCAATTCTTTAATGAAACTAAAGCAATAGAAAAAATGAAAAGTAATAGCAATTTAATTGAAATCTCAAAAGAAAACAATACCGGAAGGGAAACTGGATAAAAACATAAGAGAGGAGGGAAAGTGAAAGCGGATAAACCAGAGGGAGTTGACGGAACGAAAAAACTACCCAGAAAGAACAATGCTAAGATATCAGCTTAACATAGTACTAAATGGTGAATGGCAAAATAGGTGGATACAACAAACAGGAAGTAAAAAGAAAATCTTTCTGAAAGTCAGCACATGTTTTTACACATAAGGGGCTAATTCAATGCACAACAGGACCGCTCCAAACTTACCAAAATAGTTTTTACAACAAGGAGAACGGGTACTGTTCCCCTTGTGCAGAGTATTCCCTCCACATAGATGCAAACCGTATCCAAGTGTTAATAGATGACTAATAAGAGGAGGAAGCAGCACTAAACGTACACAGTTGTTACGCAAAGCTATTTCACTTTCCAAGCCCAACCAGGGCCAAGCCAAGCCTGATTGGCGCCGTCGTGCAAATGTCTTTTGAGCGCCTTTATGCAGTGACGTTCGAGCAAAATTTAGTTAACTCTAGGGTCAGGTCTTGTAAACAAATGCAATACGGAAAAAAATACGTTTGGCATTTAATTTATTAATAAACAATCTGTAAATTTTCAATTTTGGAACAGTGTACATGTTTATACTTCATATCTCTAAGTTATTTCGAGTATGTGCGGGTGTAAGGGCAGGCGATTGAAACTGACTTTTGGAATCTGACTTTTTCTCTTGGAAACCTTGCATTGAGCTGCCGTTAAAAATTTGATGGCCAGTTTCAGTTAATCAAAGCATTTTACCCCAACAATTTAAAAAAAAATCGTGGAATGTGATCGAAATAAGTATTGCTTGCTAGTATGCAGCTTAAATTTCTAATATTTGATATACTGTCTAGAAAGCAAGATGTCTATTTCTGGACTTCATATTGATCGATATTTAGTTTGTTTCTGAAGAGAATGTTTCAAAATATAGAAAATTCTGAAAAACATACTTTACCGAGAAAGCTGTTTTTTTTTTTTTTTTTCAGACTGGGACAGGTTTGACGAACCCGGCTAGTGATATGCTAATGCGTTTTTGGAAAAAGAAAATATTTTAAACATCACAAAGTTAACACCGCTCTAAATATATCTCTATTAATAAATATTTTAAAGTGTTATGCCGGTCAAAATATGACAACAGAGTACTAAATAGATTTCTGAATTGAAGTAGAGGATATTTCCCCTTAAAATCTGAAATCATTTCCGGTAAAATCAAAAATTATCAAATACGGAACCGTAGCAAAAGGCATTGAATTTAAGACCCAAAACAAATACAGAGACTCTCCAATTTTTTTTTTTTTTTTAATTTAATGCACAGATAGTTAAAAAGATAAAGGGGGGGGGGATCAAGTAATTATGATCAACACTTTTCGGAACTAAAAAATTAACCTAAATTATTGTCTACAATGTATAAATATTACACACATCTAAGTAATATGCAAATGTGCTTATCGTTTTTTTTTTTTATGTATTGATAACATGAAGCAGTGGAATTACAACGAATTAAAATTCACAAAAAGAAGATGTTTGCACAAATTATAATACAAGATATTCACCTCAAGAACCAAAATGGGGATAAGCAAATTTCTCGCTCTTCCTATGCTCAACCTTGCGTAATTAAGACATACCGAAATAGCATTCGGGGCTCCACATTGAGAAGGGAAATGCTAATGTATGCATTAATTAAAGTCACTTGTTTTCAGTGTAAAAGATAAGCGCGTTTGAATAGCATGTTTAGACAAAACAAGTCAATAATTTTTTCCTTTTAGATTCTCAGCAAGACTGATTAATTGTTTCAATGAGCAGTATAATTTCACTGCCTCCATTAGATATCATGACGAATTCCACTTTACTTTTTGGTTAGAGTTTATTTTCCCTTCATTTGAAGCATATTTGATCGGTAGAATTCGGCGCCCTTTGGGCTTTGGCGCAGTCGTGCGCCTCACGACCTTGCACATAGGGACGCCGCGGCCCTGAGCATAACAGCAAAAAATAGAGATTTGGCAATGGGTCTAATTAATGTCTAATTAACGAAAACACACGCACAAAAAAAAAAAAACCTGCTGGAGTATAAAACTTAAAGACTTCATAAACCAGCTTCATAACTTAAGAGTTACTTAAAAGGGGGGGGACCCCCCACACCATAAATTAAATACATAAGCAAATTAATTTCGAAAAATAAATAAATGAATAAAAGTATTTAATGAAGAGCTGGTAAAATATACATAATGATTTTAAAATTGTTTTTACAAACAGAAAGGGGTGATAGAGTACAGATCCAGACGACAAAAGAATCACACAGGAACATAGAGTCGCATTCCATTCTGAGAGGCAGATAAGAGGAAAGTACGGATCCTGCGATATGAAGCAATGCAAGTAATCGTCTCGGAGATCATTTTATCTACCTGTCTACGTAGCATATTTCCAAAGGCTATCAAGAATCTACCTCATGCAAATTTCCACTCGGAAGAAGCAGCATTTTGAAAAATTCAAACGACAACCTGCGCCTTCGAGAGGGTACGCCAGTCGTTCCTTCGTCGGTGCCACCTGTGCAATGACAAGCGTGATCGACATTTTGAGCACTGAGTTTTTCACTCATCAGATGACTCCCCACTAAACGATGAAACCTCATGACAGCGAATACCAATGCAACGAAATATTCGTTTCAACGAAATAAATGTCTAGCCCCGTTTTAACTGCCCATTACATTGTTTGAATTCCGGTACAACGAAAGTTCCGTTAAAACCAAGACAAATAAATGTGCGGTCCCTTGGACTTCATAGT
Organism: Uloborus diversus; assembly: GCF_026930045.1. NCBI lineage: Eukaryota > Metazoa > Arthropoda > Arachnida > Araneae > Uloboridae > Uloborus > Uloborus diversus. Next base: position 128,131,439 of record NC_072733.1, on the reverse strand, counting down.
AACTGGACTTAACTGTAGACATCTTTCAGTATTTAGATGCAGCATAGAGCGTACAGATGGTACCCAAGCCCGTCATTTCAAAAAAGGAATGGGGGGGGGGGGAGTGTTCAAAATATCTTACAGGAAGAAAAAACAAAATGCGTACAAAAATGCTTAACTTTCATTATGTTTCTAAAATCTATTGGGGGGGGGGGGCAAAAACTAAACGAGCCTACTTTCTCGTATAGTACCAACATAGACTTTCTAGTATCTAATCTATGTCCTCTAAATTAGCTAAGACTGCAAATTATGTCAAACATACCTTTTTAACATTTTAAGCAGATTTCTAGAAACAAAATATGCCTTGTTCATCTAAAGAAATAGCGACGTAAAAAATAAACGAAAAAAAAAAACTAGTAACATCGGTTAAACAGAGCAGCTAATATATCTTCTTTTTCCATTAAAAAACCTTCAATCACTTTTAAAGAGAAAAAAAGAATAAGTAATAAGCTCATTAAAATAAATACATTATAGCAAAAAAAAAGGACTTTCCTTTGTTGCCAAAAAATAATTTAAAAAATGAATAAATATACTTAAAAATAAACGAAAACCAATAAAATGTAAACTTAAAAAAATAATTTTCATCATTAATTAAAAAAAAAAAAGAAAAAAACAAAATCGTCTGCGCAGCTTTTATGCTAAAATATAAAGAACTCCGAATTTCGCTTCATTAGTCGCTGCCAAAAACAGAATACATAAATTAAAACTTTAGAGTGAAAATAAAAACAAATCAATCTATTTACAATAATTATTTCATAGTAGAACCCAGGGCTGCGGAGTGGGAGTCGATCTGATAAAAGCTCGAAGAAAAAGCTCAGAGTCTGTTATTTTCCCTCTAAGTCCATAAATCTGCCAATGTTTGCGGAGTCGACTTATTTTCGCATAAAGGAGTCTGAAGCTTTAAAATTCTAAGAGTCGGGGTCAGTCACTTTCCCTACGTGTCCAATTTTTTGCCAAAGCTAAAAAGTAGTCTGAGTCCGACTAATTTTGCGATACAGTAGTCGGAGTCGACGGCACCTAAAATTCTAGGAGTAGCCTCCACACACACACAAGTGCGGGATTTATATTTACCTTAAATTTCTCCGAAGGCGCTGCTAAGTTTTTTGAACTGTTCAAAATTGAAGGAAAAATTGTTCAAATCCACCAGTGAAATGTAGGAGTGAGGTGTCCTCGGCGAGATCTTTGGAATAAAAAAAAGTTTGTTCGAATCTGACTACTCACTGAAAAGTTACTGGGAGGGGGGGGGGCAAACATATAGACCGACAGACGCATTTTCTCTATCTCAATACATTACTTTCCAAATTTTTAATTTTTCGACATTTATTTTTCACATTGCTTTGGTCTTAAGCGATATTTTAAAGATGCATTAAGCCTTCTTTCATACTTTTTTTTCTTTGGCTTTTACTGGGAAAGTAGGCTAAAAATGGGCAAGGTGCTGCTTGTTACAAATGTAAAACAAAGAAAAATCAGTTCCTTGAATTGCCCAACCTCTCGGGATTACGACGAGTTATGCGGCATTCAGGAAGTAAAGTTTCACACCGTCTGAACTTCGATAAAAAAAACTTCTCTTCGTTTTTTTTTAAATGTTTTTTCTTTAATTAACGCTTTGATAACGACTCACGGGAAGATCGCGGGAGTATGGGGGAAAGGGTCGTTTGAAACTAGACCATTTGAAATAAAATATTGTTGGATCATTAGCCTGCCTCGCCCCCAAAAATTTATGTGGCCCTTGAGTAAAAAAGGTTGCAGACCCCCAAGTTAAACAATGACCAAACTTAGTAAATGTATCCCTTAGAATAATTTTTCAATGGGGGAAGGGCGGCATTGGCATAGCATTAGTTCTAAACACTTCGATTATCTACAACTACCAGGTGCAGCATACTGATTTCGTTCAATTTTTAAGTCACCAACGATAATTTGCCAACACTGCAAGAAATTTCAAGCTATGCAGGCACGTAGCTAGAACTTTGAGAAGGGGGGAGTCTAAGTTCAAAAGCTTTACAAATTACTAGAAGGCGAGAGCTATTAATAAAATTAATTATGTTAATTATTATTAATGCAATAAAACCAAAACTAATAATTATATTTGGCTTACTAATTAAAATTTATTCATAAAGTATCTAACAATCGGTTAAATAATATTTGAATCAAAAATTAAATTAGCAATTATTGTCAGTTCAATAAGACCAGTAGGGTAGGATAACTGGTATTAATGTAATTCTAGTAGGATAACTGGAATTACATTAATACCAGTTACCCTACCCTATATAGTTTTCAAATATGGAGCGATAATTTTCTTCACTTTTTTTAATCTTAAGCAGCAATTATTTTAAAAGTTATAGTTGAGAAATAATCACCAGAATGAAAGTTTTGTAGTACTACGGAATTAACGAAAATGTTATCTGTTTTTCCCAAAACTGATGTAATCAAATTATTTAAAAAATAAAAAAGTTTCTAGAAATCAATTTTATTCTAAAATAGTAAAAACAAACTGCGTATATACAAATACAAATACAAATGAGACGACCAGCAACAGGCACTGGGCCCAGCTAGGCTGGTCCTAGTCAATTAATTAGTCCCCAATGAAGATCAATGGCCCTCTTAAAGCTATCCACTCCCTTGCTCATTACCACCTCTTCCGGTAAGCTATTCCAAGTGCCCACGACCCTGCTAAAGTAGTAGTTTTTCCTGATTTCCAAGTTAGCCTGAGATTTAAATAGCTTAAAACAATGACCCCTTGTCCTGCTTTCCCCGCAAAAATTTAATCCATTTACATCTTTCATTTTGATAAATTTAAATAACTGAATCATGTCCCCTCTGACTCTCCTTTGCTCCAGGCTATACATGTTAAGCCTATTAAGTCTGGTATCATAATCTAAATCTGAGAGTCCCCTTACTAATTTAGTTACCCTTCTTTGAACCCTTTCCAATACAAAAATATCTTTCTTCAGATAAGGCGACCAAAACTGAACAGCATACTCCAAATGAGGTCTTACTAAACTCCTATATAAAGGCAGAAGAACTTTCTTAGATTTGTTTGAAATAGATCTATTGATGAACCCAAGCATTTTGTTGGCTTTGTTACTAGCAATACTGCACTGTTGACTAAACTTGAAGTCCTGATTTATAAAGACACCCAGACCCATAACATTTTCTGCCTGATTTATGACTGAACCCTGTAAACGATATCTCATACGCTTATTTCCATGACCTAAGTGTAGCACTTGACATTTCCCTACATTAACTGCCATACCCCATTTATCTGCCCACTTAGTAATATGATCTAAATCCTCTTGCAGCTGTTTTGCTTGTTCTTCATTTTCGACAATCCCCATAACTTTTACATCGTCAGCAAAACAATTCATGCTTCCAGAAATATTATCATTGATGTCATTCATAAATATAATAAACAAAAGAGGCCCTAAAACTGATCCCTGAGGAACCCCACTTAAAACATCACTCCAATTAGAATGATTTCCTCTCACAACTACTCTTTGCTTCCTACCAGTAAGCCAATTTCTAACCCAAAGTAAAGTTTTTCCTCCTATTCCAATGTCAGCTAACTTGCTGAGAAGAGCAACATGCGGTACCTTGTCAAAAGCTTTTTGAAAATCAATATAAACAACATCCACACATTTTTTGTTATCTAAAGCTGAGGTAACCTTGTCGTAGAAATGCAATAAATTAGTAGTACAGGATTTACCTTTCCTGAAACCATACTGCAAACTAGTCAACAGACTATTAGTCTCTAAGAACATCATGATCTTAATTTTGATCAAAGTTTCGAAAATCTTACAAATCACCGAAGTCAAACTTACAGGTCTATAATTCCCAGCAATACCTTTAGACCCCTTCTTGAAGAGTGGCATTATGTTAGCCAGCTTCCAGTCCTCTGGCACCGTCCCCGAGTTATAAGAAGCATTGAAAATATTCAAAATAACATCCACTAATTCCTCTGCACATTCAGCTAAAATTTTTGGATAAATATTATCTGGTCCCGGAGCTTTAGTTGCTTTAATCTTTTTCAAATGAAATAAAACCTCCTCCCTGGAAAATACAAAATCCTCAAGCTGTATAATAGCTTGTGTCTTGTTAGTGTCAACTGTTGAGATACAGTTATCGTTAAACACACTGGAAAAAAAGTTATTTAGAACATTTGCAATATCCCTATCGTTTTGGATTAAATTTCCATGCTCATCAACCAAAGGCCCAAATTGACTGTTTTGAGCTTTCCCAGAATTAGCGTAAGCAAAAAACCTCTTAGGGTTCCCATCAATGTCATCTGCCAGCCTTTGCTCCAATTCCCTTTTCTGAATCCGTACCAAATACTTAAAATTTCGCCTTGCCTTACCATACTGGAGCCTTTCCGCACTCTGACCAGTTTCTTTAAACTTACGAAAAGTGGCTTGCTTATAATTAAGAGCTTCTTTAGTCTCCCTGGAGAACCACATGGGCCAAATTTTGGTACTAACACCTTTTCTCCTAAATGGAACATAGTCCCCAACGGTTTTAGCAAGTTTATCCTTAAATTCCGTCCACTGCTGATCTACGTCGCTATTTTCCAACCCTGACGAAAAAACCTCTTTCAAGCTCTGCCTAAGTGCAACAAAATCGGTGTTTCTGAAATTGGGCACAAACCTAAAATTATCATCTTTGCACACTTCAAATTTAACCCGGAACCTAATGCTGTTATGATCACTATCTCCAATATGCTCCCCTACACTCAACCCCTGAACAAAACTACCTATGTCACAAAAAACTAGATCCAAAATGGCCTCCTCTCGAGTTCCCTGAGTTACAACTTGATCTAAGAAACAGTCACCAATTACTTTTAAAAATTCCTCTTCTTTGCCATTACCAGGATAAAAATTATTCCAATCAATACCCGGAAAATTGAAATCCCCCATTATGATAACGGATCCCTTACTGGACATGTCACTAATAATACGGTACATCTGTTCATCTTGTCCCTGGTTTGAATTAGGTGGCCTATAAATGTTTCCAAAGCGTAGCTTTATGCCCTTACTGCTCATCAACTCCAGCCAAACCATATCAATATCAGTAGGCTTATCATTTATGACCAATTCATTGCAAATAAAATTGTCTCTAACATAAAATATAACCCCACCACCTCTTTTACCTACTCTATCCTGTCTGAATAAATTATACCCAGCAATATGTAATAACTCTGCATCAGATTCGGTAGCCCATGTCTCTGTAATTCCGATAACATCCAACTTCTCATCCATAACTATGCTTTTCAATTCATCCATCTTGTTCCTAATACTGCGAGCATTGGTATAGAAAACTTTAAGCATGCCTAAGTTGCTTTTATTTAACACCCTGAAATTTCCTAAATTACAATTGTTAACATTACTACTCTTGTTTGTCACTTTATTTCCATTTCTAGCAATACCCAAAAACATATCATTCTCTCGATACCTGGTGCTTGAACCATGCCCCCCATTCCAACTTAGTTTTTTGACTCCAAAGCCCTTAAAATTAATCCACTAACCATTTTGACCCCTGTAGAGCTCAGATGCAGGCCATCCCTAGCAATCCAATCCCGTTTACAATGACTCCATACATCATATGAGGATGAGTTAGCAATTATTTACATGTATTTATATTGCAACATTAAACAAACTGAAATTCAAATATTTTCTTGCAAAATGGGGAGTTACTCATTGACACTTCATCATTGATTCAGCCTTTTAAGAACAAAGTGGAAAAGATAAAGCCCAATATTTGAACTAAATTTTTTCTTTCATAGAAGTGATATATAGTAAGCAATGTAACTAAATTTATGTAAGTTGTTTTATCCCCAGGAATTGAGGAGTTTTGATATATTAGTGAAGAAAAGCATCATTTTATAAAACAAGCAAAACTTGATATACAGAAATATAACTATGAGCAACAAAATAATGAAATAAGATAGACAAAAATAGAGAATAATAGAACCTATGAACTAATGCAGATTTTAAACGCCATACAAATTTACAGCATCATTAAAATATCTTTCTTTTCATATACGAGCAATTAAATATTCATTATACCAGAAAATACTTTGCATTAAAAGTTAATAAATAATAGTTAGAGCGATAATAATGATATTTTTTTCTTTTTCTTTATTTGCAATGCGAAAAATATATATGAAAAAACAATTTTTCGACACGCTTTCGTATGGAAACAACATTTCTCACATAAAATGTAAACTATTTCGAAATTAAATGTAGTACGGTACGGAAAACCAATCTGACACGAGCATTCAAAACTATTCCCCTTTAATGTGCAAACGTTAACATCAGTTTGAAACATATAAATTCAGAAGATTATAAAGGTATTACTTAAAAACCTAGCCAGTTCAAATGACTTGGAAAAAATGCACACAGGAAAAGTTCATACTAAAATGTGGATTTAGAGCAAAAGGCGCCTATTTTTCTTTAGAGCTAATTCATCTAGAACGTCTTCTGCTGTAAAAGGAACAGGATAATGAATTGACATTAAAGTTAAACCATTTAGTCGGTCGTCGGCTATTTTATTCCGCAAATATGTTTTTACTCTCTTTAGAGTTGAAAATGATCTTTCAGCTTCACATGTTGATACTGGCAAGGAAGTCAAAACAGTCAATAGATATCTAACAGTTGGATAGAAATGTGTCACAATGATCTAAAACACATAAAATTTTTTGAGGCAAAAGTGATTTATCTGTTGACTCCCATTTTTGGCACCATAGAACATATTCCGCTTCCAATGCCGTCTCTGAAATACGGTCATCATAATAAGGCTTTAAACATGTCAGAACATCTTTGTGGGTTACATTGCATTTCTTGGGGAGAAGTACTTCAACAGCAGATAAAAACTCTATTTTCACTAAATCTCTCCTCCAAACTCACTATTAGTTGGTCGATCACAGGGAAAAATATCGCTCTTCGATAATATCTTCAGGGCAATCGTATGGATAATTGTCCCTATTGGTTTGCTTTTTTGCCAGCCGTGGGACAACAATTGTGCCTTCAAATAATTTCTGCGAAACATCTTTTGCTTTTCCAAAGAGATTACAAAACTCCTTTTCCCCTTTTTCGGTACCTCTTAACTTCCTTTAACGTTTTAATGATATCATCGCTAAACTCAACAGCAGATGAAAGTTCGTGTTGAGGACTTTGTAAATATGTTGACAGTGGAAGTGTTAAGCTGAAAATATATTCGCTGACATAAAGTGATATAGTAAAGTATCCTTTTTCCATTGCAGCTAACATTGTTGTTGCAGTACTAGAAAAAGATTTATGCAACTGTTCAATTTCTTCCAAGCTTTCAATAATTGCTGGAAAAAGTTCAGTGAAAACATTAATTGAAAACTGTCGTTCCACAAATCTTGTTTCACACATTGCAACTAGCCCGGACTTTTTTGATTCAGGACATACTTTCAAAATTTTTTCTTTTAAAATATTGCCTGCTTGGGCATTATGCCTGAAAAATTGGGTAACTTCCTTTATAACACCCAAACAGTTGTGTATTAAAGGTACACTAAGTGTTTCACTTAGCGCTAAGTTCAATCGATGACTTGAGCAATGCACATACATTGCTTTTTTATGCACATCGCGGATGCGAGTTTGTACACCAGCTCTACATCCACTCATCGTCGAGGCGCCATCGTAGCCTTGTCCGATTAACTTGTTCATATCGATTCCTAGTTTATCGCATGTTTCAAAAATGTTTTGAGCGACCATCTATTGCCGACAGATCTGTCAAATTAAAAAAAGTTATGAAATCTTCTCTCAGTGATGGATGATCCTCATTTGTGACATACCTGAGACATAACGAGAATTGTTCTTTTCCCGACTTATCAAGAGTTTCGTCTCCAATTAGAGAAAAACACTCGACGGAGTTAACTCTTTTAGCTATTTCAGTTTGAATTAGTTGCCCGCAAATAAGTATGATTTCATTTTGAATTTCGGGGCTGACGTATGTTGCATTTTTAGGCGCATTTAAGATGTGTTTTTTAAAGGTGTCATCCACACCTGCTCGATATCTGAGCATAGCTCGAAATTTCCTATCTTTTTTTGGCAGCTTATCCAGAGATAGAATACCACTACCATCGTCACCACGCAAAGATAATTCGTTTTCTCCGCAAAATATAATGGTTTCAATGATTGACTTTATAGCCAATCTGTTCTCTATTTGGTCCTTTTTTCTTTTAGCATTTAAAAGATTAGCAACATCAATCTCTCTCGATACCACTTTCTGAAAGTTGTCCGCAGAGACCACAGCAGCTCAGTGATATTCTCTCTTGCAATGATCTTCGAATTTTTCAACTGCATCCTTCCACCTCCAAAATGGTTCACCGATGAGAGTGGCTTTGCGTACTGAAAAATCACTTTTTCCCACACAGTCCCTGGCGAAAAGGACACAATATTTGCAATAAGCACCGTCTTTCAGCTTTGAATACGAAAGCCATTCCCATCTTTGAAGCCAAGCGTGTTGAAATTTTAGTTTCTTTTTTTGAAATTGAGTTACAGGAAAAATGAATGTTTTCGCAGGAACGAAAAGCTTCTGTAATGTTTCCGACTTTTTTTCGTCAGAAATTTTTGAAAACATGGATTGATGCATATTTTCTACGGTCTGTCTTATGTCAATTTCATTTAAAGTTGCTGTATCAATATAATTTGTTGCTGAAATGCTTTCCCTACCTCCACCTCCTTCAACAGACATTGTAGGAAAAAGCGACGAAGACGTTTCATTGCTACAGCTCTGGTGATTGCTGTTGTTACTTGCTTTAGAATTGTGGTGACAAGATAAAATAGCGGGGCAACTTTCAGATGTTTCACCAATTTCATGATTCTAAAATATATAAAAAAAGTAATGAAAAAAAAAGTTTAATGTTTAAAAAAAAAATCATGGTGTTTTTTTTCAATGTAAACTTAGGTGTGAAGCATTTAATAGGGTACAACCAACATGCTCATTAAATTATTTCTTTTATTTCTTTAAAAAAAGGAAGATCTTCTTTGTTTCTTAAGATCTTCTCAGAGTTTAAGCGAAAAGATAAAAGAGGACTTAAAAACATAAAATATTCGTAGTAATGTAGCCAAGAAATTATTTAATTAGTATTCATGTATCATTGCCACTTTTAATTACGTAACCAAACAGCTAGTGGTTTACAAACAGCAATTTTTAAGAACCACGTTTTACTCTCTAATTTAATTGTTAGAATGTTTTGATGTTTTAAAGGTTATTGTGTGTTCCAGCTGCTTAATATCTTCTAATGCACCAAAATTATATATTACTCGCATAAATAGTAATATAAAAAACATAATCAAACACTACTAATACAGTGCAGGCAAAAAAAAAAAAAATCTTTACATTTAGTTGTCAATTAAAAACTTAACATGCAAACTTCTTGTCCTGATTTTATTTGGCATGCTCTCTAGTTATTTGGTCGAATACCGAATATTCGTCCAGATTGTGGCCGAATATTTGGTATTCTGCCAATTCACAAGGGAGCAGGCAAGTAAAATCACGACAAGAAAAAGTTATGAAAAATTTTTATTGCCAACCAAATGCAAATATTTTTTTTGCCAGCACTGTACAAACTATGTAGAATTTATTTTTATATATTTGTGAAAGTATCTCTTATACCCACGGAGATCTAAGCATTTCTTTCTATAATGCAAATTTTATTTTAATGTTTTCGGCTCATAACACGTAGAGGTTTCTGTCAACCGTTACTAACTTTAAGAGTATTTGACAGCATACTAGAGAAACATAATAATAAAATTTGAAATTAAATTATTGAAAATTTGTTGAAGTATGAACGTTTAAAGGAGTTGAGTTTTCACTGCGCGTGCGCGAAAGATATCAATTTATAACCTTCATAATCCAAAGCTCAGATAGATTCTACACCTCATGATAAAATGCCAGATCGATATCTTAAAAAAATCAAAAAAGTTATCAGCGATCTAATGAGCCGAATTTCAATAATTCTTGGATAGGCGACGAATCGCAAGGGGTCTTTCGCAAACTTGCAGCAAAGAATCTTTTTGAAAATGAATTTCAAAAAAAACTATATTCAAATTTTAATAGTTGAAAATAAACTTATGTTTTAGTAAACATTTGAAGAAAAAACGAAACTCAACATACATGCATATTACTTAAGAACTGTAGCGAATCTTAATTGATAAAAATAACTTAACAAGAGCAGCCTAACTGTGATGTTCAGACATTTTTTTTTGAAATAGAATTAAAAAGAAAAACAAATTATGGAAAGCATGAAAAATCCTCGAAGTTAAAAACTACATTAATAAAAGTCACATCGTTCTAAAAATTTGAAGGATAAAACAAAATTTTAACTTGATCAAAAGGTTTGAATTTCATGTACTGTATCTAAACTTAGATTTAAATATAATGCACAACGTATAAAAATTATCAACAGTTTATAAAAAAAAAAGATTACATGAAATTCAAAAAGCGGATTCCAAGCATTCACAAAATCAACTAGAGATGCTGTCAAAGCTGATCCAAGGTTTTCCATTTTTTTTTTAAATTAGTTCAGATGAATTAAAATTAGCCCGACATAACTATTCAAAATTTTAAAGTAATAAATAAATAAATAGTAAGTAAATAAGTAAAAACATTTACAAAAATGAATTCAAAATTAAAGTAGAAATATTGAGGCAGTTAAAAACAATCACACGTTTAAAAAAGTAGTTATTTGAAATTGGGAGGAGGGGGAATGGACAATCCAGTAAGCGGTTAGGGGCCCCTGATTATTATTATTTTTTTTTTTTTTTGCAGCAGGGCCCAACATTTATAGATCCGGGCTTGCATAAAGAATATCTGAAACCACTTCTATAAACTAATTTATCACTTCTAAACAGTAAAATAAAACGTACCTCAGTTATTTGCGAGTCCTCTTGAATTTTTCTTTTCTTCCGTAGCACAAATTTATCCATGTTTTCACTCTCTAAAAGTAAGACTTTGCGAAAACGAAAAAGTTGTGCTTTGATAAAATGCAAGAAAGGAGAGTGCACAGCAGGCCCGTGTCCAGGATTTCATAAAGGGAGGGGGGTTTTGCAGGCCTGTCACTTCAAAATATTTTGTTTTGAAGGGGAGGGGCAAAGGGTTTGATCGATACATTTTATCTGAAAAAACAACAAAATATGTACAAAAATACTTAAGGTGCCGCTGGAGAGAGCCTCCGAAGTTTCGAAGTCAATGTTAAGTCTACGGGGAAGTTTCCTCCCGATTGCTAATTCGCATTTCAATATTTTGAGATAATTTTTTCTGCATAAGATTCTTCACAGCAGTACAAATGACGCGCGTTTTTTAATTTTTCATTTTCTGTTAAAATTTAATAGTAAATGGCGGTTAAATTTATGAGTTGACAAAAGAAGAGGTGCTTTCTGTTTAAACGCTTCATAAATGCTCAAGATCTAACATTTGCTGAAATTGAAAAACTACGCGTTATTCTTGAAAGTTTGGGCTTTTCAGGGATACCTTTTATTTAATATTACTTAAATTAGGATAAGAGTAATTGGGAGGGAAAAACTTTGAAATTTTGCAGAAATCGACGAATTTTCGCTTTAGCCACGCCTCCCGCCGGTGACAACGAGAGAGGATAGAGGGGGCAGTTTCTTATCCCCAGATGGGTTGGGAGAGTCGGCAAACTTCTTTTCAGGCGGTCTTCATGGTAATAAAAAACATGTGTTTGGGGAGGGGATGACAGCAATTAAGGGTTGAATGAGCGAGAGCATTTATTTCCTTTTGGGTCTAAACTACGAGTAGATTTATTTTTTGAGCTCCGCTACGCAACTTTTTCCTTGCTTACAGATTTGGAAATATATTTTATACCCTTGCATGGGACGAACCGAGCCCCCAAATAGTAATTCAAATAAATCTTAAACATTTTTAGTGAAAAGATTACATTGTAACAGCTTTGCATTACTTTATGTAATTGCCGTATTAACAATATCAACTATATTTTAATGCAAAAGAAAAACTTCCTTTCGAAAAAATATATCAGAAGTGTAAAATATACATGAGGATATATATAATCGAAAAGTTTATTGAGGATCAATAAAAAAAATAGATCGGAGATAACTATATTGTAATGCAAAAGAAAAACTTCCTTTCGAAAAAATGTATCAGAGGTGTAATATGCAAATAAAATAAAACAGATGTCATAATTATATGCCCATTGAAAGTGATTGCAATGAACTTTTTGGCAGGCATGTCCACATAATTACGAAAGCATCCACTAAGAAAGAGTTTTTCGAAATATCAATTAGTTAAGGAGAAATTAATTAAAACCCCTTAATTTCTGTGAAATTAAAACCTGTCATTGAAATTTAAATCCCTTATTTTCGGAGGATTTCCTCCATTCAAATCATTTTTCAGTACTTCATCTCAACATTTGGTCGATAGCAAATTATTAATTTTGATATTGTTTTTGTTTCTCACGTGATTATTCAAAGCTTTTCTCAAGTCAAATAATAATGTTTCTGTCTTTTGCTTTCATTTTTTCAAAACTAGAAACGAAGTTTTTAAGAACATCATCACAGGCGGACTATCCTTTTGAATTTAGAAGAGTGCAGTTTTCTATAAAAGTTTGCTTTGCAATAACCGTTAATAAGTCACAAGGACAGACATTAAAAGTAGCAGGGATCGATTTAAGAGAAGCCTTTTTTTCACACGGCCAATTTTATGTAGCTTGCTCCAAAGTCAGTTCATCAAGCAGCTTAAAAATTTTAGCACCAGAAAAAAAAAATAAAAATGTTGTATACAAAGAAGTTCTTGCTTAAACATAGGAATACCAATAAAATGTGGATGGCCTGTGTTTGCAAAGATAATCAATACTTTAAAAGGATCGTTAATAACAGTTAAAGATCGGTTACGGACAAGGGCATATATATAAGGAGTCCAGGGGCCCCGGGATCCTCCCAAAATTAGAAAAAAATTATAGTTAATAAGTAATTATTATACGTAATTTTCGGAACTAGGTGCACCAAGTAGTTAACCCCTGCTAATTCCATTACCCGAGCAATGCCGGGTACGGGAATGCTAGTATGTAATATTTCAACTATAATTATTCATGAAACATGTATTAATGTTTCCAATTTTGAAAAATTTCGGAGGAAGATCTCGAACCGCTCCAAACACCGTCTCCAAAGATAACCTGAAAATGTGTTTCACCTAGTGATGTAAAATACCCGGGTCTTTATTTTTATGGGTAAATACCCAGGGTATATACCCGGGTAAATACCCAAAATGGGTAAATACCCGGGTATTTATTTCAAAAATTTATATTCAACTAAAATACTTTTCTGTATACAACCAACAATATACAAAACAATAAATTTTTGCCCAAAAATTGTATTTTGATCACATATTTAAAGAATTATTGTGTGAAACAGCTTAGCAATCTAATATGATATTCACATTAAATGTGTTGGATATGCCTGATCAATGTCGATAGTCAAATTTCAGATATAAAAAGCCATTCTACAAAAAGTAAAAAGATTAACTGGTTACAAAAAAAGCAAACATCAATTTTTTAAGGTCCTAGTCTTTTATAACGCAGTAATATGTCCCTGCATGACATCAAAATGTAACGAAATGTCGCTCAATTTATTATTACTATTTATTTACCTATATCTTATGCAGAAATTTCCTCCAAACTTAATTCAATTGTTCAGGTGTATTCTGTATCACACACACACACATATATATATATATATATATATATATATATATATATATATATATATATATATATACACACACACACACATAATATACATAAACATTTAAAATTTTTAATCTTATTTTAGGATTTATGTTTAAAAAAGAAAATAGTCACCTTTTAATAACATCTAAAATTTTTTTGCAAAATGCGCAATTATTAGAGGATTTACCCTGCCTCCGAAAAAGTACCCAAAAAAATATTTACCTTCCCACCCTACAGGGGAGCAAATGCAAATGAGCAAGGCAACAGAAAAGAATATTTTGCTTTTTTTTGCTTATTAATGTGAAAACTGTTTCTATATTTTCCATGTTATCACTTAAATATCAATAAAATAAATAACACGATAGTCTTAATAACTTCTCAGTTTATTCTTCCAAACATCCCTCATGCTTCCTTTTTTTTCCATTTTGGATATGACTAACCTAGATTGTGATTTTGAAATCCTGAAGTTCATAATGAATTGCTTATACTTCTCCAATTATGACATTGAAAAGAAAGATTCTTTGGTTCACCATATGTTTTTTTCATGATTTCATCAAGTCTTTCAATAAAAAAATATTATAAACTGTGTAATACATATATGTATCTATCAGTTTTACCAATTATTTCACATTTAGATTTTAAAAAAAAATCCCATTCACTTTTTTGCAATTTTTGTAAAATACCCAGTTTTTGGGTATTTACCCAGGCCTTGGGTAAATACCCAAAAAATATTTACCTACCCACTGGGTATTTACCCGATCCACATCACTAGTTTCACCTAAAATTATTTTTTGGTTGTGCCACTGGGGGACAGTATGAAATTCTTTCCCCACTTCGAAAAAAAAAAATGAAAAAATTAATTAACTGCTGCCCCCCCCCCACACTCACAAAATTTCAAATTGCAAAAAAAAAGTGGGAGGGGAACTAATCTTTGTTATATGGGCCCCTTCAAAAACAACTAACTTCAAGTTACAAACTAAAGTGAATGTAATTATCTTTAAAATGAGTGATTATAAAACTCTGTGGCTTTCATAAAACATGAGCTTTTACATTTAAAAGTGAAATTTTGAAAAAATTGCAAAAAAATTTCTCACATTATTTGCTATTACTACTGAGGCACTCATAGTCCCACTCTGAAACATGTTGGATGTATTCATTAAAATATATTTAAGTTTTTTTTCAAAAATTTTAAAGGATATTTTAAATTCATAATTTTGTGAAAAAGTTTTTCTTGAAAATAAACCATTCACTAAACCAGGGCCAAATTAAGGCATGGGCACATGGGGCACAGGCCAGGGCATTAACATTTGGGGGGGGGGCACCAAATTTGTAGCTGAAGTTTTTTTTAATGGAACAAATTCAAATCGCACCACATCAAAAGCAAACATTAAGTCTAGGGAAAAAATGAAATCTATTTAAAATTACAAACTTTTTCAGGAAATTTCAAAGTCATTCCAAGCTTAATATTAAATTTTATTGCATTTTAAATGCTACATAAGAGATATCTTTGAAATTATGTCCTATTGCTGCCAATCAAAAGTTTACCAACATGACATATTATAATGTTTTCACAATTTAATGCAATATTAGACATTATCACATTCAGCGTGGATACAGTAAATACTTAATAATCAAAATATTTTACAACTATAGTAAAAGCTAGGGAAGAGGGGGTAGGGGCAAATGAAGTTCGTACCCAGTATCCTCATAAAGTCTTAGTTGGGCCCTGCACTAAACTCCCGATTATCCACAGGGTGGATTACCCACCGGCTTTCACACATTCAACAAAACGTTTTTTTGCCAATGATTAACTGAATGTATAGCTAAATGTACACATTTCAATTTAGTAAAAAACTGTTTCCAGTCATCCCTATTTTTTTTCTTCCCCTTTCAATAGCATCAAACCTTTCATGATCCCTGATACCTAACTGCTTGAATCCTGATTTATAGATTTACACTACTTACTGGTTACTGCTTTAAATCTGCACTATATTTATTGACTTTTAGATCGATACGACTTACGAGCATAATTGATCCTGTTCAAAAAAAACTTCCCTCCTTTCCCCCTATGCATAAATATCTTGGTGTAACCTAGCTTGATATGTTTCAAATTAATCTGTTTGCACCATTTGCTCGCATATGTGTAAAATCCATTTGCTAGAAGAAGCGATCCTTTTCTAGCTTCTACATGTTTTTTATAAAACGTTATTTTAATTAAATTTCTATTACATTATTGATCTATCTAAAGCTATTGCATAGACGAATATTGTCTTCTAGTGGATTATCCGCGATTTCGGTTATCCGCGGTTACCGTATATAAAATTAAAGTGCAAGTAAGTAACTTCAAAATGAGTTAGTATACAACTTTGTTGCTCTCATAGAACCCTTGAACCCCCCCCCCACTTCAAAACACTGCTGGCAAGTAAAAAAAAAAGCTGTTAAACTGCAAAAATTAATTGCACATAACTTATGAATAGGCTTGCCAGACGTCCCGGTTTTCAGACAAAATCCCGGTGTCCCGGTCGGTTTACTTCATGTCCCGGAAAAAGATAACTGATTACAAATGACCAAAAAGGCCTTAAAGGATTATTTAGGACAATTATTACTGTTACTTATATCAACATTTTCTTGTAAAATTAATACCGGATTAGCTTGAAAGAATTTTTACAGCAAAATTAAAACCAAAAGACTAAAATATTCCCGTAAAATGAAAAGTGTGTCTAAATATTGTTCATTTTTTTATTCATCATTCAATGTGTTTCTAACTAAAATAAATTGTAAAATAATTTGTCGAAATGCTCAAATTTTACCTGCTTACGTCATATTTTCGGTTCATAATTAGTAACCATATATTCAGAGCATTTAAAATAAACTGCCCAACAAAAAAATCCAAAAATCAACCACAGGTGTGTACCCTTTCGAATACTAGCGACGATTGGGGGGGGGGGGTTCCGGTGTCCCGGTTGAGCACTTCAGAAATCTGGCAAGCCTACTTATGAATGATAAATTTTTAAAAAGTATAAATAAATTTAAGACATCAAATAGTAAGGTTTCTAAAAGTTTCATGAAAATCTAAGAAATAAAGTTAGGATTTTTTTTTGTTGTTGATTTGACACGGAATGACACAAATCCTAATAAAATAGGGCCTTTCATTATTTTTTAGGGCTTTTTACTACAAAATATGGCTTTTAGAGGGGCCCCTACAAGCAATAGCTGAAAATAGGGCCTTTATAGGGACTTTTGAGGGCCTGTGGGAACCCTGAAAGTACTGACAGCCCATTCAACTGTTCCTTTATCTCTGTTTTTCCAAAATATGATTTTAGTTGATTAAGAGAAGACAGTGTCGTAAGTTACCAGGCAACTTCAAAGAAAATGCTTTTAAAAAAAAGTTCTGTACACAAATTTGAACATTAAAGCTAATTTTAAGTCAAATATGCACAATTCTTAATTTATTATTTTTTCTCTAATGGGAGGGGTTTAACCCCTAAAACCCTCCCCTTGGACACGGCTCTGGTGCACAGATATTTTTCTCTTCTACACAAGGAAAACGAATCCCCTTCATCGTGAAATTCTTAGAAATCGCTTCAGAATGACTGATGAACATTAGTATAGAATCCTATTTTTCAGTCATACAACATCCATTTCCAATTAGTATACTCATTAGCACGATGTCTCCAGATGGAGTAGGGGCAATCTTTGCTTAGTCGGATCTGAGGAATATGTGGATTGAGGTTATGGAGGCGGGGGGGGGGGGGTCGACTGAGGTGGAAAAAACTGTGTGGGAAAAAATGTTCAGTTATTGATGTAATTTTATTTTGTTGATCAGAAAACCACAGGGAAAAATATTGTTTTCCATCGGGAAGGGGAGGGGGGTTCTGGACCCCAGGGAGCCCCCCCCCCCTTGGCTACGTCCTTGCGCTATACCAATGGCAGCGATAGAGAAAGTGAATGGGGACAAAAACATTAATTAATATATTTAATTTTTTTTGGAAAATTCTGTTTATGTAAGTGCGGGGGGACAGTGACCTACCGGGAAGGGGAGGGGGTCCGGACCCCATGGACCCCCCCCCCTTGGATACGTCCCTGAGCTATGTAAAAGATTATGTCACTTGAAAATAGTGCTTGATTATTTCTTAACACATTATTCCTAAGAGCACATATGGGTTCATGCACCTGTTTTGAGTTAGTAAAAATACATCCATTATTTACTAGACCTACAAAGAAGTAATATGGGGTCCACAACAGATATTTTCTTTTTCGTTTAATATTTACGTCACTTACTGTATTTGCTCCATGGAAAACATAAACATATCTCCTCTATTTAAAAAAACTATTTTTACAAAAAAAAAAAAATAGAATGTGGAAATGAAATTAATTTAAATTGATCATATATATTTCTGAAAAAAATAAGATAAAAATTATTAAAATAAATGTACTTATTTATTTGTTGCTCAGAGATTTTACACCTAGGATTTATCGGAATTAGTCAGACGAACTAGTCTTCGTTCACCAACATTCAATCGAGACATTCCTATGATTAAAGTATATTCTTCAGTTGAAATTTATTTATCTTGGGGACAAAATCAGCTCAATATTCCTATTATTCTATTAAAACTAAGTAAAATGTATACAATAAATAAATGTGCAAAAAATATTTTTGAAAACGTTTTATACTGAACTTTGAGTTTAAATGGACTGTCAAGCTGACCAACAATAACTTCTGTCAAGGTTTCTAATTCGCTATATTAGGTCTATATTTGCGATCTTTCGCAAAGTAGCCAGTGAATTAATTTTGAGTATTTAGATTCGCGGTTTGTCGCCAAAAGCTGATGTGTTGCCAAGAATGAAAATTTTAAACCAGTAACCCCTTTTCTCCCTTGAAAATGGCACGGCGGATTTGTCCTGTGCAAGGCAAAGGGGGGATCATAGCAGCGGCGGAGAAGTCCTGTTCCGCACGAGGGTAGTTCCGTCTGAGGAGACAGTCTACGGAGAATCGATTTGTTCCAGAGACCCTTTTAAAGAAATGAAAATAAAGCTCAAATGCTAATTGAGCTCAAAATGAAAATAGCTAAAATCGTCTCGAGAACAAAGAGTTTAAAATTAGTTTACTTGCATCATGCAAAAAGAAGTTTTTTCGTTTAAGAATTAAATTTATGTTTATGTTGGAAATATTGCATTGCAGTGGAAAGGTAAAAGACAGTATCTGCAGAAATTAGCTTTTTCGATATTTGAAGAAACGCGTTTTGGACTCCATACCAACGAGAGGGAAATGTTGGAATGTAACTTTTTTTTTGTGCTTTACTTCAAGCAAACCTGTACAATAAAGCTAACGTACAATAGGTGACAAAACAAAAAAACTGAAAATTTTACAGATATTTGAGCTTCCCACGCGGCGGTGCAGACCAAGCTTCAGTAAGTGTTAGGAAGCTTGTGTGTGTGGATACTCCATTAATCCCTAAAAAGTCTCGTTAGGGAAAGAACTAGCCATTCAGAAATAAGTGAATTACCCAGAAAGGCATCCAACCGACATCTTTTCTTCTAAACCGGTATAAATATAATAGCATGCTCAAAACGAAGTAGGTCGTGCAGAGCTACAAGTTCATGTCGCCGCTAGTTGCGGTCAATCAATTCCGGATAAACGCAGTGAAATCTCGTCGCGAAACCGCTACCGCCTTCAGAGAAATTGAATTTGCTTTTGCCGGTTCAAGATTAAACTTATAAAACAGGGTTCATACTCATTTTTAAAAGTGAAAATTAAGGACTTTTTAAGGACTCTCAAAATTTTTTAAGGGCTCATTGGAAATAATTAGACAACTTTCGGTACACGATTTCGAAGTTTTCCAGTAGGGCAAAGTACTTGATACATATTATAAATAGGTCATTCAGAAAGTTAGTTGCACTACGTTGTAAATATGTTTTGTCTGAGACAAATTTCATGAAATTCTGTGGCAACACCTCAGACAAATACCTTTATTGTGTGACACAGCGGCTTTCTCAAGGCGAGTTTAGTTTTTCTGATAATCAGTCACAAACATGTCTCAACAGCTGCAAGTAGCGTTCAAATCGGAAATGCGTTCAGTAATTTGATTTTGTGGGGAAAAAAATGCAGGTACACTGAAATTTATGGGCAGTAGCATGAAGTGTATGGTGAAAATGCAATACCATGTCAAGTTATAGTGAAATGGTGCAACATGTTTGAAAAAGGACGTATAGATATTGACGACGCTGAGCGAGAGATAAAACCAAGTTCAGGAGGGAAGTGTAGGATCACTCTCCCTAGCCGCCTAAACCTTTCGTCTCCTAACTTTCATGTTTTTTGCTCCCATGAAACAAGAACTTTCAAAGTGACGATACTATTTGGATGACAAAATGAAAGCTGCAACCCATCAATGGTTATCGGACATTGGTCAGGATTTCTTTACAAGAAGGCATCAAAAACCGTGTACCATGCCTCGACAAATACTTTAATAACAGAAGTGGTTACACTAAAAAGTAGATTTTGAATGAAACTTTAGAAAGACAATAAAGCTAATGTAGAATTTCTATCCTTTTTTTGTTTTCTTGAGCAGTGCAACTAACTTTCTGACTGACCCTCGTACATACGCATACACAAATGCATAACATTATTTCTAAAGTGTAGGGAGAGACGCAATTGACTGTGATGCCCCATTATCAGTGAACTATACTTTAAAATTTCATACATCACAGGGATGAGTGATCAGAGACAGGGTTCATACTCATTTTTAAAAGTAAAAATTAAGGACTTTTTAAGGACTCTCTCTCAAAAAAAAGGACTTATCGGGAAAATAACTAGATAGCTTTGCGTATACCATTTTAAAGTTTTCCGGGGGGGGGGGCAAAGTATATGATACACATATTATATATATACACATGCACAAGTGCATCAGTTTCCAAAAAGCAGGGAGAGGCCCAATCAACTGGGATGTCCCATTATCAGTGAATAAAATTTTAAAATTTCACATCATAGTGATCCAAGAGGAAAATGGAGACCCCCCCCCCCCAAGAAAAAAAGAGTTCTTAAAATCAAGCAGAAATGAGATGAGATCATGAGTGCCCTTTGAGTCCATGACATTCCAAAATTCAACAAAAAATGGCGAATTAACCAGTTTCAAACATAATACGAAAGTTTTTCCTTATTAATTAGGCTTGAAATGATTGGGTAGTAATTAATATAATAGATAGCACATATTGTTCTTAAAAAATAACATTTAATTCTCAAATTTCAGTCATAAAAAAGATTAGGAAAATGGGGATAGCTGTAGAAAATTAGTTGCATATTAAAGCATTATCATTTAGCATACATGATTAGAATGAGAGGCAAATTGAAGGAAAATAACTAAAATCTTTTTTCTTCAAGATATTTAAACTAGTGTTTTGTTATTATTGCTTTTGATCTGTTATTGTTACTAAAATCCTATTTCGAACAAATTTGCTATATCATACTATTTCTCGCAAGTTTGTTTATTTCTATATAAATTTAAATTTTGAAAGAGAGAAAGCAATTTCTAACTCCTGAGTCCTTGAATAAAGCGGTTGATGGAGCCAGAGTTCAATCTTGGCTGTATCACTCAATAATATAAATATTATATATATATATATATATATATATATATATATATTGGGAGAGGGGGTTTAACATTTCTTTTACAAAAAAACATTTGAAAATAAATATATATATATATATATATATATATATATATATATATATATATATATATATATAATTGATTATCCTTTTTCCTTGCAATGGAACTCATAGTTTGGTTTAAAAAACTTCATATTATTTCACGATTTAAAAAAAAAAAAACTGAAGTTGCTTTATTTAATCTTTAAATTCCAAAAAATTTTACAGGCTGTAAAGCCTAACCAAAACCTTTAGAGATTCACCATAAATATATTGAAAGCTTTTTCAAATACATAAAAATAGTAACCATGACAAGTTTAAATACAATCAGAGACTGGGAGTTGGACCATATTTTTTCGATAGTCTTTTGCATTTTTTCTAAAATAAATTTAAGAAATAAAAATATTATTGAAATAATGAAAAAAATAAACAGATATAAAGTAGCATATTGTAAAAAAACCTTCCAACATTTAAAAAGATTGAAATATTTGCAGGATGCAAAAAGATTGCAATCTCAAACAAGGCAAGCAATTTTCGGCGAAGCACGTGTTTAACGTGGTCGGCATGTCTCCAAAACATACGTTTTCGGCACATATCGCGGATTATAAAGATTTGAAGGGGTAAAAACGAAAAAAATAAGAAAAAGGGGACCAAACTTGATACAGTGGTTAAAATATTAAGGAAATTTTCAGAAAATTAAGGACTTTTTAAGGGTTTTTTAGGGACCTTAATTTTGCTTGATGAAATTAAGGGTTTCTTAAGGGTTTTTTAAGGAAGTACGAACCCTGTAAAAGCTCATGTCGTATCCCCCCGCAAGGAAAGTGACAACTCCCAGGGGAAAAAAAACAGCACTGGAGAAAACCAAGTTCTTATGTAATAGTAGTTTTAAGTGATTTAGTCTCAAATCTTACAATTCGCGCAAAAAGTTTATGATGTAATGTTTAATAGTTTTTGTTGTTCAAATTAATGATACATACTAAAAGTTCTATATTTTTTCACCTCCAAATTATGAAATTTTAATGATGTGACACTATTGGTTAGATCCGAGGTTCACAACCGGTGGTTCGCGAACCCCTGGGAAACCCCCTGGCGAGAGGTTTTCAGGGGGTTCGCGAAAAAAAATATTGTAATGGCGGAGTTTTAACATGCCTGTTTCTGATGAAGTCACATGCTGAAGTCATTTCAAGCAAATTTTGCTCCTTTTTAATTTATTTGTCTCTCGCACATCCGATACTCTTATCATTAAAAAAATTGCGTACTTCCTGACATATTTTACGCTTAAATAATTTAGTCTTATCGCCCTGAAGCCATGCTGAAAAAGCTCTACTTATGAATACAATGTCTTCAGATGAAATAATTTGAACACGTCCGTTTCCTCAGAAGCTTTTGATCGGAAAAATTGTTTTAACTTTATGAAAAAACTACATAGAGCATATGCGAGCGTCTAAAATATTTTGATGTTAAATTTCTTTACTATTGATTTGAGTCTGAGGTAGAGCTATCGCTCTGCTCTTGTGTTGAGTCAAAAATGCATAAAAGTGAGATCACGCTGTTGTTTGTTGCTATAATGTTCACACTACATATTCTACAATTTACTTCGAGCTTTACAGTCAAAAAAGGGAAAAATTAACTAGCAACCCAAAAATATCACAAGAAGTATCAAAAATCCACTATAATATTAAAATCTGTTCGCGTCCGTCTGTCTGTCTGTCTGAAGATCAATCTTCTCGAGAACCGCTGCGAATCGAAAGTCAAACGAGATACCGATCAATTCGAAATTTTCCAAAGAAAACAATAGGACCAATCTCGTAATTGTGCGACTTTAATTAGCGGAGATTAAAACGTTAATTAACATAACGTTATTCAGGAATATTTATTTCTTTCCTGTTGCCATTTTGCATATGCGTGAGCAAATAAAATTCTAATAATTGTTTTAAAAGATTTTTTTTGGCTGCTGTCCAAATCTTAAAACAACGTTTCCTCTAGAATTTTATTTTAAATTAGTTTAAAATTGGTTGCCCTATTCGGACATAGCCTTTATTTTATCGTCTGTCCTTTTTTTATTTTTTACATTCAACGTTCTTAACTCTTTTCAGCATATGAAAGTTGTTTCTTTAGCTATGTTTATGGATTGTAGTGTAAGTTTATCATTCACCGGTCTCATATTTTGGTACACTTAGGCTGTGCGACTAATTATGTTTATTTTGTTGGACTTTTTCCCGTCACATGGGTGAGTTTTCGAATTGTAATAACTCTCTTTTTCCTTCCTGTTTCTATTTTTAAAATACAGTTTATATCGTTAAAAGAACATGTTAAATTAAGATTGTTTGGATTTCTTTGTGAAACAGAGTTGAACAAAAAAGATTGTTTTTAAGGATTTTAACTAAAGCTAAAATGGAATCTGATGACTTGGTATTAACAATTACAATCAGCTTTTTACATAAAATGACACACTTTTTGGTTGTCCAAATATTTCTAAGTTATCAAATTAAAATAATTATTTTTATACCTAAAATATGTTTTTTTAGTATAATCTTTACTAATATTATAAAGAGAGAGGGCGGATTTTTGTGTGTTTATATGTTCGAGGTAATTTCCGGAACCACTGCACCTATTTGAAAAATTCTTTCACTATATGAAAGGGGCTTTCTTACTGAGTAACATAGGCTATAATTCTGAAAAATCCGATATATAGTTCTTTTTTTATTCCAGTTTACGCCCAAAATTTCACGTAAATTGCCTATTATTGGCTATTAAAGGGGTGAAAAATTACTTGCACATATTAATATTTTATATTGTTGAAAAGGGTAGAATTTTCCGCGTTCTAAGCAATTTGTTTCAATGCTCTAACTTTATTACGACGGGAGCAATTTGCATTTTAATCTCGAACTTTTTTAAGCTTAGCTGAAATTTTGGCAATACTTTCTTCATTAAATCTATCAATAAAAAGTGAAGGAATTGTCCCAGAGTTTTCTTTTTGACACCGTTGGAAAAAGCGACATTTTTTACTCCAGAAATATCTCGACCTTCGGTCGCAAAAGTAACCTTCTATCTCCAAAGGAAAAAAAGTTACAAGCCGTTAAAAATAAAGTTTGAATAAATCTAATCTCCATTAAAATTACTGATGTTTTGTTTCGAATTGCCATGGTTACGTCTTTTAGCTTCGCTTCATTTTAATATCTTAAAGGTCCACAAACTTGGCCCCACGGAATTTATGCAATGGGGAAATGTTTTCGCCAATTCTGCATATTTTACGATCTACGTTATAATAATTCCCGCAGACAATGCAGAAATTGCGGGAAGAGTTTGAAAACTAAGAGTCTTTAGTTTGGAGCAATTTTCCCAATTGTCGCCAAATTTGTGGACGCCAAAGACCAAGGGCCAAAGTTCTTCGGCCATGGCCTTGCTGATAGTGGCAGAAGCAAACAAAATGGGGTTGTTTCCTTCAGTCAAAAGAAGTACTTTTAGTCACTGAATTTTTTGTTAACAGAACGGTTCAAACACTTGATAGTTTATCGAATTTTTTAAACTTTTCAAAGTTTGAACAGAACAACGTCTGTCGGGTCCTCTAGTACATTATATAGAGGACAATACAGTGAAACCCCTCCCAACGGACACTCCTCAAAGGCGGACACCCCTCTTATGCGGACAATTTTTAATTCCCCAGTTCCAATGCAAATAACATTATTAAACCCCTGTCCTGCGGACACCTCTCTATTGCGGACAAAAAAAAGGCCTGTTAGTGTCCGCATTAGAGGGATTTTACTGTATATGTAATTTAAGAAGGTGCAATGAAGTGTTCACACTTTTTTTTCTGTTTTAGTCTGTGAATTATCTAGTAAAAGTGCTCAATTTCAAAGACCTGTATCTTTTTTACAAATCAACTACACAAAACAATACATAAAAAGTGTATAGTACTTGAATTGAATATTTAATTGGCAAAAAAATTTTATTTTTAATTCCATCCCCTTTTGGTCTACAGGGGTCTAAAAATGTCATTTTTCTCAATTTTCTGATCTTTGAGGGGCTGTAATTTGTAAAGGGTAAACAAACACACAATTACAGCTATATTTTCTCATTAGTGTGACTCCAGTGATTAGTTTTTGCCATATTTTACTTTGTGTTTTTATCCCCAAAGCGAGTTATAACCCTTTGAAATGAGTAAAAATTTTACATTTGACCTTGAACTTTGGCCTGCTGCCATTATTTTAATTATTAAGTGACAGCTACATAACTCAGTGTGTGAGACTACTATTTTATGTACTTTAACATCGAAATGTAAAATGTTCTGCCATGATTGTTACTCAATTCGATTTGGGTCAAAATGCAAAGGTCTAAAAGTCCCATTTTTGACTACGAAAATGACTTTTGATGACTACTAAAAAAATCAAGGGTTAAGGTTAGAGAAAAAATAAAAGTGGTTTTAAACATCATTCATATGCATCTTTTTGGGATATGAGTTTCAAAAAAATTAAAAATGGTCGAGCGCACTCATCCGTTGAATCTGTATGGAATGACCCCAAGGGTACCGGGTACCATAGAGCAAGGAGAAGACCCCCTCCTACTTTTCATAGAAATAAAAAATATAGCGCAACTTTTTTTTTTTTTTTTCAAAAAATTATTTTAAATCGGTTTCAGAAACATTTTAAAGTATTACGTAGAAGTGGTTTAACACCAAAATATTTTTTATGGAGCGTTCTTTTCTTTTTTAACGAGTTCAAGTATAATTCGTTGTTTTCATGCGGTCTAACGAGGAATGCAGAGAGGGAGAGCAAACAAGCGCAACTGTTTGACCAGTCATTTTTTTTTCTGCGTACTTTGAGAGGCTTCTAACCCCAATTCTATGTAAGGGGTTGTTTAAAATAATGATTTATTTTTTAACAGAGTGCAAAAATAATGATTTGTTGGTGTTGCGGGTGTGACTGGCAACAGTGCAAACTGCAAATTGTTTTTTTGAACTAAAAAAAAACAAAACAATCGTTCCTCATAAAAAAAAATTTAAAGTTGAAAAATCTAGGAATAAAGAGCAAATAGATGCGTGAAAATGACCCGTGAAAAGGATTGAGTAATTAAAAATAATTAGAAATTTTCTACTTTAACTTGCTAATTCATGTGGAGTGCATAAAAATATAACATTGAAATTGCGTATTTCGCACGGGGTTTTTTCGTAGAGCCAAAATGTTGCCGAGTTTTTTGGATTCGGCAGGGTTATCGAGTGCTGAGTTCTGGAGACTACTGTACTATTGACAGCTGCTTTTTTTGACAGAGAAAAGGGGGAAGGGGGTAATAAAAGAAAAAAAAAATAATTTGAATTTTGACATCTGGAATTCAAATTATGTTTTTCGCAATCCCAAGTATGTGTATATAGGCGTGTGTTTGTCTGTGTGCAGGCATGAGTGTGTATGTATGTCTGTGTGCAGGCATGAGTGTGTGTGTATGTCTGTGTGCAGACATGAGTGTGTGTGTATGTCTGTGTGCAGACATGAGTGTGCGTGTATGTCTGTGTGCAGACATGAGTGTGTGTGTGTCTGTGTGCAGACATGAGTGTGTGTGTATGTCTGTGTGCAGACATGAGTGTGTGTGTATGTCTGTGTGCAGACATGAGTGTGTGTGTATGTCTGTGTGCAGACATGAGTGTGTGTGTATGTCTGTGTGCAGACATGAGTGTGTGTGTATGTCTGTGTGCAGACATGAGTGTGTGTGTATGTCTGTGTGCAGACATGAGTGTATGTCTGTGTGCAGGCATGAGTGTTGTGCGTATGTGTGTGTGTAGGCGTGGGATGTGTGTAGGTGTGTGTATGTATGCGTGTGTGTGTAGGTGTGTGTATGTATGCGTGTGTGTGTAGGTGTGTGTATGTATGCGTGTGTGTGTAGGTGTGTGTATGTATGCGTGTGTGTAGGTGTGTGTATGTATGCGTGTGTGTGTAGGTGTGTGTATGTATGCGTGTGTGTGTAGGTGTGTGTGTAAGTATGCGTGTGTGTGTAGGTGTGTGTGTAAGTATGCGTGTGTGTGTGTGTGTAGGTGTGTATTCGTATGTATGTAGGATATGGACGCAACTTGGATACTGTTTTCGCTGGAGGAGCAGCATCGGGAGGGGCCGGT
This sequence comes from Uloborus diversus, assembly GCF_026930045.1. Classification (NCBI taxonomy): domain Eukaryota; kingdom Metazoa; phylum Arthropoda; class Arachnida; order Araneae; family Uloboridae; genus Uloborus; species Uloborus diversus. Next base: position 128,103,929 of record NC_072733.1, on the reverse strand, counting down.
CGACGGTGCTGCTGCAGAGGGAGGCGGGGGAAAAATAAAATCATAGGAACATCAAACTTGTCAAGTGAGAACAATAAGCAATGTGATTGCTCAACAAGTCCTCAAAGGTCTCAACTAGACTTGGAGTTACGTTATTTGAATCGATTTGAAGTGAGACGCTGTTGAAAATAAAACACAAAATCAAGGGGGATTTACTTCTATTTTTCTTTCAAAAAAAAAAAAAAAAACTTTGGAAGAAAACTACTCCCTTCCAGAACGTGGGGTAGAAAACAGAAAGAAAATCCTACGAAGTTCATAAGCAGGCTAAATTCGAAAGTCAACTTAGTATCTTGGCAGATATTTTTGTTTGATGTTTTAGAATTATTTGTTTGGATTTTACTTTAAAATTAACTCGATTACGTACTTCCCATTACTTGAGACAGATCGGGATAAATAAAACTATGTGATTTCAAAAATATCGCAAAAAGATAAAACTACATTTTTTGCTAAAATTGAGCTGACCTTAAAACTTAACAAAAATTGGTTCATTTGTTAACCCCCGACGCAAAAAGAGGGGCGCTTTTTTGTTTGTGTGTGTGTACTTGTGGCATCATAACTCTTTAATGGATGAACAGATTTGTTTTTAGCGGTTTATCGAGAATAAGGCAACTTGACAGGTTTTTTCCTTCAATTTCAAGTTTAAACTTTTAATTTTATTTGCTCAATTACTTAAAGCACTGAAGAGCCTTTCCCTGTCACCCTAAAATTCATATATATTTCACTTGCAGCTTAAAATTTCAATCGAAATTAAAAGCTTATGGTGTAGGATAAAACATGGAAGCTCCCCCCCCCCCCCACCTTTTTATTTTTGTACTTCCTGCAGTTAAATCCAGAAAATTGCACTGTAGCTTTTCCTTCAATTCAATAAAGCCTTTTATTGTTGATTCTAATAAAAACGAAAAACTCTACGACGACTGTCAAATCGATAATTCGGGATGAACTGGTGGAAGGAGGAAAACCTTAGTTTTATCAGTCTGTCTTTGATCAGCCAAAAGGAGAAACCAGGAAAAATATCCGCTTATAATCGATATGCAGCTGCTACCGCTACATTTTAATGCAAACTATTCAGTTCATATTCTCTTTGGAATAACTAATACGGCTAACCTTTTCTGTTATTTGATGCGCTTTTTTTTTTTTTTGTTTTTTTTTTTTGAAGCCGAATAAATAAGCTGTCTTCAATTATAAAACTAAATCATACTTAAATTGGAAAAATACTAGCTCTAAGTTGGTCATATCGCTGAAAGTATATTATTGATTAAAATTTTCAACTTCATCACGCCTCACAATCGTGAAGAGAATTATAGTGCGCCTCTCGGCATTGCTGGTGCTCGGTGGAATACGGGGAAAACATCGCATTCGCAGGAAATGGGGAGAACAGTAAACGCGATAAGCATTTTTTTTTATGCCATCGTTTTATAAGATTTTTGTACGAAAGCAAGGGTCGGAGTGGAGATTAAAAAAAGAAAGAAAATAGGACACTGTTTCAATAAAATATTAGAAACAGCAATTATCAAGTTCTTTATAAGAAACACCAAAATTTTGAGCATATGCTTCGTTTTTGTTAAGAACAGCACCCCCCCCCCCTTTTTTATAAGGAAAATCGGGAGTGTATTGCAAAATTTCCTTACTCCCCTTTTTTTTAGTTTAGGTGCAAAATTCTCTCCTCTGAAAGAAAATTGTCATGCATGAGGATGTCTTGCTCTGACAAAACCAAAGTTCTTGGGTGTAGATTAAGGTAACAATCTCTGGTTTTGAACCCTATCTGCTATCTCTCCCCTCCCGTCTACAATTTTTAAACGTTCTGACACATCATCACAGAGCAGGGCTGCGGAGTCGGACTCATTTTTGGGGTAAAAGAGTCGGGAGTTGAAGGTTTAAAGTTCCAAGAGTCGGAAAATTTCCTCTAAATTCTGCATCTCTGCCAGTGCTTGCGGAGTCGGAGCCGGTCACTTTCTCTCCTCTTCCAGAGTCCTGTCACAGGGATAGAAAACTATTTGTACTCTTAAGGGGGGGGGGGAGGATTCCTTTAAAACCTGACACATGCTTATTTTATCTAGCCCACTTCGGAAAATTAAATATAAAGCTAAAAAATACTAATACTGTAGACTTCCGTTTTTAACCGGCTATGTTTCGAAAATCGAAAAATAAGTTTGTAAAAAAAATAAATCATAAAATGCTTTTTGGTTATTAAATTAACTTTAAAAAGGGGTAATTACTTTGGTATTGGCATCATTATAGAAAAAGAAAGACTTTTTTTAACATGCTTCGGAATGACATGCAAAAAGCTTTTTGATTAAATTTCGTCACCAGCTCTCATTTGTCAATACTTTTATCCGCACTATTCCTTTAATTTAGTGCCCTGAAATTGTGTTATAGTTTTCATAAAAATTCTGGATGAAGTGGCTATTACTAATAACAAAGAATAGTTAATGAATTTTCAGGTATACCCTTTCATAAATTTAGATGCTAGTGACTATTGATTGCAATACCGGTATTTCGAGCAATTTTGTAATACCAGTATTTGCGGTATTAGCTGAAAATAACATATACATTGTTTCAATTAAATAATTTGCAATTAAACTCATTAAATATCTACTTATATTTTAAAGATAAATTTCTTTTTTCCGTGATACAGAACCAAAATCAAACTATTGATGTGAAAATTTGGCTTCAAAAGCACGAGCTAATAAAATATCAATAAACAAAAGTAGCGGAACGTGGTTTTCGTGCACCATGTTTTTATTTTTCCCTTTCCCTGATCACAATTTCCCTTTTGTGAAAGTTAATTTCAATGGAATTTTGAATGCGATTAATTTATTCCAACCATCAATTGCAGAAAGGCTTAATGATTTCTTTTTTTATTATTTGTCTCAACTGTACTAAATTTTGACAAAAACTTTCTTGGTAGCATAACAAATGGTAATTTATTGTCACCAATATTGGTTTGTTCTCTTGCCTCGCTATCGGGCAATTCCATGTCAGATCAATCACCTTCTTGATTCCTATTTTAACGAAATTTGGTGTGAGGGACACATCTGACAAGATAACTAATCCTGCCAATTTTTAGAATTCTACTTTAAAAATTTTACGAAATACAGGGCTGTTAAACTGAAAAAGTACGAAAGAAACGAAAAGTTGTGACATTCAAATAACTAACTTTTCTCTTAATTAAAGTAGAATAAAAGTTCAAAAACCATTGTAAAGCTAAAGAATAGAGCTTTCTATTGATATAAAACATGACTTTCTTAAGACAGGTTTAAATTTCAAGTACATTCGACGTGACTTTGGACCTTGAATATCTCAAAACATGCCTCCTTAAAATTTCTTGAAAATATATATTTTACAGCTCTGACACTATTCTTCGACTGCACCAAAACTTAGACTGGGATCGCAATGGCAAGGTACTGAAAAAAATCAGGAATGTTCACATGTTTTACATTGTGGAATTCCATACGTTAGGTCAGTCACCTTCTTGACCTCTTCACAATTTCCGATTTTAATGAAATTTCATGTGAAGGACACATATGACAAGATAAGTAGTCCTGCCAATTTTCAGAACTCTGCTTCAAAACTTTACGAAATACAGGGCTGTTAAAAACTTAAAAAGTGAGAAAAACACTGAAAGTTGTGACATGCAAATGACTAACTTCTATATAGTAATCATAGCACCTAGAACAAAAAATCAAAAACCATTGTAAACTTAAAAAACAGAGCTTTCTATTATTATAAAACATGGCTTTCGCACAACAGGTTTGTTTCAAGGTTCACCGTGTGTCAACGGTGTGAACGTTTTCAAGTGTTCACCATGGTTCAATTCACCGTGGCCTTGAATGTCTCAAAACAACGTCCCCTTAGATTTTTTTAAAAAATATACATATTATAGCTCTAACTCTAGTTTTCTAAAACTTAGGCTGGGGCCGCAATGTCAGGGTACTGCAAAAGAAATCAGGCATATTTACATACAGCTTCCCGTAGCTCGAACTATTGATAACTCGAAGCTAGTAGCCGGTCCCTTGAGAGTTTTCGAGAGTCAATTAAATTTTTGTTAAATGTTTCACATTATTTCTGTCATATTATTATTGTTTCAATTTTTGAATGCATTATTTATGAAGTACAAACAAAACTGCCATAATAAGGGAAGCTTTGTCATAGGCTAAAATTTGCTGTTTTTATTTCCAAGATCTGTTGCTAATTACAAATAAAAATAACGGTTATCAAATAAAATGTCATTTTCTAGCTCTTATTTAAGAAATCTATTTGTCAAAATATGCATACTTTATGAAGAATGCACCCAAAACATTAAAACAATAATATTAGGACAGAAAATAATGTAAAACATCTAACAAAAATATGTAAACATTCCTGTTTTTTTTTTTTTTTTTTTTTTTTTTTGCAGTCCCTTGCCATTGCGGTCCCAACCTGCGTTTTGGTGTATTGGAAGAATTTTGTTAGAGCTATAAAATATTTTTTTTGAAGAAATTCTTAGGGGGAATGTTTTGAGATATTCAAGGTCAAAAGTCACGGTGAAACTTAAATTTGTCGTAAAAAAGTAATGTTTTATATCAATAGAAAGCTGTATCTTTGGCTTTACTACGGTTTTTGAATTTTTATTCTACTATAATTAGGAGAGAAGTTAGTCATATGTATGCCAGAACATTTCGTTTTTTTCGTACTTTTTTAGTTTTTTATCAGCCTTGTACATATGTGTCATTAACACCAATTGTCTTTAAAATCGGTGATGGTGAGGTCAAAAACTTTTTTTTATTTATTTGACGTGGAATTGCCCTATTTGGCTTTATATTTGGCAAGACAATGTTTAGAAATTATATAGTGCCTTGAAAATTTTCATAGCATAATCAATTTAAACATAGTTTCAGATATTTGTAATTGTAAAGAAATTTGAAAAGAAAGCGAAAACAAACAAGAGAAACCCACAAAATCAAATTTAGTCAAGTTTATCGTAAATTTCAAACCAAAGGGCTAATAAAAAGCAAACCCTAACCTCTTCTGCTCAAGAGATAAATGATGTTAATGTTAGAAAAGTATCGTCTCTCGGAAAGAAAATGCAAGTAGTTATAAATAAAAGAAAAAAATAATGCATACAATACAAAAGAAACACACACACACACACACACACACAAGGATTCATCCAAAAATAACACGCAAGAGACTGAATTATTTGAAGATGAAGGACTTCTAGATATTTAGAGGAAGTGACATTGTTAACAGTATCACTGACCTGCGTGAATTCACACACTCGTGCGCATTCCTGCTGAAACTCGAGAATTCAATTGCTGTAGAAGACATGGGGTGCCACTCCCCCCCCCCCCCCCCAAGGGCAATGGCGCACCCTCTCAAATATTACGGAGCATCCTCCTAGAACAAAAGCCCCTCTTCCCCCGAAAATGATTTTTGAAAACCCTCGCAACAACGCCCCTAAAGTTCAGAAAATCAGCTACTCGAGAACTCTATTCAAACATCTCGAGATCTCGATTCAAACACCTCGAGGCCCCAATTCGAAACATTTCGAGAAGTCAAACGCTTGAGTTCTCGATTCGAAAGATTTCGATTGTCAATCACTAGATTATCAGAACTAATCGATACCCGAGATCTCGATTATCAAAAGCTCTCATTATGCCAATTACTAACTCAGCAGGAGAAATACTGCGTAGCTGTTAGTTCATTTTTCAATTAGCTCAAATAATGAATTAAAATTTTTGAATTACAGTAGACTTTCATTTTACGCGGATTTGATTATACACGGTTTAAGATTTGACGACTTGATTTTGTTTTACGTGAATAAGTCTTGATTTTACGAGGAAGCGACATTGCAAACAGAAAATTGTCCCCTAATTCAAAATCGGAACTACTGAGATGGCTGACGCATAGTGATGGGCTGGATCGTTATTAATGTAGATCCGTGGATGCGGGTTATTCGTGTCTCAACAGTTTTACCCAATTTAATCCCGGTCCAAGTGTAAAATTTGTTATTCCTGCAAAGATGAAGTCACAACTTCTTTTTAAAAAATGTATCTTCGGGAAACGCATAGTAAAAAAAATGATTTATTCTTAAAAGAAGTTCTAAGAAGAGTAGGGGAGAGTCGGTAGGTATGGGACAGAATGAGAAATGGAACAGCATGGTACAACGGGAGGAATGGAACAACGCTGCCTTTATGCCGAAATAAAATACGAAAAATTGTGCTGCTACACCTACTGAGCAAGCTAGAAATTTCAAATTTTATGCAGGGCTGCGGAGTCGGAATAAAAATGACTGACTCCGGCTACGAACTCCGAGAATTTTGGAACCAACCTTCGATTCAGACTCCTTTAACCGAAAATTAGTATGACTCCGACACCTTGATTTTATCTCGGTATTTATTCAACGTTGTCCTATTCGTCCCTACTAACGAAATTACACAGCCAGGAACATCTTTACAAAAGGGTAAACAGAATTTCTCACTTTTTTTGAAGATTGACCACAAAATCTACATTTAGGAATACAGTCACCAAATCAATAAAACATGACTAATTGCTTAAAATGGTACCTCATAGTTTGCATAAGAAACAAAAACTAATTTAAATGGAATTTAATAGTATTTCATCGTTACCCATATGTAGAATTTAAAATGGGGAAAAAATTTAGGACTAAAAGAACCGCGTGAGATCCGCCAAACGCAAAACGGATACAGATTTTTATTTCTCTCGGATATCCACGGATACGGATATGAGGCACATGACTGATAACATGCAATGAACCGTGTTTTGGCGAGATTGAGCGAGCTTGGATCACAAAGGACTTTTTTTGTGAGAGTTCTGGAACTAAAGTTATTGGACTGATATACAAGTCCGAGCTCACTGAAGAAGAGACAGAGGAAGACAAAACGAACGAGGATACCAACAATGATACAGAGTCAAATACTTTCATATTGAACATTTTGAGCCATTTCTTGATAAGTGCAAATGATCTTTATGATTCGTAAGTGAAGGATGATCTCGTTATAGAAATAGCGCGAGAAATCACGCATGCTTTAATGCCTTACAAAGAAATTCAGCGAAAAAGGATTAATGAATGCCAACAGACTCGCTCATAACCAGCTATTTTATACTATACAACTTTTCATGTTTTTTTAGCCCGTTGGCGATATGTATCGAAATAATCACACATTAAGTTCATTTTAGTGATAGATAAATGTATAGTAAAGGTTTTTTTTTCTCTAGGATGCCCATCTCAACTAAGAGCAAGGTCACTCCTCCCCCCCCCCTAAATACCACCAACACCCCCCTCTCTCACAAAAGAGAAAAATACCCCTTGAAACAATCCCCCTAAAATTTCAGTGGCGGACCTGAAACAAGTGTCACCGCCGCCATTCGACCCCTGGGCTAAGCGATGGGGGGAAAATTTGTTTCTGCGTTGATAACTCATCGCACGCGTTTCGACATTTTGAATTGTGAAATTTTATTTTAAATTTCTCCTTCCCATTTTTTCTCTTGGGTTGCGAAAACAGAATTAAGTCCCGGGATATTGATGTGAGTTTCTAGCTGGGTTAATCATACTCTTAGTTCATCTGAGAAAACTAAACACAGAAGATTCTAAATATGTGATTAAGCGTGCTTCAAAGTTGACGATAATATCATTTAACCCAAGCAATGTTGAGCATCAAAATGTATGTTTATGTTTAAAAGTTTTTGACGTGACAAATGCTCAAGCTTTCAAAAGGTAAAATGACTCTGAATATAAAAGAACGATAGAATTCATACAAATAATTAACAAATGGTTTAGAATTATGAATGTGAAAAATCCTCACAAAGACTATGAACAATTGAATGACAATGGAAACCTTTTAAGCTTATTTCAGATGAGAGATTGATTTTTTCGGGAAAAGGTAAAGAATGGGTCACAGTGAATGGAAAAGGGTTAGTTACAAAGGAAGTACCAAACTGACTTTTGGAACGCGGATTTCGTCAATATCGCCAGTTGTGTGGTGTAAACTAAAGTATTTCTGTAGAGTAAGTTTTGCAAGTTGAAAAAAAAAAAAAAAAAGAGAACAGCTTACTGAAATTGCATTCAAAAGAATGGCGATTTTCATTTGAAAGAACTTTTGCGTGAGTTTTCTGAAAAAGAAACACCAATAGACTTGATTGAAGAAAAGGTGTTGAATTCTGCGACACGACTGAAGAAGATTTAATACCTCTCTATATTTACCTTTCTGGATACACTCTTAGTAAATTAAAACATCATTTACAAAACAGTGTTCAATCACTGCAATGTAATGTCATTTCGCATCAAGGTTAAACTTATTAGCAGGCCCAAAGGAGTTATTTGAAATAACAAATTCAATGACAAAAGAATATTTGCTTGATATGGATAAACTGACTTATCCAGATTCAGAAATTGTGAAAATATTTGTAGCAAATTTCAAATTTTTTTCAATTTATTTTATCAAGCGATGAAAATTCTCCACTTAGAAAATATAAGGACAATGTTGAAAAAATCATACTGGATGACATCAAATCAACAAAATCATACTGAGTTAGACATTACAGCAATATGTGAAACATGCAACAGAACAAAGGAAGAACACAGCAAAAAATTCATGTTTTCATTAACATATTTTTTAACAATTATTCGAAACTGAAAAATATTAATGATAAATTAAGGAAAGGCAAAAAAAAAAAAAAAAGGAAGTTAGATTTCATTAGTGCATCCCAGCAATAATCTTCAAAACAAGCTATGGTTACTAACAGATACAATTTAATTATTCTCAGTTTAGAAGAGACGATATAAAGATCTAACCCATAAAATAGAAAGAAAAGCAAAAAAAAAAAAAAAAAAAGTGTGTTCCGCACGTGGTGTTTCTTGGTAAACACTGATTTTGAAAAAAATCAGATGGCTGACGTTGCTCTAGCAGTTTTTATTAACTAAAACTATTTTTGTTTATTGCCTTCAGTCACTTTCTGCTTAGGAATATAAATGAAAAATAATTTTTAAGTAAGTGCTTTTAATTTAACTTCTTGATAGCAATTTTTATCGCAAAATGTAGTTTTAATTCCTAAGAAATAAATATGCATCGATCATGATTAAATTATAAATAAGAGTTAATGAAACGCAAACGTAAATACAAAAAAATCACAAACACTTGAGCAAACTATACGAGAACATCAAGTTCGGCGAAAAGCAACCATCGCTTAGTGGTTTTTCGCTTCTACCCTGTTCCAGGCCCACTCCAAGAAGGATCGCGTAGGCCCCGGGTAGGCACCCCTTCTTAAATAGTCTTAATTTACGCGGCATTTTCGTTGAACCAACGTTATCCCCGCGTAAAACGAGTCTACCGCACTTAATGATGAAAGAACTTCAGGTCAGTTAGCACTTAAATGTGAAATACATATACATTAGAGATACACTAATATGCAAATTGGCCTATTATCCGTTAATCGAAAGATCACCGGCAGCCGATTAGTTTTAATGATGTCAAATACTAAAATTTCTCTATCAGGTTTTATTTTACATTTCAACTTTTTAGAACTGGCTGAGAAGTCCATTTTGTATGTGATTATTTTTTTTTCTTCATTCTCATTAATATATTTTTAATACCTCAAATTTTAGTTCTAATTCGGTACTAACAGTTTTCTTACTATTTTTCAATAAAATTACATTCTGTCAACTAGACATGAAAGTTCAAATATCAAGTGTATTCTGTGATCAGTAAATGTCGTTGCTTATTTATAGTTTTAATAACCATTTAATCCAGGATTTTTATTTTCTGGGGCAGTCCATAAGTATCGCATTTTAATGAAACTTGTGCCCCCCGCCCTTCCTTTCGTCAAAGTGTCACACTTCACCTCACTCCTTTCAACCCTTCTGTCACATGTCACGCCAATTGCATAAAAAACAAAAAAATGCTTGGTGTTGCACATGTTACTCCCCCGCCAGGGGCGGCAAATAGGGGGGTCAAGAGGGGGTGGTCGCACCCCCAAATCTTTTGAGAGAAGTGATAAAAAATGAGCAACTTCAATTTATGTAAACCGCAAAACAATGTTCATAAAAATAGAATCTTACTGGTTCTCCATAATTATTGATGAAATTTGACCCATTTCCAAACATGAGCAAGTGTTTTCCGTTTTTTGAATGATTTCTTTAGATATGATTTATTATCAATCCTTTACCGGCCTTTTCAGAACAGAAAAAACTGATGAAGAATCACGGTTAATTTTAACTAAAGACGTAATTTCCTCATATAGGCTAAATATTTCATTCTTGTGTGCTCTGTGCAATTATGATTATGAGGCCCGTGCAGTGGTGCCGCTGCATGATTTTCACTAGAAAATGTTTTGGTATCTTACATTCATTGTTACGCTCATATTGTAAGTGTGTCTATTTAATGAGTGTTCATCACCATTTTCTTTTTCCAGAAACACATTTCAGCTACTCAATGCATAGTATGATTTCATATTATACTTCTTAAAAATACATACTAATGTTGAAAAAAATATCTCATATCAACAAATATCTTTCCTGCGGGCTCTTTGAATATGCAATCTCGAAGTGACACAAGAGGGTCTTCAAGAGACAACACAACACCGTAAAAAAATTCCGAAACGTTACTGGTTATTTCCGTGGAACGTCTCGGGATTTCACACGTTTTCACCTATTTCCCCGTAAAAACAAGTATCTTCTCAAAAAAGTTCCCTGAATCGCTACAAGTTGCACGCGTGCAGACTTTTCACTACTGGGGAAAATATATTAAGCAACCAGTTTAAAGATTGAATGAGCGTGTTAATTAAGTGTATCGGCCTGAGGTTGCTTACGACCTGTCCAGGTTGACTAAGCTCCAAATGAGAGCGAAAAAGTCAATGGATAGCTACAGCTTTGCAAGACAAGAATTGCAGGCAAGAGATATGCTTGGTTACTTCTTGCATAACTTTGGCTGTGGTTGTTCTGATTTTTATGTAGCCTTCTTGGTAAATCAGGAAGGTTCTAATCAATTACACTAAACCTACTTAATTTTTCTAGAAGGTTCTGGAGATATGACTGACTTTAACAGGGGAGATTCCGCACTTGTTCAGAAAGTTTCAAGGTTAATTTCAGAGAGGTTACTGACCTTTAGCGGAAAACGTTCCTGATTTTTTCCAAGATATGATACTGGAAGATATTGGGCACATCAGCTGCCTATTATTTTTCTAGGAACGTTTCTGAATCGTTTTTACAGTGAAGATGGTCTTTTAAAATTTAAAGACCCTCCTCGATAATTTCAAAACAGTGATTTTGGAAAACGACTTTTTCGATAGTGAAAAAGTTACTATCCTTTAACACGTCTTCGTTTGAATGCTTATTCGCTTTTGAACAATGCCTTACTCTATCAAAACATCTTCGATCAGCTAAAATTAATTTTTGGAATGTTGAAGACTGTACTGTAAAAACGATTCAGAAACGTTTCTGGAAAATAATGGGCAGCTGACGTGCCCAATTTCTTCCAGTGACATATCTTGGAAAAATCAGGAACGCTTTCCGCTAAAAGTCAGTAACCTTTCTGAAATTAACATTGAAACTTTATGAAGATGTGCGAAATCTCCCCTGTTAAAGCCAGTCATGTCTCTCGAATCTTCTAGAAAAATTAAGTAGGTTTATTGTAGTTAATTAGAACCTTCCTAATTTACCAAGAAGGCTCCATAAAAATCGGAACGACCACGGCTATGCAAGAAGGAACCAAGCATATCTCTTGCCTGCTGCAATTCCTGCCTTGCAAAGCTGTAGCTATCCATTGACATTTTCGCTCTCATTGGGAGCTTAGTCAATCTGGGCAAGCCGTAAGCAACCTTAGGCCGATACACTTAATAAACACGCTCATTCAATCTTTAAACTGGTTGCTAAATATATTTTCCACAACAGTGAAAAGTCTACACGCGTGAAACTAGTAGCGATTCAGGAAACTTTTTTGTGATGATACTTGTTTTTACAGGGAAATAGGTGAAAACGTGTGAAATCCCGAGACGTTCCACGGAAATAACCAGCAACGTTTCGGAATTTTTTTACAGTGTATAATTGAAACTATTAATAAATTTCACGCAGATGTACATTTCATCCAAGTGTGTGGATCATTTCAACAAAATTCTTACTCCAAGATAATTTTTTAAAAACGCAAAAAATATTCAAATGACTTGGGAAGAGGTGACCAAAATGCATATTTATTTAAAATATTGTATAAAACAGAATCAGTTTCTAATAAAATTAGCACAAGATTTTATGATAAATATTTTCCTGTATTGTTAGCTCCCTGTTATCTGGGTTGGATTATTGAAAACAAAAAATAAAATGTTTCAATTATGAGTAAAATTTATATCATTAGGCAAGAAGAATTGTTTAGAGACTAGACTAGACTGTTCAATGATGAAAAATGAAGACCATAACAATTTTTAAAGTTATCAGGGTGATTTTGACGAGCAAGATGTGAAACGTATGTTTTCATACGTAACTTCGTTTTAATTATTTTTTAACTATTCCAATCAGATCAGCTAGTAGAAAATTAGTAACCAGATTTCCTGTTCTTCCGTATTTTAAAGATCAGGCATCAAAACTTTATTAAAAGATGAAAACTGTAGTATCCAGATACTTTGTATGATAACACATTACAAAATAAATTACAAAATTTGTCACAAAAATTTAAATTGTTTTTGAACACTAATTTTTATTAATTCTAAACCCATATCATGATTACTTGCTGTTTGCCAATATGTGTTTTGTTCCATACTGAGGTAATTAATACTTAGGAAACTCGACCCCCCAAATGAAATGCTGAAATGCCGCCCCTGTCCCCCGCCCATCACAAACTCGCCCAATTTCAAGAAACCCCCTTCCCCATTCAAAATCAACCTTTATCCTACGTCACACTAACATGCTAAAAAAAATTCAATTAATCGGAAAAAGTTGACCGATTATGAACAATCGGCAATTGTGGACTAATCGATACGGTTATATCCTCATAAGTCTATGTCTAACGCCGGGAAGGGGGAAGCCTCCCCCAGCCCCCCGCTCAATGACTCCTCGATGCGATTAACACACACGTGCTCCGGACACGGGCGCCCCGCCACGATGGAAGGTCACAACGACCTCCAGAAATATTTCCTTAGTATGCTAATTTTGTCTGACGATTCGGCAAATTTGGTGATAGTGCAGATTTTTTAAAAATATCATTATTTTGTAAAATTTGGAGTTTTTTTCGGTAAATTGAGAATTTATTCTTCCCAAAAATCTGAAATCGGGGCGCAGGGCAGTCATTTAAAATTTTTCCGAGGGGAAGGGGGACTGGGAGAAATGCAGGTCCGTCATTTGAAACTTTTACACCGGAGAATGAGCAAGCAATGCAAATTTTATTGAAAAACAATGAAAACCACGAGCATTTATGCGCAAAACATTTTTTCAACGCGGGGGGGGGGGGATCGACCCTCCTCCCCGACCCCCTATAATGACGGGCCTGGGAGACTGTTCCAACTTTATTTTTAACGTTGAAAATATCGAAAAACAAAACCCAAACCCATTTACATAAAAACATTAATTTCTCAAAACCAGGGGGAGCAGCTGCCCTCTCTCCCAACCCCCTGGAAATGACGGGCCTATCGGCGTCATTCAAAGAAAAAAAATCTGACAAATAACATGGGCTTTCTTAATAAATAAGAAAACACATAAATAAGAGGATAGTATTGACAAAACATTTAAATATCATGATAGCATAGGAATTTATAAGCAAACAAAATATTTATAAGCATAAAAAATAAATAATTATTCCCTCATATAAGACAAAACATTCAAAAATTAGAAAAACTAAAACATTAAAAACATGTTTTTCAATTCAAACTTATTTTTGACAGAAATGTCCAACTTTTTTTTTATTTATTTAACTTATTTATTTATTTATTTATTTATTTTTTGGCTGATTTTACATATATTCTCAAATTATCGGCTCAAGACGTCACACAGAAAAGATCCAGAATAAAAACAAATCCCCTTACGACAATCACCGTGGACTAAAAACATTTTTCACCGTCACATTTTAATATCAACAAAATGCAATGACTGCAAAATTCAAGGTTAAGAAATTTAAATTACATGCAAATTCGGATCTGATTAATGGGATCATCTGTTCAACCTGGACAGAATTATTCCAGTTGCGTAATACGATAGGCTATTCTATTTCTGGGATTTTTTTTTTAAATCAATGATATTTATGGGATTTTTTTTTTCAATTTTTTTTTTCCGTTTTATTTTTTTTTATTTATTTATTTATTTTTTTTAATCGAAGCTGTGAAATTTTAATTTTAGATATTGACAAACATTTTCTCAAATAGGTCAAAAATAAGCAATCTACTTTTCGTTGCATTAAACCTCTTCAATTAATTCAAAACAAAAAAATTCATGCAATTACACAAAATTACACTGATTTTTAAAAACAATTTTTACAACATGATTAAATGCATATTTTCTCTGAACTACAGCTACTTTCAAAAATAAATATTCATTTCTAGGAAATAAAAAACTGAATTGCAAAGTGGCGTAGCGATTCAAACTAACCTAAGATGAAATAAGAATAGTTCGAAAAAAATATAAAACTTACTATGTCTTCATCAGTATTTCGTTCCATTTTCTTTTTGTAGTAAATAACATAATCCCTAAGTTTAGACGCCATGTTTTCTGCTGCGATAACATTGACTGAAATGCAATTGTAAACGTTGCCAAAATGAGATCCGGGAACAACAAAGCAGCACCATCTATTGAGGAAAGTATGAACTATCCACGCGCGAAAATATCACGAATTTTTTTTTTACTCCACATCCACATTAGCTGTGCTACCGTAGCCTACGAGGATCTGCGAGAAGGTCTCCTCTTCCCTTTCTTCTTTTTAATTTAAGGTCACTAATCACCCCCTTACCCTCCTACCCCCTGCTTTGGGGTCGTCCACAAATAATGTCCCTCTTTGAGGGGGGGGGAGGGGCCAGGACACCACATTTGAGAAGCTCCAAATCTGTAGTCAAAGTTTAAAGAACGTAGTTTAATTCCATATCTAACTGTAGTAAGGTGAAAATCTAGAGAATATCACTCTTGAAAATTTAAATATTTTTCCCAATTTTCAGAGCAACTCTGAGCTATATATATATATATACCATTGATACATTTAAAAGTTAACTTCTGATATTTACATCTTATTACAATTCAAACAAAATTTGATGACGCATTATAATGTATTATTTATCTCAAATATCACTACTGCTCAAGAGCCAGTACGTTTTTTTTTTTTGCCGTCAAAACTGAGTTATTTCTTTTATTTATTAATATTCATTCATTGTTCCCATTTTGTAATTGTTCCCATCCTAAAACCTGGAAAATCTGCACGTAACTGCGCAAAATTATGACCTATCTCGCTCACCTGCATTCTGTGCAAACTTATGGAGCGCATCATTCATTCTAGACTGATGAATTGGATCACTGAGAACAATATTTTGCACTCATACCAGACCACATATAAAGCCAATCACAGCACCGTCGATTAGCTTTTCTATCTTTGCCAATCGATTATTGACGGCTTCCAGAACTAAACCTCATAAGAAATCTACCATGGTTCTTCTTGATCTCTCGGCTGCTTTCGACAGACTCTGGAGGCAGAAACTGATCAACATCCTACACAAAACAGGCATTACTTCAAATACTCTAATCTGGATCAATGATTTTCTTAGGAAAAGAAGCTTTAAAAAGTAGGATTAATGGCGATTTCTCCACCATTCATTATACCTGCGCTGGAGTTTCTTAAGGCTCCGTACTTAGCCCTCTTCTTTTTCTTCTGTACATGAATACGATAGACCTCCACATCAGTAAAGAAATAAACATTGCCTGTTATGCCGATGATATTGCAGTCTGGCACATCCACCCAAATCTCGAAGTCTCACAAAGAGCGCTCTTATAATATCTGTATGAAGGGCATTGAAATCTGGTCCAAACATCTTAAGGTTAAAATTAATCCAGACAAAACAAACTTTTGTGTTTTCTCAACATACAGGAAAAATAGAAGCTCCTTCCATCCTATTTAAAAGCTATTCGGTTCAGAAATTAGACAAACTTCTAATCCCAAGTATCTTGGACTAATTCTAGATGCAGAGTTAAGATTCTCTAAGCATCTTGAAAACGTTTCAAATAAAGCTCTGAAAAAGCTAAACATCCTCAAAAGACTTTGCGGTTCTTCCTGGGGGTCAAGTCCAAAAACTCTCGAGGCACAGCAGCCTACACTTCTATCGTCAGGCCTGTTTTCGAATACGCAGCACCCATATGGGCATCGGCAAGGCCTACTGTTAAAGAAAAGATCGACAATGTTCAATACAGAGCCTCTAAAATCATCACTAGAGCTGTTTCTTCAACGAATAACATAAAAATTGAAAAGAATGCGGCCTTGCCCACTTGGAAAGCAGAAGAAAATTAACAACCATTAAATTTACCAACAAAATCCAAACCCTTGCTGATCGTCATATCTGAAGTAGAACCTTTGGTGTGTGGAGTGGAAAGTGCAGGCTGAAGAGATCCTCGAACCTCCAATTTGATCATGATATAAGGAATGATATCAACCTCAAATATGAGACTTTCAAAATTTCTAAAGAGCCTTACAACATCCTGTGCCCTCTCCCCCAAACCAAAATAGATTTAAATCTCTTACGGCCTTGCACCAAGAAAGAACCCACCGCAATAATCAAAGAAAAAGGCGACCATACCATTGAAAAACTCACGACCTCAATTCAAGATCTGACGATCGCGTACACAGATTGCTCTTCCAACTCTAATCTGGATAGAGGAGGAGCAGGAGTCTTTTTCATCGGACCATAGGGAGCGCAGGAATGCCACGGTATTCCTGTTGGGAAAATCGTCTCGAACTACACATGCGAACTCGTCGCCATCAAAAGCGCTCTGGAGATTTATCTTTCTAGGGAGGACCAGAGTTCCAGAGGCATCATCATTTTCTCTGATTTGCAGATCAGCATTGCTGGCGATCCAGAAGGGCAAATGTCAACTTAGCCATCAGATCATTGAGCTCACAAACAAAATCATTGCTGCTCAAAGATCCTGCATTTTACAATGGATACCAGCTCATGTAAATATTTTTGGTAACGAGAAGGCCGATGAGCTCGCAAAGGCATCCCGTAATTCTCCTCAACCAACTCCCTAACAATCGTTGACGCCAACGCTGTTGCTTGGCCGAAGACTAATCGGTCAACAAGCGAAAAGAAACTCCATTTGAACTGTGACAGAGCTATATCGACTACTACCCAGACAACCACAAATATCTGTTAGACATCCAAAAAGATCCACCACATATCGAGATATCTGCTGGATATTTTAGTTATCTGGCAGACATCCAGGAATATCCAAGTCATGGATTTGGAGTTTCTAATATCTACCAGATATCCAGATTGTTACATGTTTCAGATATGGATATTCGGATATCCATTGGACATCTGGGTATATCCAAATCGTGGATTTGGATTTTTTTCATATCTGAGAGATATCCAGACTTTTACATGTTTCAGATATAGATATTTGGATATCCTGTAGATAACTATACGATAACCTCCATGTTACATAGCAAATGTCTAGGACATATCTTTTTCAAGATATCTCTTAGATATTTGACTTATAGATATTGTTGGATTTATTTACATTCAGACATCTGCATGAAATTGTTTTATTTTTCATGTTTTATTAAAAAACAATATTTTTTATTGCATTGAAATGTGTGACATAGTGTTAATTAACTGTATCTTAAACGCTTGAGGCCTCGTGCTCTCCACATTTTACAAAACGTTGTTAATCAGTTAAGAGTCGAGCAGCCACGCCATTTCTCTCGCTTCTTGTGTTCTGTTTTGAACGCAAGCGGTCGCTGAGCTCAATACTTTGAGTTTGTATTATGTATTAATTTGTACTAGTTTATTTCTTCATGTTATAGGGCATATATTTTTTATATACGTTGGTTTAATTTGCATTCTAATTATTTTGAATTTTAGCTGTGATTTTATGCTTTGTTTTGCTTAATAATTCGTAATAATAAAATTTGTAGGTGAACAATTATTTAGCATTATTTCTTTTCAATCGTTATAGTATGTTTTTGACATAACTATGTTCTTTTTTAGCAAAACTAACTTAATGGTTTAACAGTTGAAATTCTTTTTCTAGTATGCTTCCCAATCTATTATTTTTTTTATGTACAGTACTTGATTTTGTGTATGTAAATAAAGATCTTTGAGCTATTTCTGTGGGTTTCTCTAAATTTTCAATAAAAAGATTAATTTCACTAAAATATTTGTCATAAGATATAATTTTTCAGCTTCTCAAAAAGTGGAATGAAGTCAAGATTACAGTTCCAAACACAATGTACATAATTTGATTATACAGGGTTAGAAAAACCTGAAAAAGCAGGGAGAGTACAGGAAATTTTGATATTTTTTTTTACAACTCTGGAAAATGCAGGGAATTTTTTTTAAATTGAAGTGGCAAAAACCAATGCTCAAATATGTGAACTTCCAAAAAAGAAAATAATAATTGAAAAAAGAGAGATCAATAACAAAATAAAATTAAGAGATGGTAATTTTTACTTTGAAGTTTTTTTTTTTTTAATTTTGCTTTAGTACGTTTTTAACTGTCTAGCATAAAAGCAAACATTGTTTATTGCTTTGTTCGACATAAATCTTGAATTTCATGCTAAAAGACCTTTTTAAAAAAAAATAAAATAAACATTAACTAAATTCAGTCACAATGCTATTATTTCAGTTATGATTACTTTTTCTTTATATTACTGGAGGAGAAATGAGGGAAAACTCATAATTTGTATGAAAGAAAAAAAAAAGGAAATCTGTAAGTAATTACTACAAAGTTTGAAAGACGGATATAAAAACTCAATTTTTTGTATTAATAAATAAGTTATTTATAAATAACTATCAGTAACATGGCTGTTAGACTGCATTGAGCCTGTAAAATTGTATACATTTATAAATAACTTATTCATAAGTTTAAAAAAACTTTGATTTCTAAAGCCCTAAATCTTTACAACTTCATACTATTTGAACAGTAAGATATCGTTTATAATATTATGGAAATTAAAACTTTTCGTAAGAATTATACAGTAAAAGACATGTTACTAATTTGTTTAATATTTTAAAGCTGTAAGAAAATTTACAGGTTTAAAAATCATAACTTTTTGTATTAACAGATGAGTTAGTTATAAATATCAACACTTTTACACATATTATCATTAAATGGTCTGTTATAACTGCATTGGGCCTTGAAAATGAAGATATTTATAAATAATTTATTTTTTAATACAAAAAATGCGATTTTTAGACCTGTAAATTTGCTTACAGCTTTAAAGTATATTTAAAACTACATCAAATCCAGAAAACATCGCTTTTGATATCTCATATACATCTAAGAGATTTAAAATGCATATCTATTTCATAACTATATGATATCCTAGAGCTATCTGGATATAATATCACTTGAACATGAAAGAGATATCTATAGCATATCCAAGAGCTAACCAAAACCTCCCTTCCATATCTCCAGCATATCCAGCATATCCAAGGGAGATCGAGATATCTCGACGTCGCTTGGAATCCAGACGTTGCAACCTTTTTACCTCTGGTGGATATTCTCTTGGATATTCGGATATGCTATAGATATCTGTTGGATAAGGTCAATGACCAGCTTGTTATCCCTTAGATATCTACAGGAAGTAGTTTGGAAATATGTGGCTGTCTGGGTATAACCAGACTGAGGACAAATCACTTAAAGGGGATGAGGATTTCTGCGGACGGACAGCCAGGGCCGGACTGGGTGGTCAAAAGGGCACGGGAAGGCTGAGTTGAAGGGCGCCGATTTTTCCTCCATAATATCTAAGGACTTAAGAGATAGTGCGGACATTTTAAGGGGGTGAAAAATCATTGATAACTAAATAAAGCCCTTTTTTTGTTACAGAGAATGTCCAAAAGAGAAGTCATATTTTTTGCAAGTTCAACAACAGTAGGAGAGACCTCCCCCCCCCCCCCAAGAGTGTTGGCGCACCCCCTTAAATATTACTGATTAACCCCTAGAAAGAGACCCTCCCTAAAAAAAGAGAGGAAAGACCACCAAAATACCTCCTGAAAATTTGAAGAACGCTAAGGGGGGCGGGGGGGGGTGAAATATTTTCTAGTTTCTAAGAATGAGAAGTTTTGCTGAATGTTTCTCTTTCTCAATAGGCACTTCTTTCGAAAATTCATATTTGAATATTTTTCACTGGTATCTACTGTCGTTTTAAAACATGATGCTACCATTTTGTCACATAAAGTTGTCGATTCTTTAAGCAGACGAGCTTTTTTCTCCATGCGATCAATATTCATGTCCAGGTTTTTTCTCTTCGTATATTGCCTGCATATCATATGCTAGTTGGTCACTTTCGACAAAATGCTTCTGCAATTCAAAATTAAAAAGAGATGCACATCAAATTCGAATTATGTTTACTCATTTGTTCTGTACTTAAAGTATATTATTTTTTTGCATCTCAAACGTCAAATTTGATACAAATTATGCATTTGTAATGAAATCGGCTTATTTATGCTATAAAGTAACTGCTACCATGAAAATGAGTTAAATTGTAATGTTTTTTGCTTAATATTTGCAATACATATTTTTTTATAAATCAAACATAAGTAATATCTAGAGTCCTTGAAGTATATTTTTGAAGTCTGATATATATATATATTTTTTTCAAATCCGATATTTATTTATTTATTCATTATTAGTATGATTATTAACATAATAATTTCATAGCAAATATCTTAGGTCACAGTTACAAGAAAATACAACCAATCGAACTCTATCTAATCCAGTGCACCTGATTGCCTCTTTGCAGTACGTAATAAATAATATCATTTTGATAACACTGCAACTATTGGGGGCCCCCATGGGAAAAGCTTGAAAATTGAATTATTTGGGAAATCATTTTTTATGTATGGATATACATTTAAAATTGCTATTATTGCTTGTGACCATTATAAGAAATAAATGAATTAATAAAATAAGTTAATTAATTAATAAAACTTTTGCAAGAAAACTCAAAGATTTCAATTTAACAGAAGAGCAAATAAATTTCTTGACCATGTTGTCTAATTTTCCCTTGCCTCCTTTTTTCATTGAAGAATTCCTTAATTTTTTCGAAGTAAAATTAAAATTACAAGTTTTTTATTCCGCATAGTAAGAAAACAGGAGGGTGTTTCGTGATGATACCCCCCCCCCCCACCTCTCTTTCTTAGATCAGGATCTAATTTCCAGGGCCGATCCTAGGGTATCGGCCGCCCGTGTGCAAATAGCGAATGTGCCGCCCCTCAAGAGTAATTTGCATAATTTGACTACGCTTTAACGTCTATATAAATCTTTCTTTAAATTCCATGCCAAGTTCGAATTCAAAAAGGGGGGGGGGGACAGAAGAATGATCTTATAAAAAGGAACAAATTTTTTTTAGTAAGAAACTCCTTAGGTACAATTTATATCTCTTAAGTAATAGATACCAAAATTTACTAGTCGTAAAAACGCATTTTATAGTCTTTCTTCGGTGACATCAGAGAAAGTACGGAGGAAGGGGAAGCGTGGGGGGAGGTATCAGGGGTTCAGGGGAGGAGGATTGCTCCAAGAAAATTATCGAAATTGGCGTATGAAAAATATTTCTAGTTAATCTTTAGTTGTGTTTGGTTGCAAGGACAAAAGAGTCAAGTATATTCAAGGTGCATGGAGAAATTTTCGAAATTGACATCAAATATCGCAATTTTAGGAACTTTTTCGAGACTTTAGGTGAAAGTAATGTTGCAGTTCTTTCCTAAAATTCTTTCGAAATTGAAATCAAATTGAAGCTATTTTTTAAGACCGTAGCTTAGGAAGGATCGGCGTTCTTCCCGAAAAATCTCCGAAACTGAAATTTTAAACCCGCAATTTTGGGTCTCCTTTGTTGACGTTTCAAGAGGGAGATTCAATCGTCTCGCATCGAAAGATTTCGAAATATGAGTTTAAAACGCAAATTTAGGCCGTCTTTGGTGACGGTAGGGGATCTGGCGGCTATCCTCCGGCAATTTCTCGGCACTATTTTTTCAAAAACCCGTTTTTGGCTAGATTTGAAAACAATAGGGGAAACGTGAAAATATTCCGAACCAAAATATTTTTCGGAACTGAAATCCAATATAGGCAATTTTTGGGAAGGAAGGATTTTGGAGCTCTTAAGCGGATATTTCTAAAATCGCAATTTTATATTATTTTTGGTGACGTTAACAAAACTGGAAAGTTTCTATGGATCTTTCGGATATTTTTCAACATTAATATCTGAAAAATATAACTATAGACTTTTGTTCACCTCACCTCGACAATTGATGGATATGCCCTAGCGCCGTGAAAAGTTACATAAGCCTGGCAGTTCTCCTCCGGAATTCTTTAGAACTATAAGTCCCAAAATCGTACTTTAAGCATTGTTTGATAACGATGGGATTAAGAGCGGGCGGGGTTCAGTGTGCCCTCACGAACTGTGTTTTTGAAACTGAAGTCAATTTCAGACTAGTTTAGGCAGGAAGCTGTGGCTCCACGGAACCGTCTAAAAACGAAATTTTCAGGTATAGTGATTGCGTTGGAGAAAATGGGGATCCGGGGTCTTTCCCCAAAAGTTCTTGAAACTGATGTTTGAAAAACGCAATTTTAGTTTGTTTTTCAATACGTTAAGTGAGAGGGGGTGGAATTAGGGGCTTCTCTAAAGACGCTGATTGAGACTGTCTTTGGTAGTAATGTTTGCGAATGGATTTCGGGGTCCTTCACTGCAAAAAATTCGAAAAATGCCAAAGCAATTTTATATGATGTTTGATGATAGGAAGGGCTGTCGTCTGAAAACACGTTTCGGATTTTGGAGTCAACATTTTTAGGCTATGTTTGATTAAGTTAAGGTGGAAGAGGTGAATCAGAGACTTAATTGGGTCCTTAAGATCGATGGTTCAACCAGCGAAATTTTCCGAAAGTAAAGTCCTAGAAACGCAATTTTAAGCCTTCTTTAATTTCGTCAAGGAGGTCATGGCATCCTTTTGGATCTTCGTTTTGGAGCTGCATTTGCTTCCCGGGGCAAGGGCCATGTCCTCCTACCTGATGAAACCGGGCAGTTCATTCAAGATTTTAATCAGAAAAATTGTCGTAAAGGGGGAAAAGTACATCATTTTAGTTCGTCATTCATATATGTTACTCTCAAGGGAGTCGTAATTTTCCACTTTCTCTCCACGCATCCACGACTGTTAAACACAGAGTTTGTTACATAGTTTGTTGTTTGAAATGCTTGCGAGAGTATCTAATCAGTATAGCTCTTTTTTAAAATAAATAAAATATGTCTTCATTGTTTAGGTCTATAAAAGCTTGGGGGGTAAACATTAGTAGCCGCCCTCGGTGCTCCTTTTAGACGGCACGATTTCATGCTTCAGAAGGGGGCCTTTCCCCTCCCCTGTATCCATGCCTGATTACCGGTTCTGTCGCAAATTTTGCAACCAAATAAAGCATGTGTGTTAAGAGCAGATATTAATGGACAATGAACCAACACAATTTTCCCTAACATTATATTTTTCTTCAATTATGCTATGCTGTCAGGAAATCGACACATACTTTGACAATTGAAATTTTAAAAATCAGCATATTTATTCTACTTATTATAAGTTATCTTGTGAGAAATTCTTGAGGAATTTTGCTTGACAGGGGCGTAGCTAAGGGGGGGGTTTTGGGGACAAAACCCCCCCCCGAAAAGTTAGTCTCAAAAAAAAAAGAGAAAAAGAAGAGAGAAGAGAAAGAAAAAAAAAGAAGAAAAGGAAAAAATTCCAAGCGATTATACATATATATATATATATATATATATATATATATATATATAAGAAGTAAACCCCCCCCCCCCCCGAAAGTCGGGTCTAGCTACGCCACTGTTGCTTGATTATAAGAACTTTATGATTCGGCTTGCGGCCGCCCCTTGCTTTGGCCGCCCTTGTGCGGCGCACACTCTGCACACCTGCTAGGATCGGCCCTGCTAATTTCTGAAAATTCGGTTCAGAAATTCTCGCTGTCCAAAGTGTTATACTTTAAAAGTGCATAAAGAAAACGAACATTTTAAAAACGTTTCCATTCATTTTTATGGCATTGTTGTCTTGAAGTTTCGAAAACTTTTTGGATGTAAAATTTTGTTTTAGAAAACTGATGCGACCTAGAAAGAGCCGTTATGAAATAAACCAATCATAATAAAAAAGAGAGGAAGAATGAAAAAAAAAAGTTCAGGGACAGCCTTGATCTTAATCTGTTTTACCTTTTAAAATAATAATTTTCAATTGATAACACAAGTCACTTAGATTTTATCTTTCAACTTATCTAAGTACATACGTTTTTTTTTTTTTTTTTTTAACTATATGTATTGTGGAAAATTTTGCAATATCATTTATTTGTCATTTCGCAGCTCATAGATCCTATTAGTTTTTTACGAATCATAGATCGTAGTTCTATAATTTAAGATTATACACGAAGGAAAATATTTTCGCAATAAAAAGGAAATGAAAACTAAAATGACTAACCTACTGTTGAAAAATTCCTTGACTTGATGTATCCAATTTTGCTGCAGCTTCCAAATCACTTGTTTACTAACACTAAAATCTGATCCAAATGACTCTTCGATTCAGACGACAGAGGTCCGATTGCTGTTATTACCAGCAATCGGACCTCTGTCGTCTAACTGGAAATAAAATTTATGATAGTTGTCCTTCCTTGTCCAACAGAAATCCGTTGCCACGAATCCTCAAGCATCGCAAATCCTTATCCATAAAACGCATCTTAAAAGGTGTCTTTAAAGCCATAAAACCATTAAAGCCAACGTGTGTGGTCTACATGTATGATCCTTTTTTTCTACTAATCATAAGATAGTTAGTCAAAAGCTCTTGTACTGTACAAGAATGCTGCGAAAGACACTCATAAAATGTTTTAATGGTTAGAATCTTTAGCTTTTATTCTGTGAAAGAAAAAGTGCTCTTTATTTTTTAGACAATCAAGGGCGCCCACATGCAAAATTTTAAGGGGGGAGGGGGGGGCTCAAAAAATTTCCCAATGGTTTAGCTAAATATTTTCCCCGCGGAAACTTATTTCAGTACAGATTAGATATATAAAAATTTAACATTTTTAATAACTTATTCATTAATGGCTGGAAAAGAAATTTTTATGCATTTTTGCAAAGAAAAAAGCACTAAAGCAAGGAAGTTCTCAATTCTAAGGGGGGAGGGGGCTTGAGCCCCTACTTCCCTTCTTATATGGGCGCCCTTGTAGTCAATATACTCTCTTATTAATATGTGTATATCTAGCTGCAGGTAGAAAACGAAAAAAGTTATAGATATTTCTCACATTAGATTTCTAATAGTATAGTCTTTAGTGACTCTTATTAATATTTGTAGTACAAGTAGCGTACCGGGTGACCATCGAGCGGTAATTTGTGATATCACCTCACCCCCTCTAAAATGCAAAAAAAAAAAAATTAGATTCTATGTAAATGTGAAAATCTTAAAATTTTTAGAAACAACTGCATTTGAGAAAAACAAAATTTTTAGTGGGTTAATATACAGAAGACAAATAAAAACTATGAATGCTTTTTATGTAACTTGCCCCACACGCATGTGGGCGTCGAGAGATCAATAAAGTAAGGGGACCTATATGAAATTGTTGGCTCCGTAATTACTTTAAACCTATCGCACACACAGGGAAAGATAATGGTTTTCAGTTTGTTGGTATAAGAGGTCACTACTTTGCCTAAGTATTGACAGTATGAACCTAATTCTGAGTATAGTTCATAGTATTAATTCCATGACGTGTGGTGGGAAATACTGAGGTCCGGGCGGTCCCACCCCCTTTAAAATTTTCATATTAGTACTCTTGAAAATGCATTTCAGCTTCGTTTCAAAAACTTGCAATTACACTTTGAGTGTCACCCCCCCCCCCCAGAAAGGTCACACCCGGGGCGGACCCCCCCCCCCCCCCCCCTTTGCCACGCTGCTAGTAATACCTTTGCGTTTCACTTATTTCCGACATCGTTATGCATTCCTTCTTCAAACTCAAACTTCGTTTTGTTCATAATGATTTGTATTGTTTCATTGATGCAAAATTTATTAGAAACAACTTTCACAAGTCAGCAGAGTAGCGAGGAGGGGGGGGTATCGAGCTTCATATGAGGGGAAAATACAGATTAAAAAACATCCCAAAATGATATAGCTAAAGGAAAGCAGCATAAAATGCACTATTATAATGATTTTATTCATAAATTCAAATATAAATATTTTTTGAACACACCTCTGGCTAAAAAGACTAAAACAGTGCAGGAATTAAATCCAGTTACAAAAACTGGAATATGTTTTGAACACAAAGCTTGCCAACGGCAAAGATCTTTAACTTTTGTTATGATTTTAATTGACAAAACTTTGTTTAAAATCAAAAAATGTTTTATCTTTAAAACTGTTCGTCATCTTTATTGTTTCATCCAGTAATTCCCCAAATGTGCTCCGGGAAGCCCTGCAGTCCTCCTAGGACTACTTCGAAATTTTACTATTTTTTCTCAACTAATTTAGACTTATTATTAATGAAACTGTTTTCCAATTTTTTCAGAACCTCTGCAGGATAAATAAAGATGCAGATACAAGACTCGTATTTATTTTTGACTGTCAGTTACAAGTCATACTTTTATTTTGAGAAGGGCGCCATGCAAAAATCTAAGTTCCAAAAAGGGCGCCTTGACTCAAAAAATCTGGGAATCACCGTTGCGACATTTGTCATCGTGTGCATCCATCCACTAAAATATTGATTTTATACGGCTTATTTCAACATAACACTATTTTTAATGCGCCGATTTCAAAAATTAACATTATTTGTAATCTTATTTGCTTCTATTGCACTCATGATCGTTAGCAGAACAGGGAGTCATGCTATTCGCTCTGACAGCAACTTTAGTACAGTTAATAAATCAAACTATTCTTGACCATAGATATGTGTGTTGTCACTTTCACCCTCACATCCCTTTTTTATTGGGGAAACACCATGGGTCAGCTTTTGTCCTCAGATCTGAACCTTGGAGCAAAATATAAGCCTCAAACAGTTTACGAAAGGAGGGGGGACTAATTGCCTTTATGAGGGTAATAAAAGGGATCATTTATATAAATAAGAAGAACATTGCTTTTGGATGTAAAAATATTCACACGCAAAATCATTTCTTGATTCTACATAATTTATTTCCATATTGCTAAAACATTATTTTGGAAAAAAAGAAAACAATAGAAGGGCGCCTTTCGAGAGGGCGCACCGGGAAATGTCCTGGTCAAGTCTATGGCCAGTCCGGGCCTGCGGACAGTGTAATTACACCAACTTTTGTCCTCATTGCCCAGATAACATCCCACTGTCTCGTCAACACGTCTTCAGCTATCCAGCAATCCAGGCCAAACTTTTTAACATCGGCTTAGAAGACCCAGCGGACCTACTCTAAACAGATAAGGCTGTCGAAGTTGCAATGGCTGTCTATGACAGCTACGGTACGGAGCCATATAAATGCACATTATCATAGACACGACATTGTCATCATCATTTATTTATTTTTTTCCGTCCTCGAATTATTTTTGTATTTTATTTATTTGTTTATTTTTTGCGCCTCCGTAACTGTGCACCTCCGTGTTTTTTTCTTCCGCCCTCGAACCTGTGCGCGCTTTGGGAGTCAAGGCTCTCGCCCTCTCACTCTTAAGGAAATTAGTTCGCCCCTGCTTCTGCTTATAACACTATATGAGTTATACAAGATTATATTCAGGCCAGGCCCGGATCTATACATTTTGCCCCCCTCCCTGCAACAAAATCTGTAGGACCTCTCCAGAGGCCAACAGTGTATATTTGTAACATTAATAAGTCTTAGTACTAGTTCGTTATTTTTTTTTTTCAATTTTTTGGGCCGTTGGACCCCTTAAGGACGTGCCCCTCCCCCCTCCCGCACTGCAGGATCTGTGGGTCCGCAGATCCGGCCCGATTCAGGCCCGCTGCTAGGTATCAGAGCATCAGCGTGCAAAACAGAAAATGTCGTCCCCTCCGCATAAGCGGTAGGTGCACCAAAAAAGTGAAGGGGGAGGGGCAAAGGAGATGTGGAGTAGGGCCTTAACTAGGCATTGATATAAGCAAATAAGGTAGAGCACAAAGCTTGCACGGAAGAGCGCTTCTAAAGATTTTTTTTATGGGGATTAGCGTAGCGAGTATGACTATGGAGACCTGGCCTATATTTTTTTTAAACGTGGTATACATAGTGGATTCAGCCTTATGGGGAAAAATAATTATTAATATGAACCTCTAAGTGTAATATTCGTTTAGAAATCGGGAAATTTGTTCGAAATATTTTTTCCCGGAATCAAAGTTCTAAAAATCTAGTTATAGAAGAGCCTTGGTAACGAGGGGAAGAAAAGAGGTTCCAGGGACTTCCCATAAAAATTTTCCAAAATCAAAGTCTTAAAAGAAAACCATATTGTAAATAATCTTCTTTTAACGTTTAGGAAGAGGAATAGGGTTCAGGGATGCTTTTATAATAATTCTTTGAAACTTGAGCTCCAAAAAGAAAATTAAAAAAAAAAAAAAGACTATACCTTTAACAATGTTAGAAAAAAGGGGACTCGGGGGACCTCCCCCAAATTTTTTAGAAATTGAAGTCCCTAAAATGTAACTTCGGCCATTATTGACATTAGGGAATGAATGGGATTTAAAAGTCTTGTTCGGAAATTTCCCAAATTGAAGTTCTGAAAACGTAATTTAAAACAATCTTTAGAAAGATGAGGTTTGGAGACTTTCACCGGAAATTTTTTGAAATTGAAGTCTTAAAATCGCAATTGCACTGTTAAAAATCATCTGCTTAGAAATGAAAACATTTATTTACTCATTTTTTCCAAGCAGTTTTAACTTAGAAATAAGTAAATGTCGCCTTTAAATTCAAGTAAGCAGACCATCTCAAAAATATCGCATTCGCAGAAAGGAAAGCAGAAGTTGAAGTTGAATTTCTCCTGTCAGCGTACGAATACAGACAAGAAGCTTTCGAACACCGCGTTCAAAAATGAAAAAGGCGAGAATAATTTCTTTCTGCTGCCTAAAAGTTTTCTTTTGCATGTATTTCAACATAAAGACGTCTACGATATGTAGGAGCGTGCACAAGGGGGGGGGGGAGAAGAGAAGGGACTCCTGTTAGCCCGGGCCCGAACCTGAGATTTTTTTTAATGAGGGCGAAATATATGTAGGGACGTAGGGGTAAACAGCATGGAGGAGAGCCCGAAAAAGTCATTTGTGACGGGGCCCCAAAATTTCTGTGCACGTCCCTGACGCTATATATGTATTATCGGATATATGTCAAGTCTTAAAAATTTTAAAAATACCACAGTCACTTTTGTCCGTCTCACTGTTTTAGTGCAACATAGGCTCAATCCAAAGTAAACTATATCGATGAAAAATCATTTCTTCTATAAACGTAATTATATTGTTCAGAGAAAACTGTAGATAAAATGATTATAGCGACAGTGAAACAGAAGAATGAAGCTATGCCATAGTGTCTTTTTTTTTTAAATATTGCT
The DNA here is from genome assembly GCF_026930045.1 of Uloborus diversus. Classification (NCBI taxonomy): domain Eukaryota; kingdom Metazoa; phylum Arthropoda; class Arachnida; order Araneae; family Uloboridae; genus Uloborus; species Uloborus diversus. The sequence goes on along the minus strand of NC_072733.1, from coordinate 128,074,220 downwards.
TACATCACTCATGTTCTTACGTCTTGAGGTTCTTATGGTGTTATTTGCATTCATTTGGAAAGCTTTTGTGCAACGTTATACTGAGAAAATTATCTTGTCCTTAATTTTTGTACACCAGTGTAGCAAAGTACTGCTCTAAAATGTACCTAATTGTATTTGCATATAACTTTATTCCGCATCGAAATGAAACAAAAATATACTGTAATTTCTTTTTGATTCCAATAATATTGAGTCAACTCAATTAAAAGTTTTGTCCAATTAAAGTGATATTTTTTAGCGCATTGAATTCTGCAAAGAATAACACTGTTTTTATACAAGTTTATTAATTGAAATATTTATTCATCTGTGTTTATATTTGCAAAAAAATATGCATTTTTTTGTTTTGAAATTTCAATACATTTATATGTATACAAATATATTGAAATATTATTTCTACATGCATATCTATTCAATTACAGTAGCATCTATTACCTCTTTTTTTCCTGTGAGTCGGTAATAAGGTTAACCGAGCTATAAGGTCAGTTTCCCGGAGTTCCAAATGTTGACCTTTGGTGACCTTAATCAAGGTCCAGCTGTATTTTGTTTTAAGTTATGCTTGTGTTAAACGTAGTTTAAATTGATGATTCATATAGCTTTACCGCGAAGAGAAGGCGGATGACCTTGAAGCGAAACCTCATTTTGTATCATTTGTAATAGGTAGAATCAACCAGAAAACACCTAAAAGAGAGTCGTTCTCACTGATCCTATCTATCACAAAATAATAACAATCAAACTATTACAAACGATACAAATGATGTGTTTGCTTCAAGGTCAGCCGCCTTCTCTTCGCGGTCAAGCTTTAGTAAGTTTGAGTGCTATTATTGATTGTAATACAATTTGCTTTGCAATATTTTTATATGTTCTTCTCATCAGTGGCGGATCCAGCCGATTGTTTTGGGAGGGGCCATCCGAAATTTTTGAACAAACTCCGAAATCCCCAGAAATTTTATCAAAATGAAGTTTTAAAAACTTAATTTTCGGGGTATCGGGACATTAGGTGAGGGGGTGGATTTAGGAATCTCCCTTGAAAATGTTTAAAAATTCAAATTACCGTGTAATTTTTGAAAATTAGGAAACTAAAACCGCATTTTGTCTATTTTTGATGATGTACCGAGAAAGGTCGGGTTTCAGGAGCTGGCCCCAAAATATTTTTTAAAAATAAAGCTGAGAAACCAAAATATTCTGTCATTATACATCGAGAAGTTAGAAGAGGAGGGATGCTCTTCTAGCTCTTCAGCTGTCCATCATAAAAATGCACCTTTAGGTAATGTTTGCTTACATTTAAGGAAGAGTGAAGGTGCTTAGAATCCTTCCTTTCTGGAAATATTTTGCATTTGATTATCTAAAAATTCCATTTTTAACTATTTTTATACATATTTTAGAAAGAGATGGAAAATTCGTGAGCTCCTTCAAAAACCTTCTTTTTAAGCTATCATCACGATATAAACTAGGGAGGGAGGGGGTCCTATCAAAGATCGTTTGTAATTGAAATCCCAAAAAATTTCATTTAAGTTGCTTTTAAGCAAGTTAACTGATAAGGGCTGGATAAGCTAGTTTCCGTTGACATTTTTGCCAAATACTTAAATGCAATTTTTTTACTACATATCAAGGCATTTGTGAAAGAGTATGGGAAAAGGAGGTTCCCACCCTAGTTTCGAAATTAAAGCCATAAAAACGAAAACTTAGACTCTCTTTGTTCTTGTAAACAATAGGTATACTCTGAGAACAGCAGCATTTAGAGATCGTCCATGTGTCTGTAGTTGGAATCAAAAAATGATGTAAAAGATGGAGAAAAATTTTGGAAATAAGTTTTGTTTTGAGGGTAGGGACATAATTTATCTCTTAATTAAGGCCTATGCTTCTTTTTCAGTATAACACATGTGTTAAATTTTGTTATCTTCTCATAATATTTTTTTTTCTTTTTTTTTTTCTTAAAATAATTCCTACAATCACAAGGCTTTGGGAGGGGCCATGGCCCCCATGGCCCCCCTCTAGATCCGCCCCTGCTTCTCATATTCTTTCAAAAAATGACTACGAATTTTATTTTGAGTATAAACTAGTTGTAGACCAGTGCCGTTACCTTTGAAAATGGTAAAAGTAAAAAATCAAAAGAAAGAAAATAGAACAGGATGAAACCCATTAAAAAAGTAAAATATAATGGAATTAATAGGAAAAAAAATTACGGGCGATTTGAGGTCGGGAAGGGGTTGGGCTTTAAGGGTTGAAAATAGTTTATCAAGATTTCCGGCAAAACTGAGAGTCCTTTGGAAAAAATTACTTGGCGAAGCTGTTGGTAATAAAAAGATCTACAACTTTTGTACTTTTTTTTCTTCACATGCCCTCAAAATTTATGTGAAAAATTCAAAAAGACTTTTTGGTTTTTTATTTTTATTCTTAGTATTTACCTTACTATGTAGATTCCAAAAGTTTATTTTAAATAAGTAAATTCGTTACTCTTTTCTTCAAGTAACTGAGCCTACACGTTATATTTTATAAATGATGTTGTTCACTGGTCCAACGATCTTAAAAGCTACTACGAAATAACCAGCAATTAGTAAGATCCAGACATTTCTAAACCATTACCTACTTCTGTTACGAAATATTTTCTGCAGGCTACAATGTTCTGTAGACCATTCCAGTACATAAGATATCTTAAAATAGTAATAAATAGGCACGTAAGCATATAATTCAAAAACTATACTACAACTTTCTCAAAACATTGTACGTCTTTTTTAGTATTGACTAATTAAGTAGTAGGTTTTTAATTATAGAAGTATATTTTGATTTTCAATTTATTAATTTAACACGGAAACTTTTTCGAGTAATTTTAATAAAAATAATTTTACATAATGAATTTTTTTTTTCATATTCTAGTTTTTTTTTCATTTTCTGCGAAAATTTCACATAGTATTGTGCATCTTTTTATACCATTAAAAAGTAAAGATTAAACCAAAAAAAAAACCGCGCACCGTATTTTTTTTTTTTTAACAATCAGATATTTTGACGCGAGATTTGATGAGGATGTTTTTTAATATTAAATCAAAATAAGGAGAAAAAATAAAGATTTTAAATCAAAAAAATTACAGTGTATTTGAAATATAAAAAGGTAACTTTTCAGCAAGTTTCGTGAAAAAATAACTTTTTTTGTGGGGAATAAAAATAAAAAACCAAAAAACCTGTTTTTTGAATTAGCATAAATTTTGAGGTTATGCGGAGAAAAAATACAAAAGTTGTAGACCTTTTTATTACCAACAACTTTGCCATTTAATTTCTTTCGAAATGACTCCTACTTTTGCCGGAAATCGTGCGCAATTTCACCCCTTAAACCCCGCACCCTTCCCGACCTCACATTACCCGTAAATTATTTTTCCAATTAATTTTATTATATTTTTTTACTTTTCTAATGGGTTTCATCCTGTTCTATCTATTTTCGATCTCAAAACATTATTGGCTCTGGACTACACTGTTCAAACAGACTTCGTAAAATCGAAACAAAATTGCTTATTTTTGAGAACATCACTTACTCAAAATGGCTCAGAGACAATTTGGCTTGGAATTGAAAAGCAAGAGTTCTTATTTTTAACCGACTTCAAAAAGGAGGCGGTTATCAATTCATACCGTATGTATGTTTTTTTTTTTTGTTTGTCCACTCATAGCGTCTCACCTAGTGAAGCGATTTTGATGATTCTTTTTTTAATGGATAGGGGATGGCTCAACTTAGGTCCCATTACTTTGTTTGACCATATTTGTTCATTAGAAAAAAAGTTATGGGCAAAAAACAGTAAATTTTATGCAATTTCCCTATTAAAGGATTTTGTAGCGAAGTTCGCACTTTTCATTCGTGGATAACGGTGGTTCAGTGGTAGAATTCTCGCCTCCCACACGAGCGACCCGGGTTCAAATCCCGACTAGGACAAAGTGAATTTTACTAAAATTTCGTTTCTACTGTTTCCCGTATTTTCTCGAATCTTCTATTAATTTTTGTATCTCTCTAAGTCTGGAAAGTTCCAGCACTTTCTCAAGTTGTATATAAGGAGATGTAACGTTCATTTGTGGTTCTGAATAAAGATCTCGAGTTGTGACTAAAGAGTATTCGCTTCATTTGGCTTTCACATTGTCTTCGCTATCTTCATCTACGCGACAATATGAAACTCATTGTTATAAAAGTTTGGTGCCATATAATATTAATAGTAATTGTAATGATAATTTTGAATAAAGGCTTTTTTCTAAAGCAATACAGTGATATAGAGCCGAACTTCTTACTAGGTAACTTCTTACTTTTACTGAAATATCTACATTAACACTAAAAAGAATGAAATAAAAAAATTTTGAAAAAAAAATAGAACCGACTTCAAAATTGCTCTAAAAAGTGAAAAATAATTTTATTCTGAAAACACCATCGATAATGCTTTTAAACATAATTTTTGAAGTTGGCGCAAAAACGATAGATAAAATCATTCACAGTCATAACTCAACTACAACTATAAATTTAACCAGGCCCAGTTTCTTCACTATCACATAAATTATGCATTGATGACAACATATTTAAATAACGATATAAATGTTTCGTTCGTAACTTTGGATTCTTTTCTGAAAAAAATATGAACGAAGCATGGTTACACTGGATTTTACGTTTTGTTTTTGCGCCAACTTCAAAAATTATGTTTAAAAGCATTATCGATGGTGTTTTCAGAATAAAATTATTTTTCACTTTTTAGAGCAATTTTGAAGTCGGTTCTATTTTTTTTTCAAAATTTTTTTATTGAAATATACCCTTTTCTGAAAAACAATTCACCATGTTCTCATTTTTGAAATCTCGCTCTACTCACGAATGGTATAACATGTGCTTACTTTTGAAACATTAGTACTCTAAAACCAATTAATTCAACATGTTCTCATTTTTGAAACAGCCCCATTCTCAGAAATGATACCGTCTGTGCTTATTTCTGAGTAGAGCGGTGTTTTAAAAATGAGAACATGGTGAATCGTTTTTGAGAAGAGGGTATATTTCAAAAGTAAGAACTTACTTTTCAGTTCTGAGCCATATTACCTCGGAGCCATTTTGAGTAAGTGATGTTATCAAAAATAAGCAATTTTATCTCAATTCTAAGAAACCTGTTTTAACTGTGTGTATGCTAAAACTAGGAACAATAAAAGCAGCGGCGTAGCGTAGGTTTTTGCCGCCGGGGGCAGGCACCAAATTTGCCGCCCCTCTTACATTCTCCTGTTAAATGCATCCCCCTCCATTCAAAAAACGACATTTTTAATATATTTCAGAACGAAAACAGGATTTTATTATCCAAAACATGTTTTATATTTTAATATAATCTTACATCAACAGGAAATATTGTTGATCGAAATATTTTTCAAAAATTATTGCATTATGAGCGATAATATTTTCTTTAAATCAAAACATTTTAGACGGGATCAAAAACTGTATATACTGGTAGTAATTCTCAAACCTTTATTGGAAAGAAAAATAAACAAAAATATGATTATAAATTATCTAATAGATATTTAAATTTATACTTTAATTTTTTTTCTTCTTCTTAACCTAAACTATTAATTTTCTACTTTTCATCAATGGAAAATCTTTAACACTATCAATGTCGATTGTATCAATCTGTTCTGTAAAATGTTATCTAAAATGTCATTATATAAAATGATCCCCTGAATCCAAACATGACCACCGTTTCCCAATACCCATCCCATTTTGGAGATAGTGCCACTTCCTCCTTCTCCCAATTTTTTCTGTTTTTGACTGTTTTAAAACCGTTATTTTTATTTGGAGCGGAAAAGGGTATAGAGAAAAGAAAAGTTTAAGAACATGAACATTTGTCGCAAGGAGGGACCCTTAAGTTGGTACTCCTCCCTAAAATATTTAAAAAATTATTAAAACGATCTTTTTTTTTCCCACAATTTGTTTTCGATCGTACTTCTCGATCTAAAATCAAAGTATCGGCTTTACTTCTATGAGCTCCATTTCCGAAAAAATGTGCACGTTGAAAAATAAATAAATAAAATACATACAAATTAAAAAAAAAAAAAAACCAATAAATTTTGAAGCATTGTATGCTGCATATGAGTCTCATTACAGACTGTGTCCCCTAATAGGGCGCCAACCTTGTCTCCCAAACCTGAAGGGCGAAAAAAATGTACAGATTTGAGGGCGCAAAAAAACACACACAGATGCACAGGTTAAAGGGCTAAAGAAAAAAAGGGGGAGGGAAACGGGGGCGGTCAGGTTTGGGTGCGAAAAAAATATAAATAAGTTTAAAAAATATATAAATAAAATAATAAACGAAGACGCTCATCAAGGGGCGCTAAAAAACCACTGGCGCATAAGGTTTGGAAGCACGTGGAGGCGCACTCACGGAGTTATTTGAGGCAATGACTGCTTGCAGGGGCGGACTGACCTACTAATACGGTCCGATGCGCCCTCGAACGTCCTCTGTAAGCCTCCGTTTTTATGGGGAGGGGAGGGTTACGCCCTCAAACATGTGCATTTTTTATTTTTACCCTAAAAACCTTTGCGACCTTGAACTTCACCTCTTTCGGTTTTTTTTTGGTGCCCTCGAACCTATGCGCCTTCTGTTAAACATTTTTTTTTGTTCCTTCGAACGCGTGTGCCTTCATTTTTTTATTTCTTTTTTTTTTTTCGCTCTTGAACCTGTGTGCCTTTGTTTCTTGTTGAGCCCTCAAACCTGTGCATATTCGGTTTTCTATTGATCCTTCAAATCTATGCGCCTCCTTTTTCATTTTGCGCCTTATTAAGCGAACAAATTATCGCAGCCATGATTAGAAATCGTTTGCGTTCATTCAAGACTTAACTTAAGCATAAAACTTGACTCTGCGAACTCCACCTTCCTCTGGTCTCCGCAAGCGAGACCAAACCTGGGTGGTGGCGTCTATCCCCTACACACGCACACAACACACACGCCTCCATACGCACACACTTGTGAATCTTGATTGCGAAAAACACAACTTGAATTCAAGACTTAAAAAATTCAAATTTTTAAAAATTTTTTTATTTTACTTTATTTGCGTCCTCGAACGTGTGCGCCTTCGTTTTTTTTTCTTTTTTTACGCCCTCTAACCACCTGTGCACCTTCGGGTTTTTTTTTTTGTGCCCTTTGGTAGTTAAGGTTTGCGCTCTCTTGGGGGATCCAGTCCATCCCTGACTGCTTGTCGATCTTTGTGATTTAAAAAACTCTCCAACGAGGTTAAAAGCTTTCTTTGTCGTCTTACTATGTCAGTTCCAGTGATAAACGGTCCGCATGCATTTTAGTATCCAGTATTTCGTGCTCGTGGCTCAATAATGAGAAAAATTTCCTGAGACAATTTAGAACTGAAGAGTAAAAAAAAAGTATTTGATGTTGATTTAGTGAGAGAAAATTCGTTATTCCTAGCAAAGCAGTCTTAAAAAAAATTTAGTGTTACAGAATTTGCCGCCACTAAAAAAGTGCTCCCCGGGGCGAATGTCCCCTCCCCCCCCCTCCTACGCTACGCCACTGAATAAAAGTAAAGATGGGATTCAGGGGCACTTCCCCTACCCGTGCAGTTTCTAGATATTGGAATTGCCAAAAATGCAACTCGAGACAATCTTCCAGATGTTGTTAGGGGAAGGAAAAATTGGAGTTTTGGGTAGTCTCCCGGAACTTTTTAACCGACTTCAAAAAAGGGAGGTTATGATTTTGTCTTGCGGCGTTTTATTCAAGATGTATTACTTCAAGAATACTGGACCGATTTGAAAAATTCTTTTTTTTGTTTGGAAGGGTATACTTTCCAGATGGTCCCATTTTAATTTTGTCTGGATCTGATGAAGGGTCCCGAAGAAATATAAGAAACTTTAAATTTCTTACGCGTTGAGGCTAAGTAGACCGGATTTTGTCAGCTGCGAAAAATTGCTATTTCAAAACGCTATGAACAGGAAAAATCCAACAACTAATCTGAATGAAGTCTTCGATGAGTTTCGAACTAATTGCATAAGGATCCAAAAATCAATAAATATGTGAAAATAAAATTAATTTTTTCCCCTTGAAGAGTTCGCAGTTGTATTTATTTTGAAGCAATTCTCGTGTTTTGGAACTACAGATTTAAAAATTAATAAATTAAATGTTACAATCGTGGCGATTTCCTTTAACATTAAAAGGCAAATCTCGTTTCACCATTAAGATCCTTATAAACAGGGCCGGATCAAGGATTTCGAGGCCCATAGGCATTAGAAGTGATGGAGTCCCCTCACACTTGTATTTTATACATTCTCGCATAATATTTCTCTAGCCTGTTTCTCCGTCACCACGCAAAATCTTGCTTATTTCGTAATAAAATTTCATAACTAACCCCTCATTCTAAAGTTTATAGTTTTAGGTTCTGAGTACAATTTTAAATATTACCAATAATGTTTATTAACGATAAATACAGTAGCTCAAATGTGTTTAAATTTACTTTTCATTTTGGAGCTAGAAATAAAGATTTATACCATTATTCTAAACTGTAGCGGATTTGGGGGGGGGGGGGGCGAAGGGGCCGTTCCCCTCCCGAAGAGATGAAAATAACTCAACTACACCATAAACTAGATTTTAATTTACTTCTTCAAAACATAAGTAAAAACTAAAAAAACTAAAAATGCACATAAAACATATCCTCATATAATAGCCGATGATCGAGTAACCCGCTTGTTTCAACAATGAAACTCGCTCCTGGCATGATAATATGTTTTGGTAATGCTTAACATACAGGGAAAGGCTTTATTTTGACAAGACTGAACTCGATCCGGCAGCTTAACATAACTGTTTTACTGGTAAGACAGTCATTTCAGGAGAAGGAAGAAACGAAAAAATGGTCAACAATGAATGCTACCTACTGGAGTTTTGGGTTAATCCACTGGATTTAGGGTTAAAATGTAAACTGTCATAATATCACCAAACAAGCAATGGCTTCGTTCAAACGAAGAAGCAATTTTCACCCGTCATACCATGACGAGCGATTTTCTAGTATTTCAATAAAATCCCTTTGGTTTTGTTATGGGGCAATATTGCAGTCAAAGGTCAATGCAAAAAAACATAAAACTCGCAAATTCCGAATTCTAAGGTACATAATCTCACGATTCGTTCATTAATTTTTCTTCGATATAAAAAAGAGATTTCTGTTTTAATATCCTCGTTTTAATGATTATAACTGATTCAAAGTAACACAGAGCATTATCATACCATTTTGGTGTAAAATATGTAAGGTTTAGTAGTTAAGGGGCTTGAAATGCTAAAAAAGATGTTTTACCACCACATTCGAAGTAAATTAGAACATAAGATTTATGTGCTTTAAAGTAGATTAATCTGCTTTAAGGCTTCTTTCAAAGCATTTTAAAAGAAACATCATGAAAACTTTTAAACAAAAACCTTATAGGGGCACTTTTTACTTTCATGCGTCTCCCAAAAACTTTCTGTACCCGCCCCTGATTTTTTAGTTAAGTAAATACCGGTAAAAAATTAATATCTTGTTGCAAATAATATGCCTGCAGCAGAAATGAATGAAACCTAAACCGTTTCATTTATTGTTTTCTTATCTTTCTCATAGAAACTTCTTGCTTCTTTGAAAAGTGTTTCAATATGGTTGAGTTTTTAATGCTTCATTTTTAAAGCACAAAAATAAACACTTCAATACTAGTATAAACTCAAAAACCAGCCTTATACACCAGCCTTAATTCACTTTAAATTTTGGTGTTACCACCATGCACATAGAAAAACTGACGAGGACCAGGCTAACGTCTACGTTAAAGTGAAACCTCTTATTTAAACCTAAAAACCACCCCCTTTCATTCTGGTGAAGTGGTCGTTGGGGTGCTCGCTCATCAGAGGTTGTTCAAAAATATTCACTAATAACCTTAAACCATGTGTGCTGTGCGGAAAAGGAAAAAAAATGGTTTGCAGATGTCTACCCATAAAAAGCTCCTACAGATGTGAATTGACTATTTTCTAAGAAATTCCCCTAGGAGGATTGATAGCACCTTATAGCAGGTACGAAGGTATCATTGGTTAAAATAAAATAACAAAGCACCTTCTGAGCGGCTGTACTCCCTTTCTCTCATGTGTGGTACCTCGGATAGGGAGAGTAAATTTGTGACATCTAATAATTTTCGAGAAACTAGTTCCCTTTTATATCTCTCTCAGACCACGCGGCAAGTCCTCTGAGAAAAGTATGTGCACTTCTCACACTGTTTTTCGTTAAGGGGAAATCATTTCACAGTCACTTCCTATATTAGTACAGTAAAAATAGGGGTCGGACCCAAACATCAAAAAAAAAAAAAAAAAAAAGCTAAACCTGGCGCAAATTGTTTATTACCCTCCCAATAAGAACAGGTAAAAAGTCCCACCCCATTGTGCGTCGGGTTTTGGAATGGGTGGCATCTAAAAATTGCTGTTTTGGGTATTTTTCCAGAATTTTTAGAGTAAATTTAAAGTGAGAATATTATGTTTTACTAAACTTAAAAGCATGAAATTAGAGGTGTTTGACCCCCAAGAGAGATGACATAACCCACCAATTCTGCAGAGCCCCCCTATCCCCGTAAAACGAAGCAGTACCCCCGAACCCCCCTCCATACATTTCATATGGAAACATTATTTTATGCTAAGTTAAAGTTAGAAATCGAGTGTGTCCATCTTCCAAAATCGATGGTGCACCTTCTCTCAAAGCTACAGCCCCCCCCCCTCTGTCAAATTAAATAAATCCTCACCCCCCCTTTTTATTTCAAGTAAAAGTATTATTTCATGCAAATCAAAAATGCATTAAATCAGGACTGTCCACCCCATAAGAACAGTGGCTCACCTCCCAAAACGAAATTATATAATAAAATATTATCCTTCCCCCCACCCCCTCTAATGGTGCACATTTGATTAAAAGGCCAGGAAAATTACGCTGAACTGTTTTTTTTTTTTTTTTGCTTTCAAATGATTTCTCCTAAGCTTGTAACAAAAAGTCTTCGTTATCAAGATGTTTTTTGTAATCTAGATCCTCAGAAAATCGTTATTGTTGCAGCTATGTCTAACACAGTTTGTGCATATAACTGAGCACCTCAGTCCACTTTCAGACTTTTCAAACATTCACTATATCAAATGAACTCCTCAGAGCAAGCACAAGATTTGAGACGCAGAAAGTCTTCTAGAGCAGAAGGCTTGGCTGTTGTAATAGGACGCTAGATCCTCAGAAAATCGTTATTGTTGCAGCTATGTCTAACACAGTTTGTGCATATAATTGAGCACTTCAGTCCACTTTCAGACTTTTCAAACATTCACTATATCCAATGAACTCCCCAGATCGAGCACAAAATTTGAGACGCAGAAAGTCTTCTAGAGCAGAAGGCTTGGCTGTTGTAATAGGACGCAGATTATATTTCTGTGGTGCTTTCTTTGAACCCATCAAAAATGACACTAGCTTTCCCATACTTACAAATTACCTATACACTGCATTGCTGGCATATTTCCTTGAAGCTTACAGATCATTACCAAAAATATGATCAAGCATGTATCTTCCATCTATTACATATGAGACAGTGAGAAGCAAAGGGATGCAAGTGGCAAAATTAAAAATTTGGAGATAACTAGTGCAAATGGTTGGTGAACCTCTCCTCTATCTTGAGGCAAGAGATGGTACTAGTAGACCTGGTAGTTGCTTCTATACAGCATGATTTAGAAAATAAAATCAATGAAAGCCTACCTAGGATCTTGTCTTTAAACGCGTTTTGTTCAAAACTTGAAAATGTCCACTTCTTCCCTTTGCTTCTCACTGCCTCATATATGACACCAGCTGTTCGTTCTGTGATGGTGGATGAACCTTTTGCTTCAGATAATAGCACTTTAACGATTCAAGATTTCTTTCCTTCTGAAACCAGATTCATCGAATACTGATGGAGGATCAGCGCATAACGCGTACCAGAAGTTTTTAACAATTTGTTATTCCATCTTTACTGATCATACCATTTGGTGTAAAAGATGGTTTGGGCTTACACATCTTTACAGATAGTAACTACTCTCGTAACAAAAGCTAAAGACATAACTGTTTACCTCCTTTACAAAGAAATGCCACAGAATTTTTTGCCTTCAATATCCTTTGATGTTACCTACCCGAACGTTAAAGGTCTCATCGCAACTCACCTTATCATCAGCGAGCAATACCACTACCAACTTAAGAGGGAAGAAACTTCTGGGGGCTTTAGAAATGGATTGTGATTTCCAAACTGAGAGACAAAAAGGTGTAAATATTTAGCATTCTATTGTTGTATTGCTCATTGCTCTCATCAAGACTTGTTCTATCGTTGAATCACTAGTTTCTAGACCACTTGAATTTGTCACTGCGTTAGATCGTTGGATAGCCGATGTTTTAGCTGATGTTTGATGTGATCATTTTTTTTTTATTGCATAATGTACTCAAAAGTTTGAGATAGTATTGCAAATATATGTTCGCATATTTAGCATAATTCACATAACCAGCTGCGTAAAAGAGAGGTAGCTTGGTGTTTGCAAATGAGAACCCACACCGACTTAGAGGGTGCAGAATTGCAGCATTGCCCGTCTCACTATTGGCAATTTCGGTTTGTCCCCCCTTACGGTGAGGGCAAAAGATTGTAGAAAAGTTGAAGTTTGTTAATCAAGAGGAAGTAGGGAAACTTTGGTCAATTTGAACTTTTTTTATGCTGCAAAGGAATTTTGTTTTTCAGCGCTCTAAACAGTTTAATAACTCCAGTCACAAATAATTTGGTTACTGAGCTCGCTTAGATCTTTTAGAATTATCATTCTGACATTACCATATCATTGTGTGGCATTTTGTACTTCGGAAAAGTTTAAATCAGGGAAACGTTTTCGTGAACTTCACTGCAATAGTTGATTTTAGAATGTAAATTCAGGGTCCCCCCCCCCCAAAAAAAGCGATGGCGCATCCCTTATGTGTGACGGAGTATCCATCTAGAATAAAAGCCCTCAAAAAAGAAAGAAATACCCCTTGAAAAAACTGCCTTAAAAATTCCAATGACGCAAAGCTTCTCCATGAACTCCCCCATCCTCCCCCCGCCTGTGCACCCCTGTTAATTATAATTTTTTTCTGTGAGAGTTTATTATTTTACTATTATAGAGTGGTTTCTCCGAGGTTTGAGAATTTTTTTTAAGTAATAGAAATTATTTTTATTTAAATAGAGGATTATTTCGTCCCCCCCCCCTTCCCCCCCAAAACCCGACTCGCAAAGTGCTGGGACTTTTTACCCCTTCTTGCTGGAAGGGTAAGAAATAATTTGCAACAGGTTTCACCTTTTTTTTTTTGGATGTTTGGGTTTGGCCATTTTTTGGGCTAATTTTACTGTACTATATGGAGCAAGGAGGAATTCTTGGTATGGAGAGGCTGTCCTATTGTATGCATAGAACTTCGCGAGGAAACGGGAAAAATGATTCCTTTTGAACTAGTCTCGGCCGCTATTTGGTGGGCAAAGAAATCGGTATTGAACTGCATTTGGTTCGTTTCGTACGTTTTTTTTTTTTTTTGGCGGAAAAAAACTCAAACATACTTTTAGGCGTCGAAAAAATTAACTCTTGGAAAACGAACTTATTATCTAATTATGTATAACACACAGACAGCCAGGCGTCACCCGAAAAATTCTATTTGATTTGCATTTTTAAGAACATAAGACTTTTAGATCAATCAAAAATTAGCGTTGGGGTCCTGGTGATGTTTTGCGGGGGGGGGGGGGGGGGGGTTGAAGAGTTTGTAGATCCGGGTCTAGCTATACCTTCCCATGGCAGTACAGATGAGCACCATGATGGCAGCTTACTACCCTGTAAATTTGTCCTGCTCGACTAATTACGAAATAATGACCAAAAAATGTATTTCAATCATGTTGACTTTGAACTTTATACATTTTATATTTCGGACTTTGTATAGTTTGCTTTCATTATTTAGTATTTACTTATTTTGTATGTAAGATTTTTTAAATCTTTTTTTTTTCTGAGATTACCTAAAAATTACTTTATTTCACACATTGTGTGTACATATCTTTGTTATGTTCACCTCTTTAGTAACATCTTGAAAAAATTAATGGTGTCCGCGGTGCGACCGATATTCTAGTATGTGCTCTTATGTACAAAAATGTTGGGGAGCGCTGTAATAGGGAATTAATAGCAGGTGGCTTAATAGAATAGGTGTTTGTGTTTCACCAACAATTTCGTTGCAAGTTGTTCGTATTTATGATAGTTCGTGTAACAATTGTTATTTATTCTGATCACAAAGTGACTGTGGTATTTACAAAACTAATGCACTTTAGGTTATTTTTGTTCATTAAAAATATTTTGTAAATTTAACTGCTCTGATCAGGGTCGGATTTACAGACTATTAGAGGGGGGGCGATGGTTGAAAAGCGTAAAAGCCATTCCTCCCCCAAACCAGTCATGTCGGGGGCAAGGAGTCAATTGCACTCCCCCCCTTTATCCTATCTTAAATAATCGCCCCTCAAGAACTTATTGCTCCCTTGAAGTGTCAAATGCCCCCTTTGGGGTCTATCCCCCCCCCCCCCACTGTTCTAAGTCATAGCAATGTATTAGTGTTGTCCATAGAAGAAAAAAGTAAAGACACTTAAACATAAAAATTATTAAAGTTCAAAATAAAAAAGAGGGAGGACGAGCTTAGGTTCAAATTAAAAAGTGGGTAACTATCTATCCCCGACTACACTAACTGTCTAAACTTAATTTTAAGCAAATTTGTGGAATGTACTCGATTGAAATTAGTAGCGATTGCTAGTAATTCCTTCAATTCTATATTATTGGTATTATAAAACGACGGTCACGGCGGCCCCCCCACCCCGCCCCCAGTAAATCCGCCTCTGATTCAACTGATTGCTAGCAATAAATCATTGTTATCATGATTTCAAAACCCATGAAATATCAATTTTACATTATGATTTATTACCAGCCAAGAGTACATATAAATTTGCCTACGAATTGAAAATTTCATATGGTAAATTTCAGATATTTCCATGTTAATTTAAAAGCCCTTCATTTAAAAGATTTGAAAATTCATATAAGATGCGAGATGCAGCATAAAAAATCCTCGAGGGCTATTCATTAATTACGTAAGGGTCTCGGTCTCAAGGGGGAGGGGGGGGGTTGAAAAAATCTCTACATACCCTTACTTCGGGGGGGGGGAGGGGTCAGACCGTTACGCAATATTTTCCAAGTCAATATTCTATATCAGAAATTGCGCGGTTTGGCAGGGATCATATTTTATTTTCTTCGGGAAGGTAAAAACTTATAAGGATGAGCGGTTTTTACTTGTTTTTCATAGAATGAATAGTGTAAAATATAATAAGAGAATTGCACTGTGTATGGCATGTCTTATTTTTAACTAGTATCGCATTATATACAAAAAATATTTATCGAAAAAAACATTCAGTCTAGAATCCTTTTAGTAAAAATTTTTTTACACCAAAAGGTTTAAAAAAATTAATAACAATTCCAACGATGTAAGATTTGTTATTTTGAAAATCGAAATGGAATTTTACGTAAGATAAGGGGTGGGGTGAAAAATCTTACTTACCCCTATATGGGGGAGGGGGTCCAAAGTTGCGAAAATCATCCTTACGTAATTAATGCATGGCCTCTAGCGATTCAAACTGACTTACCAGGAATCCACAAAACCATAAATTAGTTTTTCGTCGACGAGAAACTTATATACTTTAATGTTTCACATATAGCTGAATTAAAAATTAGTTACAAATTAGGAAGATGCGAAATCTATTTTCCGTTCTGAAATTACCTCCAATTGTGAATTTCCAAGGGAAAATTATTTTGCGACATTTTTTTTTTAATCAAAAAATAAGATTTTCCATTGAAAGTGGTTCTTTAAAACTGAAAAATCCCCGCAAAATTTGCGGAAAACGAACCGATAGTTTAGGATGTGTGCGGTGGGAAGTTCTTGCCCACCAAATGGCGGACGATTGTTGGTTGAAAAGGAATCCCTTTTCTAGCGAACCGGTTCCCATGTCTATGATTGTACGTGTTCGTATATTTGGACCTGATTGGAAAAAATTCAAGTGCCTGGAAATTTCTCCCCTCATTTCCAAAAAGAGGCAGGCTATTTCAAGGTGTATGCTTAATACATGGCAAGTGAGCCTTAAATACATGAGGGGTATGGAGGATCCTGCGCTATGAAAATTTGGTCGTTTTTATACCTGAGGAGATGTTTTTGAAACGCTAAAGTAGTGTGTGGTAGGGTAGTTCAAAAAAATTGATTTTTTTTATTTCGGAATCGCGTTACCTGTCAAAAGGCTCAGTTAAATATCCTCAATTGGGAGGGGGGGGGGAGGTTGCGCATAAAACTGAAAATTTGAAAAAAATTTAAAAATTTTTCAAAATTTTAATTTTTTTATAGTGCAACAACCATAAATTATCCGTATATAGTGTAGCTCGAACCTAAAATAATGTTTATAGCTTTTACATAAGATCTTTAGTTCGCGCATACGCCTTGATGGGCTAAAATCGCTTAAAATTTTTTAATTTAAACGTATGCACGACTTAAGATCTTATGCGAAAGCTGTAAAAATTTTTTTTTAGGTTCAAACTACGCTAAATACTGTTAATTTATAGTTGTTGCACTATAAAAATAAAAAAAAAATTAAATTTTTTTGAAAAATTCAATTTTTAACAGTTTAACTTACAGTCTCATGCACAAACTGAAGATGTTAAATCGGGGTTTTTTTGTATTTTTCTCTCAATTGAGGATATCAAACTACAACGTTTAAAAGGTAACGCGATTCCAAAAAAAAAACAATTTTTTTCGAACCACTCTCGTGTTTAGCCCCAATATTGTATACCTTGTGCACTGCCCTACCTTTTTCAAATTTAAATAGGAAAACTTACAGTAGTTTTTATTTATATTAAAGAAACTGAAACAGTACTACAAATGACAAACGTACACGCAAAGCAAACAATTCTTCTGGGTTCAGACACCCCACCTAACCAGTTAAGGGTTAAATCAGTAATATCAGCAGAGGCGACAGAAATTTGGTCAGATTAGAGTGCTGGTCAAATTATCACGCCCGACTCCATTTTTCAATAACTCAGTAACGAAGTAACGATCGGTACCTTATCGCAAAATATCGCTTTGGGGTTTTCTGTATATTTTATTGTGTTTTCTAGCAGTGACTTGTCACCAGAGGGATAATTTGTGGTGTCACTCCCCCCCCCCTCCTTACAGAGAAAAGTTTTTCAATAATTTAAGTAAGCATGTAGTTCATTCAATTTTCAAGCATTAGACTCACTTGTAATCGCCATCTTCCCGTAGTACTCTGCGAGAAGAAATGTGTTCCAATTTAGTTAACATTTGATAGATTAAATATGAATTTAGATGTATTAGGGAAAATTTAGTTTTTTGGGATGTATTTTTCATAAGCTCTTAAATCTATTCAAGGTGTCATCCGAGGCCCCCCCCCCCTCATTCGTAGTGACACTATTGAATCTTATCGTTTCTTTTTTCCTTCTTTTTTTGGGGGGAACCAATGAGGGTACCACCCCCGTACGCACACCCATGCCGCACTGGCCTGGGCTCCTTAAAAAGGGTCGAAAACTGAACAAGCCGCAATCAAGTTTTCCAAATATTCAGAATTTTCTAAATAATTTTGTGATATCCAAATCAAATTTTAGGTTACACATCTAATTTGTATCATATTTGTTTCTTAAAAAGTTAAAACTAATGCCTTCTATTAGAATAGGGGAAAAGAATTCAGACTTTTAATTTCATTCATTACAAACTAAAATATAGGCTAAGTAAGGTCTACGAATTTTGTTTTCATGCTAAATAAGTAATTCTTTCAATTAATACTAATATTTGCTCATTTTGAGCTGAAATGAGTCATACGGTTACGGTGTAGTTTATCGTTAGCGAAAATTCAATGATCTGGAGACCGTTGGGTCACAGCGACGGATTTACTCATCTGGGGCTGCTCTTTTGGTCCATTTTGTCTAACGAAAACGTTTTTATCATGTTTAATTTTAAATCCCTTTCGGAGACCTTATGTTGTGGGGGGCCCTCCCATTTGCGACATTTGAGATATGGTAAATCTGTCACTGTCAGCCCTTTAGCAGCTAAAACAAAAGGCCATGGTTTCGATAACCTCCGAAAAATGAATAGCAAAACCTCTTTTCGGTAGTTGCCCCCATAGTTGTGTGTGCCCCGGATCCCACATGTCTAAATAGGTCCCTGTTTGACAGCAGTAAGAGATGAGAGAGAGAAAAAAGGGCCCATTTTTTTTCTTTTTCGAAAAGAAAATTTCTTACATATTTTCAACTTTAAGATTTTTCTGCTGCTCCTAGGCAAACTGCCTACTTAGTAATCCGGCCCTGCTTAAAAACTAGTTGGATTGAAAAGTTATAAAGTATTTTATTTAGTATAACTATTTCGTTTATTACATTTTTCCACGTGTTTTATTCCAGGCACTGTATATACATGCCATATAGTTGAGAACTTTATTCAATATCGCGCGGGGAATCGATAGAGTCTTATCTGTTGACATTAATACAGATTAAGTGACCTTCACGCCGAAACCTGTTACAAGCAATCCTTACCTTACACACAGTTAAAGCCATTGTACTTTGGGACATTCATGATGCTTGGGTAAGCAACTGTAAGAAAATTGCACATCCGCACTAATGCAAGCAAAATGTGCATGTTGGTCAGTCATATCTCGAGATAGTGGGGATCTTATTGGGGGGGGGGGGGGGACAGCTCGGAGCTGTAGTGGAAACAAAGTAAATTTTTTACATTTGCGAAAAAGGGAATCTCTTCAGGGTAATAATTGACCTGAGTCTAGCACCGAGCTATGTGTCTGATCTCGCGTCAAGCATTGACTTGGGAGAGGTGAAATACGCGAAGAAAGAAAAATGTATGAATTGACTGTGGTGTTTTAAAGTTACATTAGTTTTCCAATTACAATACACGCATATTCATATTACCTTTTATCATTTGTTCTATAATTTAACTTAGATTGCATAGTTATATATGCACATAATGTTTCAGCTTTAATAGTAGCTGAAATAAAATATTCTGCTATTTATCTCAAATGCTGCAAGTTACTATATTAACTATGCGTTCAAGCTTGCTGATTCAGTACTTTTCATCTAAATATTTCGATTATTGCAAGGCAAATCAAAACCTTTCATTAATTTACACGGAATATTACTTCGTATAAAGTCAAAAAAAAAATCGAAATTTTACTGAAACATTAATTTGTGTAGGAGGGGCAAGCGTAGTAGGATGGCGCGTTGGATTGGTGTGGGGGGGGGGCCCTGGTCAGACTCGACTATCATTTTGGGTCCAAAACTGAAAGCGCGATAACATTCGTATGTGTACGCATCAGTGTTAAAGAAAACGAATGTCTAAGCTTCTCATGTGCTGCTTGATTGATGTTTGACTATTTCAATCAAACATCAACCAAGCAGCATATCTGGAAGAAGGATAAGATCCTAAAGGAAAAGTTCATGAATTCAGATTTAAAACAAAAAGTGGTACGAAAATTTGGTTCTTCACAAGAAAATGACCCGAGTAGCATATAGTTAATTTCATAAAATCGTTTATCTTGCTAGATTTGCTCAAGATTGCGTTCACTCAACTTCAATTTTTTTTTTTACGACGTAGCAACTGTACTAACGTATTTTCAATTAGAGAGTGTCCAAAAAAGAAATGATGCGTTCTGAAAAATCATATCGACTTAACCGACCTAAATCCTACCGTTAATTGAAAAAATTAGCAATACAAGTTTTAGCAGCAAATGATCTCTGTTCAGCAACAATTGTATCGAAAGGTCAGGGCCTATTTCTTAGTCTCTAAATAGCCCTTTTTTACTCCATGAGACTTTTCTGGGCACATATCAAGAATAACGTTTACGATGAAATAAACTTAAGATGTAAGCCATCTTAGGCAAAGGCTTACTAGTGTGGCAATTTAAACTCTAGACATATGCTGGCCATGAAAATATGGGAAGGAGCGGATTACCATTTGGATGCGTGCAAAGCGACAAACGAGTTCCATTGAAGTCTAAATACTTACTTTTTTTAAAGTAACCTTTAAGTGCATATAACATTATAGTAATTTATCATTTTTAAAAAGAATTTCGCTTCAAAACCCCGTAGTTCTATGGATACCCTGTACTTTAAACGAGGCTTGACCCAAAGTCCTTTGAAACCAGAATGTCCGATAGGTCAGCTTGTCTTAAAACTGTTCCATAAGACGTAGGGGCCAAGAAACGTTACGCTCCAGAAACTGCTCATTCTAGTTACACCACATTCACGAAATGGTTTAAAGAATGCTTTTCGGAAGCAAAATACGAATTCCTCTTCCAATCACCAGACTGTTCAATGTTCATACCGATGCGTATCTATTTTTATTTCAATGTAACTAAGAGGGATATAAACTAGGCATGACATTTTACTTGTTACATTACCTAAATTTCGTAACACATGCCACAGCATACGTGATTTTATCAGGTTGGAGAAAAGAGTAGAGCAGCGGTTCCCAACCTTTTTAGTTGTGCTGCCCACCAGTTTTGTAGAAAACACCAGTGATGCCCACTAACTATATGCTTGTACAGCCAAAATTTACTTTCTGGAGGAGGTGTGTAGCATCTGCTCATAACTGTTCCTTTAGTGAATAACACACCGTATTAAAGCTGAAAGTGTGTTTAAAACCATGTTCTGGAGATGTTAATCCTCTTCTCATGCGGCGCCACAGACAATATACGGTACAAGAAAGTGTTCCAAACTAATTAAGGAAGAGCATAACTTTGTTGTTATTCACTTAGCTAGCATCGCTGTAAGGAAACTCAAGAAAAAGTCAAAGCTGAATGGGATTTTTGACACTGTTTTTCCCCTACGAAGAATTGATATCTGGATTGGAACTGGATAGTTAAGTAATATTATATTGTTTAAAAAAAAAACTGCAATGAAACGTCTCATTCAAATATGTAGCTTGTCGAAAAGCCCCTCAAGTGTCTCAATTCAATTGTTAGTCATGCCAGTTCAGCAAAGGAGCATTTTTAACTTGGAGCTAATACTAGCTCCTTTGGCAATTTTCTTTAAAGGAATGTGATTCGTTACATTTCATCTTCAACTATAGGCGGGGGGGGGGGGGGGGGGGAATCCTAAGGAATATGAAAAATCGTAATCTTTTATTATAGATGAGCCAGGGAGAGAGTGACAGTATATCTAATAGGTGAATTTTTGCAAAAAGTGGAAATCAAGACCCTAAGATTTATTTTGGTTCAGATTCTCGACTAATGTCCACGGTCCAGTAACACTCTGTTCGCGGCCCACGGGTTGAGTACCACTGGAGTAGAGTATGTGTGGTTACGTGATGCGTTATATAAGACGCGCGATCTCAACGTCGTAAGACAAAATTATTTGAATCTTTTTATGCACGTCTTTAACATTTTAAAGTTGTTAAAAAATACTATTTGAAAAAAATACATTCATAGTATTTAATGTAATAGATAACACTAAGATTTCAGTTCGAGTTTTGATTCCTCCACCGTACCTCTAATGAAGAAATTTTTCGGTTTCAGTTTAAGATAGTGTTCATGTTACATGTGTTAGAACTTATCGCTCAAATTCATAATAAAAATATTCATTAAACTAAATATTTGGTAACGAGAGTAATTTCACACATGCACTGGCAGTTGCAAACTTAAATTACGATATAATGAACTTGAAAGAGAAAACTTTTGCATCCATGTCCGGTTTAATAAGTTCAAAAAACCGATGCCACATTGCAACAAAACTAAAGCATTCTAAACGTTAAACACTCGCTCATAGCCTAGCAGTTTGAAATCTCCATGACTGCGGAGAATGGGTTTAAAACTAGGTTTGCTAGACGTCCCGGTTTGACCGGGACAGTCGCAGATTTCAGACAAAACTCCGGTGTCCCGGCCGGTTTACTTCATGTCCCGGAAAATGATCAATGTGATAAAATATGACTAGAAAAGTCTAAAAATAAATTGAAGGATTATTTAGGATAGTCAATGTCATTTGTTACATTAACATAAAAATTAAATATTAGCTTGAAGATTTTTTTTACAAAAAGATTAAAAACTAAAAAAGTTCTGGCCAATTGAAAATACATGAATATATTTCGATTTTTTCTCTCATTCATATAGTTTCTATTAACTGAAGTAAGAAAAAACATGTTAAAATTTGCTTGTTTCATGGGTTTTGGTTCATCTCTGGTTTCAGTTCATAGCTAGTAACCATTTATTCATAGCATTGAGAAGAAACTACCCACTTAAATAAAAAAACCAACCAAGAAAGTGCACCCTTCTGAATACCTGTGACACTTGGGGGGGGGGGCACTTTTGATGTACCGGTTTAACATTTCAGATATCTGGCATGCCTATTTAAAACTCAACGGTGATCACCTGAGAAATTTCGCCTGAAAATAAGTGTTGATTAAAACTTATACCGATTGAAATTTATTCTCGTGCTTTTAAATTTGCTCTACTCAAAACTGCCATCCTCTGCAAATTAGACGTTAAAAGTGTACCTTTAATAAAAAGGTTTTATTTCTGGTTGCAATATTGGGGGAAATTAGTGTGTGCGGTATTAACCATGACCCCCCTTTTCAAACCCATTAAGAAATTCTAAAAGTAAAAGAAAATGCATTATGGGTGCATATTTCTTCAGAGTTATGGCTGATATAAACTTCGCACACAACTGTAACAAGAAGTTGCAAATTTCACAAAACCAATTTGTACAGAGAAATTTACAAAATGTATTACACCCCAGAGCAAGAAAGCTGCTTGTGAATGATAAATCTAGAACCAATCTTCATAATTGCGAGTTAATTTTAGTTTTTAAAGTCTGCATTTGTACTAAGAATTAAGCTTTACTATTAGACGTGAGCATTAAATATTCAAGCAACTGGAAAAACGCATCTAGAAATTATCTTCCGCCGTGTTCGAATACTGAAGTCAACCTTTGACTTGGGAAGTAGGATGCCTCATATCCCAGAAAAATTTAACTCGAGCGTTTTGCAAATTTTACTTAGGGATTTATATGCATGTCAAATACGAGGTTCTTTCAGAATAAATTATGTATATACACGTATAAATGTAAAATTTTATAGTTTGTTATTTACCATTTAGATTATTTTACTCTGTTTAATTTTGTGGAGGGCGCAAGATACAAGTGTTATTACACGAAGTCCACTAATTACGTTAAAAAAAACCTTGACCAACTAAGGATTAAAAATGAAGGATTGAAATTATCCGAGTGCATTAGGTTATTTTGCTGGGTAAATAAGTTTTATTGAGAGAGCTAGTGCACACTAACTTTGCTTAATGTATTTTTAATAGTCTAAATCCCGATGAAACTTAAAAATTAGATTTGCACATTTGACAAATCTTAAACATTTCTAATGGTACAAGCTGTGCCAGATTCAAAAGTTGGAACAAAACGGGGGGGAAAGTCCTAAAGCGTTGCCAAAAAATTTGTAAACTTGCTGCACAGAAAATTTATAGCACAGCAAAAATAAAATATCACCGAAGCACACGCACAGATCAAACCTACTGCCCTGTCATTTCTGAACGCAATTTGCAATATTTATCATAACCAGCTCGTGGCTAAAAAATTTAAAGATTTAGTTCCATAGATCATGTGGATTGCACTCTGGAATCGCAAAACGTTTTCAAGAAAAAAAAAAAACTTTATGAATACTAGCAGTTGTACCATTGTGATACAATCTATTTGGCAAAATCATTTAAGTACCAAATCTAAAAAATACTTCAATCGTTTCAATTTTTTTTGAAACCATATTAAAAAATCGGAGAAACTAGAGTCGCTAAGCATTAGAACTAAATATCTGCAAAAGAATTCTTTCCTCAAACTCGAGAACGGGAAGCACTTTATGCGACATTATAAAAACCTTTTAATCTACGCAACTGCGTAGTTCAAGAAATAAACTTGTCGATACGATTTCTCTGGTTTGCATATTCAGTTAACACTAACTTTGGAAGAAACTTTGCCAATTTCAGGTTTAGAGAGCATTCCAGACACAAACCGAGAAATCATTAACGCATCATTTAACTTTAAGTTCTTAACCATACTTTTAAGTTTTTTTAATAAAAACTAAAATATTTAAAAGAATTAGACCACTTTGCAATACTATATATTTATTGCAAATATAATCTTTACATATCAACACAAATTCTCAAAACATTTACAGGAACCAGCAATACATTGGAATAAACAAGTACATGAAGAATATTCTGTTTAACTTTTACGTTAATATTGATAATTGTAAAAGCCATACCTGTATTTTCATTAATCCAGTCCTGTCGGCGATGCGTGGCAAAATGTAAAGTAATGTTATACAAAGTTCTTAGTCAATTTGTACAACTTATCTTCATTTTGCAGCCTGAACAAGATTGAAAAAAAAAATCATACTTACGAAATGGCAATACTTCTAACAAGAAGTTGGAATTATTAACTAAATTTCCAAGCTAGAGCTTGTGGAAACAAAATATTTCAAGACAACTTACCTGCCAATAACCATGATTGAATGCTTCGTTCAAAGTGTTCAACGTTCTATTTCAAAAGTCTCTTTGGATATATAGAACGATGCATTCGCTGCAGTTAGACACTCATTCAAGTCTATTCCCAATTGAAGAATTTTCATTTTGCACTCGAGTCCCTGAGAAATAAATTCATACAGTTTAAGGCAAAGAATTGCCCTCTCTCTAAACAAAAACACTCATAGTAGACTTTGTTCCGAAGGGTTAGGATGGCTGAAGACATTTTATTAAATAGTGCTCAATAAATGACTTCAGATTCAACAGACACTTTTCAATCTTCAAGAAACCATGAACCTTGGCATAGTTGAGGACCATTATTACTTCAGCACACAAACGTAACTACACGGCACGCACAACTAATGAAAACTGCCAAATATTCACATTTTTATAGACCTGCAATTCCGACGCACTGCGCAGAAAGAGTTTAATTCTCCGTAAATTTGAATAAAAGGAGTCACAGAGACAAAAGTGTTGCCAAGAAACTAAAAAAAAAAAAAAAAAAAAAAAAGAATAATGGTTCAGTAAAACTGTTAGCAATTTGGGGCACTGAAGCAGATTTTTCATATTAAAGATGCACTCTTCATCAAAAAACAGTTAAATTAGTACAATATGAACTCGTAACTAAAGACATGGCTATAGTTTTCTATTAAAGCTTAAAAATACTTCAGGAAAGATAGTTCGTATTGGAAAGGGTTCAAAGAAGGGCTTCTAGACTAGCTAGGGGACATTCAGATTTAGATTATGATACCTGACTTAAAAGGCTTAATATGAATAGCCTGGAGCAGAGGAAAGTCAGAGGGGACATAATTCAGTTGTTTAAATTTATCAAAATGAAAGATGTTGATGGTTAAAATTTTGTACGGAAAGCAGGACGAGGGGTCAATGTTTTAAGCTATTCAAATAGCAGACTATAACGTAGAAATTCGGAAAAATTACTACTATGGTAGGATTGTGGGTATTTGTAACAGCTTACTGGGCCCAGAGTCGGTTGCTGGTCGTCACATTTGTATTTGTATTTCTCTTCCTATGGACATCATCTCTTCTCATTAAGTTTGCACTTGTGCATGCTAACTCCCCGTCGAAAGGGAGCTATACATTGTGCAAACAACTTCGCTGTATATTGAATTTATATTCTCATCTTTACAAAAAATTCTTTTACACTAAAACTTTATTAAAAAATTTTGAATGTAAGAAGTTTGGGTGACAGGAAAAAACGTCCCCAACAAAACGTCCCCGGAAATAACGTCCCCGGAAAAAACGTCCCCTGGGAAAAATCGTCCCTTAGGAAAAAACGTCCCTGAGAGATGAGAAAGTGTCTCGAGCAAACAAAATTGAGATGCAAAGTGTTTTACCATTTCCACTGACGAATTGAATCTTGGTCTGTATATGTATAAACACTTTGTTTAAAGACAATTACTAGCATCAATGCGCCTGAAATAATGTCACGTGAAAAAACATTGCATCAAATAAGTGAAAACGTATCATTCGTTTCATTTTTTCATAGGCAGAAGTTGACATCACGAGCAAATGGTACAAATATTAAAACGTCGCATTTAAAGAACTGGTAGCTACTAATGTTAGGACTCAAACTTTAGTATATATATACTTAGAATACCTGGTTATTGAATGTTACTGGTGACTACTTGACAGAATATTAAAATTAGTATTGATTGTTATGAAAACTAAATAAAGCCGCTAAAACATTGTTGGAATAAATTCTGTCTTGGTCATGTGATAAAAAGTAAGAAACCACGTAACTCCGAGTTCGTGTAATTCGGATTAGTATTTGTCGGTGTATTTTTTTATTACACAATTAGAAAACTTTTACAGGAAAAAAAAAGCATCAATTTCATTTTCCTGTGTAGTGATGCTATTTTTGCGATTATTTTTATTAATAAAAATTTATTATTTAAATTTTTTCTCAAAAGTTGTATTTATGCTTACGTTTTATCAATAGCTAATTGTACTATGTTACTTTTTTAACTTCTGACACACAATGGAAGAGGATTATAAGTTTGACGTATCTGTGTATTTGTGTGTCTGTCTGTGGCACTCTAGCACCTAAACGGATGGACCGATTTTGAAAAAAAAATATTGTTCGAAAGGAGAGTTGATCGAAAGTGTTCTTAGCTAGGTTGCATCTTTGCTAGGTTGCATCTTTGGATGACATTAAATAACGAAGATATTAATTAAAAACCTCAAAAAGGTTTTTCGCGATTTTTGCTGCGAAAACATAGTTTAAAATTTAAAATTTTAACACCAAAATAAAGACAATTTTTTTCCGCGTTCGGTAGAATGTGTCTGGAACTTCCATGTTTCATAGAATTCGAATTATAACGTTTTTTCAAAGCAGATTTAAAAAACGGCTAATCCTTTCACGCGATTGATAACGAACTCATTGTTGGCCGACAAGGAAATTAAAGCAATGATTTTAAAATGTTATCTCTTGCCAGTTTCTATTTAATAGCAAATAAAATATTTGACATTGATTTTTAATAATATAAGGCTTTTAAAAGGAGTTTCAATTTTCCCTCTTGATTCTACAGTTGCGACTCAGTCGGTTTTTTTTTTTTTTTTTTTAAATTTTACCGTTGCTTGTTGTAACTCAATAAGTTTGATTTTGTACGACTCGTGTTTCACACAAATGCGTAGTAAATTGAAAAATCATTAATTGATTAAAATAATTTCGTAAACGTCGAAACATATGTTAAAAACACATTATCTATCTTTCTCTGACTTCTATAGTTATTATTTATTACTAACATTATTACTTATAGATAGGTTTTCTAGACATTCCGGTTGACCTGGACAGTCCCAGACGGTTGACTTTACGTCTCGGTAAAAGATAAGTTTTATTAGATATGGCCAAAGAAGTCTTAACATGATTAATCATTTCTGCACCTCAGAACCAGACTGACGTAAGTTGAAAAATTAAGATTTCCTGTTTATTACTGCATTGTATGTAGAACCCCGGTTTACATTCAAACGTAATTCTAAAACTAAAAACATCCTTTGTAATTACTTACCAGCGTTAAAAGAGCGCGCTTCCGATTCTTTGCCTGCGTGAGACAGGAGATTTTCCAATCTCCTATAAAGTAGCTATATTCAGTAAGTTACCGCCCTATAGCCAGGGCTAAGGCAGAAATATATGAAATACACCGCCAGCTCAGTCAATTCCAGCCGAGGACTGCAGTTTCGTGCTTATTAGCACTCATCAGCCCGGCATAGGAGTGACTAAGGCAAAGGCATGAGTGCTAATAAGCACGAAACTGCAGTCCTCGGCTGGAATTGACTGAGCTGGCGGTGTATTTCATATATAAAGTAGCTATTCTGTGACTTACGTTAGTCTGGCTTTGAGGTACAGATTTTTATATTGACTTGTAAAAAATAATATCGGATTAGCTCGTGATGATTTTGACAACTGGATCAAAAAGAAATAACAGAACTTTTAAAAAAATACTGAGCACTTTTCATATTGCACTCAAAAGGACAAAATAACTTTCCTGGGTCAGCAAGAACAATTTAAGTATTCCTGCAGTTTTTAATGATTCTAAG
The DNA here is from genome assembly GCF_026930045.1 of Uloborus diversus. Lineage (NCBI taxonomy): Eukaryota > Metazoa > Arthropoda > Arachnida > Araneae > Uloboridae > Uloborus > Uloborus diversus. Next base: position 128,046,037 of record NC_072733.1, on the reverse strand, counting down.
AAACTGACACTGCAAACGAAGAAAAGTGCGGCTCAAGTCATGTAGAGAAATCCTTATCATTATCTAGCTTTCAACCATAAATTCGAGTGTTGAAACATGCATATTTTTCTTAATGTGAAAGTTTAGTTAGAAACTACTTGAGCCACACTTTTCTTCGTTTTCGGTGTCATATCTTTGGAATTTTTGAAAACTACAGAAATACTTAAATTGTCCTTTTGACCCAGAAAAGTTATTTTGCCTCTCAGTGCAGCCATTGCGAAAATGTGGCACGAGACTGGGTAAATTTGTGGCTTAATTTGGATTCGGCGGGTATTTTTACATAATAATCAGCAAGAATTATGTGAGAAGCAGTTTGAAATTTTTTTTTTTTTTTTTTGCTTCACACTGTGATAAGAGTAGGCGGATCAATGGCAGCCCTTTCACTGCTCACAAAAAGATCATATTAATTATGGCTTTCGTAGCAGACGCCGTCTTCCATATCATTGTTTTCTACGGAGTCACGTTTGCCAAAATTTGGTCAAGTTGAATTTCTAATTCAAAATACCAAGTGCGAGATAACACACCTGTACGTTCCCTTGTAAAGAAAATGCGTCAAGGGAGAAACTGTCACATTTCACACGTAAGCAGTATTATTAATAATACATTTTACTTGAATGTCTAGTAGTTTTTCTTATTCGTGCCGTTTGTTTCGCTATGAAGTTTATAATTATTTTTCTTAAATAATGAGTTTTATCAGTTGAATATATAGGAATACAATTTTATACACTATTTTGTTATTTTCTAAAAGTAATTTTAACCTCTGAGAAGTGAAATGCATTTTGAACGCGTTTATTTAAGCTTTAGCAAGTTACTCTTAATTTTGGCGATATTTTCCTTCAATTCAGAATATTCTTCTTTTTTTACTTTTAAACTAAAAACAATATTGAAATTTTAGAAGTTCTGAAACTGTAAAAATGCATAGTTTTCCGAATAATTCAAATATCCCATTAATGATGACAACACAATTAATTATGCTTTGACGCTATTTAGGAAATTTTAAACACCAAACTCGTTTTGAAACATTTCTGCCTTTATTTGATTTCGTAAACGTTAAAGTCATTTTACATTTCCACAAATATTAACTATACACTTTCCACTGCAAGATCAGGTAGAATACAGAAATGAAAGTGTGTCGTCAAATGCAACGAAGAGCAGTGTCACAAGTCTTTTGGCGAAAAAAATGTAGTTTTCAAAGCAGCGCATGCGCACTTGACGTCAATTTCTTATTTTCCTCTGTAAAATATTAAAATTTGAAATTCCCTTTTAGTGATAGGGATAAGAAAAAAGAGAAAAAAAAATTCCCCGTAAAAAAACGAAATTTAGTTTTAACTAAAAGTTCCAAGAAAACCACACATGAAATTATAAATGATTTTAGTAACGCCATCTATTAGTTAGCTGGCTAATTAGAGCCGTCCTATTATAGGGAATCGGAGCAATTCACAAAGGCAGTGATGTACGTCTCTTGTTAACTAACCACTTAACAGATGACGCCACTAAAACCCTTTCTCAATTCAATATGTTCAACCAAATGCTGCTAAAATTTTAATCGATTGCATAAAATGATAAAAAACTTAGCATCTCAATTTTGTTTACACGGGATGTTTTTCCATAGGGAGCGTTTTTTCCAGGGGACTTTTTTTCCTAGGGGACCTTTGTTCTGGGGACTTTTCTTCCGGGGACGTTATTTCCGGGGACGTTTTGCTGGGGACGTTTTTCCCTAGAACCAGAAGTTTGACTTCTAACATGCCACGCACATACATACGAGTATACCAGGGGTGCCCACCATAGGGTGTCATGGCTCATACGGCGCAATTGAAATTTTTAGGGGCGCTGCTTTAGGGGTATGTTTTTTTTTAGAAGGCTTTTGTTCTTTTGTGGTCCTTTTGGTATTTGGAGATGTGTGCCCTTACTCTTATGGGGGTGGGGAGAGGGGCACACCCTTGAGCAGACCCATCTATTTTTTTGTGAAGGGTCAACGTAATATAATTTCAAAATAAATAAATAATTAAGAAAAAATAAACATATGCATAACGAATACATAAAGCAGAAAAAAAAAAGGTTGCTAATCATTACACGCTATTATTTGCAAATAATATGACTTCTTATTTTAATTTTGTAACATAAGAACGCAGTGATATTTAAAATCGCTTGCAGTCCCTCACCCATTCTTTTTATTTATCGCTCTTTGTTGTTGATTTCGCTAAAGATGATGGTAATGAAATCCCTGGTCTACTTTTTATAATTTGAGCATTTCTAACGAGCACAAAGAAAAAAAAGTAAATAAATAAAAATCAGTAAATGTACTTGCAGCTGCTTTTTCTTCCTTTCTTTCTTTCCTTTTTTCTTTTGGTCATTGCTTTAAAATTTTCTAGATAAATATTGCATAGCTAAACAAAAATAAATTAATGTGTGAGTGCTACAGTTTACAGATGAAAAAACTGTTCCTCATTAAGTTCTATTATTTCCAAATGATAACCGTGTGGTGATGTGTGTAGGGATGATGATTACATGTAATGATGAGTACTTGAATGAAAGCGCTCTACCTTAACCACGTAAGTTATTTGTCTTCGGATACGTTGGTAATTGTTATCACTACTTGTTTTCGTCATACCATCTCTTTTAAAGATCTCTTAAAAGATTACAATGCAAGCAACGGTGGCTCGAAAAAAAAAAATCTTCGTATAACGACAGCCAAAAATGATCCATGCTGCGCCTGGAAGACGTCGCTATTCCTGAATTTTAAAATGAAAAAAATAATTTTTTAAGCTATAATTTCGAATAGATTCGTATTGAGAGAGAGAGAGAGAAAAAAAAATCACTGAAAAGGCACGTTTCAAGAGTTAAAACTGAAGAGACTAAACAAAATACGATTTTCATAAACAATAGAAATACAAGAAATGACGGGTACACGGTAGCTAAAATCTCGCAGTCCTACGTTGGTGATTTTTCTATTTTAATCTAGCAATGCCCACAGCGGTAGTTCTTTTTTCTTCGCAAATATCAAACACATAATTTGTGAAACGGATCGCTGAAACCGTAAGTAGTATTTTCACATTGCTCGCATATGAGTTGAACATAATCAGGGGTGCCCACATAATCAGGGGTGCCCATCCCCCCCCAAGCTCAATGGCGCAAATTCCCCCCCCCCCCAAAAAAATTTTTTTTTTCGCTTTCGAATCGGGTTAAATACAACAGTTTTTAGAGTTTAATTTCCAGTCAAATTCATGTGGGGGAGGGGGTGGGGGTAGCGCTAACAAATAGTATTTTGAACTGAAATATTGTTGGATTGTTGACCCGCCTTGCCTTCCCAAATTTTACAACGTGCATCTTGAGTAAACAAGTTTTGAGTACCCCTGAATTTTGCTACACCTTTTTTTTTTTTTTCAAACGCATGAAAAATTACAGGAAGAGTGGATTCAACTTTCTGGCTTGGGATGGAGTCATTACTAGATGTACATAATTTGAATCTGCAATATGAATCTTATTTTAATGTCCCTTAGATAGGGGGTCTGGGGTCTTTCTCCCCCGTAAAATTTTCGAAATTGTAATTTTAAAACCACGGTTTTAGACGTTCTCTGGTGATGTTAGGGGGATAAAAGGTTTAGTGTACCCTTCCCGGTAATTTTTCAATATTGAAACTTTAAAAGGTCAATTGTAGATAGTCGAACGTTGTGTGAAAAAGGGCTTTCCTTTGTTTTGAAAATTGTAGTTCTATAAACGCAGTTTTAGACTATTTGTGATAATGTTAAGGAAAGAAGAGATCCTAGGGCTCACATTAGGAAAATTTCCAAAGTTAAAGTCTTAAAAATACTATCTATGGTTGGGAAAAAAGCAGTTTTCTGAAATTGAAGCTCTAAAATTGCAATTGTGGTCGACCTTTGTGACGTTAAGAAGAAGAGTTTTCGGAAGCTCTCTTGGAATTTTCTCGAAATTGAAGCCCTGAAAACCAAATTTGACACGTTTTTTTAATAATGTTGACGAGAATGGGGGGAGGGGAGCGCTCCACTTAAATTTTCAAACTTGTAGCTTTAAAAACGCAATTTTGATAGATCTTGATAATGTTAGTGGAAATTGAATTTCGGTTCCATTTCCCCGGCAATTGTTTGAAATTGATACTCCAAAAACTCAATTCTAGGCTTGTTTTTGATCATGTTAAGGAAAGAGGGGGGAATCAGGGGATCTCTCCTATAAATTTTTCAAAGTGGCAATACTACAAACGCAGTTTTAGAAGACTCTTGATGATAAAGAGGGTGTTATTCTGGCGCTACAGGGGGGGGGGGGGCGCTCTCCTGGAAGTTTTCCAAAATTGAAGTTGCATTTCCAAAAAAGATGGATCAGACACATCGTGACAGATATGTTTCGGAAATTCTTAAAAATTGATTCAGCTATTCAGCACACATCGAAAATCAGAACTCGAGAATTTTCATGAATCAAATATCCTTCTATACATATCAGATATAGAAGAAAGTAAATATGATTTACGAAAAATAATTTAAGCACCTTAAGAACGGACTGTTCTACCTCCCTCAGCGAAAACCAACATCACTGAAAGTTTTAATAAAAATAATCTAATGATAAATTGAAACAATCAGTTTAAAAATGGTAGAGAAGATGGGAGTAAAGTAAGATGAAAAATTCTTCATAAGCTTAAACACCTTAATGAAGAAAATATATTAATTGTCGATTGGGGGGATAAAAAATATGTTATTCGCAAAATTCAAAACTAGTTCTTAACGATTGTCGAGGTGCAAATGAATCAATAGAAGACTACAGCATACTGGTCAGAATTATTACAAAGAATAAAACATTTTTGACCTCTCTCCCTCTCATCATTTTTGACACACGTATTCATCATGCAAAATTGTGCTACTTCCAGAAAATTCATAAAAAAATTGAAAAGAAATCAAATCGTCTGATCCAGCTTTGAAACGGACACCAACTCCATGCCGTCTGTGATGTTCCCTTCATTGAAAAAGAGACACGGTTATTAAATTTTGGAAAGAGTACCAGAGCCGTCGTTAGGTCAAAAAACTGGGGAGGGGGGGTTACGCTTTTGGCGGCCCGTTAATTGTTTCAAACGCATGTTCCAATATGCAGAGAGAGAGAAGATTTGGCTTCTGGTTCAGCAGGGATAGTCATATTACTAGACCTTACCTTAGTACTGGCAATATAAATTTAATCGTAAGGATAATATTCAATCAGAATTAATGGGCGTCAGAAGGCTACCTTCTTGCATAATGAAGACATAAAAACGCAGTTTTAGATTATATTTTAAGTTTGGGAGGAAGGGGGAGAGGAGGTCCAGGACAGCCTCTCCCGATAATTTTTCCAAATTTAAGTTCTCAACACAATGGTACGTTGTATTTAATTAGGTTCAGAAGAGGGGGGTCCGGTGCTCACCCCAGGGAATTTTAAAGATTGTTATTTGAAAAACACAGTTTTAGACGACCTATGGTGATGTTAAGGGAGGAAGAGACTCGAGGTCATCATTCTATAATTTTTCAAAATGCAAACTTCAAGCACGCATTCCCAATTGTGAAGTATTTGTGATTGTGACACGTAAAGGGGGGTCTGGGGGCTCTCTCCCGGGGAAAATCTGAAAATTGTAGTTCGAAAAATGCAGTTTTAGATTATCTATTGTGATCGATGTCGTAGCTACACTTTCTGCGGTCCGTTGCGATTCCGCAATTTGCCGCCCTTTGGTTGAGAAACAGTCGAAAGTATTTAAAGGAAAAATAAGAACTTAAATACGAAGAAAAATAAAGAACATGCTCTATTCAGAAAAAATTTCAAAATTAGTCCTAAAGATGAATTTTAAACTTTGGTGACACCAGGCAGGAGCTTAGAGGCCGGCGCTCTGCGCAGAAAATTTTCCTAATTTAAAGATCTAGAAACGCAATTTTATGCTTTCTTTGGTCTTGTCAAAGAGGGTAATGACTTCCTTTTGGATCCGTGCTTGGGTACCTTCCTTAATGTTGAAAAACTCGGAAGTCGCCGCTTTCCTAGATACTATACTGCTATATTACAGAATTCGGATGGTTTTCTTTTTCACTGATACAGGGTGATAAGCTAATAAGCCCTATAAGTTCGATTAACCATACTGATTCATGAGAAGGAAAAGTTGTGCATCGAAAATCATTACTTTCCATGTGAATGTGAAAGGTTTACTTAGACATCAATTCAATAATTAAAAACATTCCGCTTAAATGAATGTCTCAGTTTGAAACTCACTGTTTATCCGAATTTAGCTGATATAAAGCAGTAAGATTAGTCGCAGTTATTATTTAAGTTGTGAGTAAGTACTTTTATAAAATAAACATAAAATTCATTCTAGTCTGAATAAAAGTTTTGTAACAAGTGACCAATTAAAGCAATTTCTGAAACAGATAATGCTACCCCCGTTGATGAGCAATTAATTGCCCACAATTTCTGACCTCTCTTTTCTTATTCTTGTTGTAATTTTCCTCAAAAAATAGTTTTTTTTTAAAATAAGGTAGTTTTCCAGGTAACTTTCTTAAAATCAAGTGCTAGCTTCATATTATAACGAAAAGTTATTATATATATATATATATATATTTTTTTTTTTTTTTGCCTCCAGTAATTGATCAAAAGCATGATTTCCCTATTGGGAAACGTCGAACTTTTTTCACATCAAAAGCATGAAATTGCCGCGCCCCAGCAAAGTGCCGCCTGGTGCGGACCACCCTCTCCGCCCCACCCTAGCTACGCCACTGATGGTGATATTAAAGGGAAGAGAGATGCGCCCCCCCCTGAAATTTTTTGAAATTTTGAAGCCTTAAAAACGCGATTGTACACTTTTTTCTTCTTAAAATTTAGTGTACCGCCAGTTTCTTGAAATTAAAGCTCCGAAAACGTAATTTAAGCCAACCTTCGGTGAAAGGGGGAAGGGGGAGTTTTGAAGGGGCTCGAGATGATGTTTCGGAATTGAATCACTAAAAGCAAGATTTAAGACATTTTTCGATGATGTCGGTGAAAGAGAGAGAGAGAGGGGGAGGCATTCTCCCAAAAAAATTCCAATTTGTTGAAACCGCAGTTTTAGAAGATTTTTGGTAATGTTAATGGGTGGAGAGATTCGGAGTCCTTCCCTGGCGAATTTTCAAAATTGAAATTCAATTAACGCAATCGTAGACGATTTTAAATACTGTTAGAGGTGTAGAAGGTATTGGAGATCTCCCCCGCAAAATGTTCTGAATTAAAACCTTAACAATGAAACTTTTGAGGATCTTCGGTAATATTTGGAGAACGACAGTTTCGGAGGGAGGGAGTTTTTTTTTTTAAATAAAAGTCCAAAAGACGAAATTTATTCGACCTTGAATGATGATGAATGATTAATTGAGAGGGCGTTTCTCGGAGGTTACGTTGGGAGCACTCTCACGGTTTTTTGAAATTGCAGTCCTAAATACTTAGGTGTAGGCCATCTTTAATGACGTTAGGGTAAGGGAAGGGATTTGAGAACGTTTTCCCGGGATTTTTCAAAATCTAAGTTTTAAAAACTCATTTCCAGGCCAGCTTCGGGAACGTAAAAAGAAGGGTTTGGATTTTCCCACTCTTCCTTTCAGTTTGGCTACGTCCCTCCTACCTTCATTGTAAATTTCAATAATTGATAAACATATTGTGGTAATTTTTTTTTCCCAATTCTCCTTTGCCAAACACGATTATTTGCTTGGATTTTCCACAATAAAGTTTTCAATTTCCCGCCTAATATTTTTGTTTTCTTGCAATACAAGTGCTTGCGGCCTTAGAAAAAGGACTTTTAACATTTTGAACGGATGTGGTAATTTTCTGCGATACCTTAGGTCTCTACACCACTTCATTTTATTTTAAATATGACACCTGCATCTCTTGATCAAGCTTTGATTTACTTACGATTTTTACATTCAAACTGTTAGACCTTTTGGTGTGAGTAATCATTATATAATACTTTGAATCTCTCTTTGCATTTAACTGTTTTTTCCCCCCTTTGTCTCTTTATTTCAAATTTATTTCGGCGACCCGTACATTGTTCTCACTTAGCAATGACTTTCAGGACAACATTTTTCATCAAAAAAAGGGGGGGGGGGGCATATGGGAATGTTTTGGTGACCCCTATCCTATTTATTTACGTATTTTTATTTATTTACTTATTTTTTTAACTGCAGAACCGGCCGCCGAGAGACAAGGCGTGCAACATGCTAGTTTGGTCGCCTGTCCTCCCTCCTATTATTCAACTTTTACTCTATGCACATAATTTTATTTCGAGCCAGAGCCCATAGTTTCCGACTAGGCAGACATACGCACTCTGCGGCCTAGTGAAGAGTGTACTGTATTGAATACCTTTTCTTGCGTTAATAAAAATGTTTGAAGTGTATTTTTCCGCGGCCTTTACTTAGATGCTCTTAATAAAAGAGAATCATAGATGTTCCTAAATTGTATTTTAAGATTACATTTTCTGTTCAAATTTTACAGAAAAAATACTTTTTGTTACTATTATTTCACTTGTTCATTTATAATTACTATTTTAATTTTTTAAAACAACGAAGAGTTTTCCTCGTTCTTCGTTAGTTGCATCGCTAAAATGAAATTGTCGGCCGCACTTCTGAAAAACGGGGAGGGCGTGGGGTTGCTACGGCGACGGCCTTGAAGAGTATGCGGAAAAAGTATTATTAATGCCTCTATTTCTTGTTGAATGAGTTTAAATATTTTTTCCTTCCAAAATTCAAAAATTACATGTTCTAAAGAAAAAAAAAAGCCTTCTGGAAAAAAATCCCCCCCAAAAATTTTGATGGCGCAACTTGCGCCATAATCCCCCCTTGTGGGCACCCCTGTAACATAATTTATTTTATTCAACTCATTTACAGACAGAGCAATCTTTTTCGAATTCCCAGTAACAGAGCTCATCAGAACAACAACGTGCAGCTGCATCCTTTTATTAGTCAAGATTTTCTTTTCATTTTTTGACAAAGAGGGTTTTTATTTTATGCTGTACGCTTCCCCCTCTTTTAGGGGAAAGAGAGGATAATTTAGCTTTGTTATCTTAGGCAAATGAGGCAGCATTCCATTCCAAACGTATTTTTTAATTGCGTCAAAAAATAAGCCGGGATGATAAATATGTTAGAAGCTGAAAGCAATTTTATTGTTTAAATTTTCTAAGAACTTCATTGTTCAGAGATTTTTTTTTTCCAGCATCACTTGATATTAAAGCTATTTATATTTATTCAATATTATTTAGGACAACAAAGCCACCGAGCTGACGCCGACTACTTGCTTATTGTACCCACCCTTTGAACTCAAAATTGTAGGTTTTCTTTACTTAGTATTGCGTGTCAAGGTAGGGGAAAAAAGACTGAGGAGTCCACAAGCAGTTATTTATGAAGATGGATAGCTGCGTTTAAAGCAGGGGATGAAAATGCATGCGTAGATTTTGTTTTGGAGGGAGTGCAAAGGGATCTTGGTATTAATAAGAGGTCTGGGTTTCCAGGCCTTGACTGATCTAATGAGAGCAGTTGCATTGATGAGTAGAGCTTTAGCCAGACTTTTTTTTTTTCAAATTCGTGCTTTCTCGGTCTCGCATTTAACCGTATCATTAGGACCGTCCAAAGGAGGCCGGTGAAAGCCTTTGTATTGAAAGGAGGCTCGTGAATGATTGGGCAACTAGCGAAGCAAGGCCAAGGAAAGCATGTAATGTTGACGAAGTTTGACATTTCCTTCTGGATTGTTTTTAATGAGGAGGAATTTTGCCATTTCGGCTCTCACCCTAACTCCTATAATTTACATAGAGAGTTTTCAGGCTTCCTGACTCCAAGTGAGGAATTCTGTTTTCCCGTGTCTCCAGAACCCAATGCGAGCATCATAGGATGGGAGGAGGGGGGTGCAACAAGGGACAAAAGACTTTGCTTCCCTCCAGGTTCTTCTGCTTTTAGCACATATTTTGGAGAATGAAAAGTTTGGATCGTCAGAGTGATCTGATCTTAACAGTTGAAAGTTGTTCTAAAAAACAGCCCTTGAGAAAAAAGTGTTTAAAATCCGTCCTGGTCCTATATAACTCAATGTATAGACTTCAAAAACTTTCTCCATGACAGGTAGCCAGGTAGCAGTACTAGGTATAGGTTGGAACGTGAAACAAAGTTTCTGCTATTCCCGTTTTTTTCTGATTGAGATTATGATTGCAAGTTTAAACAGTTGTTTTTTGTGTCTGCAAACTTTCACATGTAAGTTCATGGAAACATCTGATTTCATCAAGGTCAAAATAGTTTTATGTTTGCATTCTATTTCTTAATAAAATAACAGTGTTTTATGGTTATAGCTATATAATTAACACAGTAACTAATATAAGTTAGTAAAAGTGCACTGGCTGCCTTAAATTGGGGCTACTTGAACGGAGCAATCAAACAGCCCAAACCCCATTTCATCACTAAATTATATTAAGTAATGTTTGTAATCTTTTAAAATAAAGAGGTTAGTTACTATTTATATCCCTTTTTTGCAGATCAGGGGATAAAAAGGGTCCGAAAGTAAAAGATAACCCCTTGAAGTAGGTAGAGTGGCATCAGCCCATTTTAACTTAAGTATATCAACTCTAAAAAGGAAATTAAAATAGCTTTCACAAAACAAGCCTGGGCATCCTGTAGTATTTAGTAGCTAGGAAGAGCAGGTATTACATAATATCAGAGAAAAAAAATCCACCCAAGCCATTAAATGTAGGGATTTTCATTCTTTCTAATGTTTAAATAATGAGCATTTCAATTGGTTTTATTTGTATTTAGATTATGTTTCTATTTCAGAAATTATGTTTGCCTAAAAATATGTTTTTATGTATACGTTGATTTTATATTGATTTATATAAATAATTTGAAATTTATATAAATAGTTTGCTCACTAAAATGTACGTTTTGAGTTTATTTTTCAAAATCATTGGTCCTTCTTGATACAACCACCTGTTTTATAGCTTTTTCTAATGGATTTGTTGAGTGGCACCAAGTAGCCCCAGCGCGGAGCTACTTGAACCGAAGTTTTAAAATATAGAAAAAAAATATATAAAGAGTTAAAATTGTTGTTTGTAAAAGACTTTTGGTGGTAGCAGAAGGTTTGAACTGTGGTAAAAACAAGGGTATCAGTTTTTTTAAGGATCAGGCAGGCTAGATAGTTGACATTTTTGATTTTTCTGAAATTTTCAGGATATATCCCTTATATAAAAGTACTAAACACGTGTTTTTTTTTTTTTTTTGCAAAAAAATGTTTTTTCTTGAAGTATTTGGAGGTCAAAATTCGACTTCGTTCGTTTTGTTAAGAAAAACATACCAATTTTCGTAGACCAATACTTTTTATTTTAAGAGTGAATGGTGGCACTGGCGATTATTTTGTGTTCTACTATATCCTCGATGTCTGTTAGTACTTAATTAGTTGCGGTGGACCACTTACGCAAAGGTCCGGGATCACTCAAAGTTGCACAAAAAAAAGTTTTTTTTTTCTGAAACTTTGACCGCCGAAATCTTCTTGCGCCAACAGTAGTATATATTTCAGTAAATACATACCCAAGACTAGTATCCAAAAAGAGAAAGATTTGTGTGGTTGACCTTTGGCGTACTGAAATAATTGACTCTAAAATTGCAGAAATCACAAAATTAAAGTACTTTCAAGGTCATTAATTTCTTGCGCGAAGAGTCAGCAGATATGAAACTACCTGGAGAAGAAGCTTTTCTTGTCATAGAAACACAACCCGTCAACATACTTCATTTGACGTTGTTATTTCTTACTATACTTTTCATTCACAAAGGTATTTATTTAACTTAGACAAATCGAGTTTTTGTTGCACACTGAGTATATTTTATAGACTTAATTTTCAATTAGGTTCCAAGTATATATTGTCTTTTGTTACCATTTCAGTTAGCTTATGAAAATTAATGATAATATTATTGCAAATAATACTAATAAATACTTAAAAGCAGGTAATTGGCATTTTTTCACAAGTGCCAAGAAACACTCGTTGAGCAAAGTTTAGAGCCCAATTATGTAAAAGTTGAAACAGTAGCCATAGGTCTGTTAACGGATTGTTTCTATGACAAGAAAGGCTTCTTCTCCAGGTAGTTTCATATCTGCTGACTCTCTTGGAGCAAGAAATTAATGACCTTGAAAGTCTTGTAATTTTGTGATTTCTGCAATTTAAGAGTCAAATATTTCAGTACGCCAAAGGTCAGCCACACAAATCTTTCTCTTTTTGGATACTATTCTTTGGTACGTATTTAATGAAATATATACTACTGTGGCTCACTGTTGGCACGAAAAGATTTCGACGGTCAAAGTTTCAGAAAAAAACTTTTTTTGTGCAACTTTGAGTGACCCCTGACATTTGCGTAAGTGGTCCACCGCAACTAATTAAATACTAGGAGGTAGTTGAAACTCCTGCTGGGAGCAATGTTCAAGATCCTGCAAAGATGGAAGGGGTGGAAACTTCGGTGGATGGGACACCATCTGAATCCACTCCTACCGTAAGTATTGAGAGCAAAGATAATGGTTCTAACTCTCCTAAATCCACTACAAGTTCGATTACGAACTTTATGGAAAATCTTGACGTTTCGGATGCAGATTCCGATGTCACGTTAACGGATGAGACCCTCTTGCAGGATACTCATCCTAACAAAGAAGCTGCCCCTTAGCGGGTCCCCGCTCTCTGCAATGGAGGTGCCTGGCATCATAGTTGCGCAGCTTAACCTTCATCATTGCCAGTCTGCTACTGCTCTTCTCAGTAAAGACTTGGCTGAAGGAAGAATTGACATTGCCCTAGTACAGGAACCCTGGGTTAACCACGGGAAAATCCTCCGTCTGGGTAGCTGTGGCAATCTCTTCTATGATCTGACTTGTAGTAGACCGAGAGCCTGCGTAGTTGTTAACAAGCGCCTGAATGCTCTATGCCCACCGAAGTTTCTTGACGGTGATAATGGTCGCCATCCGAGTATTTAATGAAGATGGTGCTTCGGCATGTTTCATGTCGGCTTATCTACCCTATGAGGATGAGATTCCTTTAGCGACCTCAGCCAGGAATTTTGTAAAATTCTGTGTGCATGCAAGGCTGAAGTTCATTATTGGCTGCGACGCTAACGCTCACCACATTGTGTGGGGAAGCAGTGATTGCAACAAGAGAGGTGAGGAACTTTTAGAGTACCTGCTAGGTAACAACCTAAATATCCTCAACAGAGGCAATAAACCTACTTTTATTACCCGAAACAGATGTGAAGTCATTGATCTAACGATATGTAATGATAGAGCACTGAACTGCGTAAGTGATTGGCAGGTGTCAGACCGGATTACACTATCTGACCATAGACTAATCCTTATGACTTTTTTAGGTCCTGCGCTAAGCGTACTGCAGGAGGAACGGAATCCCAAACGAACATCTTGGGATTCCTATCGGGAAGATGTAAGGGTCTCCCTATCAGGTAAGAATTTCAAACTTACTTCGTTGTTAGACTTGGAACTAGCAGTTGATTCACTTCAACATTCTATACTCCAATCTTATCAACATAATTGCAATGCAATCTCCACTAGTTTACCAAGACGAGTTTCTTGGTGGTGTAAAAATCTTAGTGGATTAAGAAAGAATTGCAGAAGACTTTTTAATAAAGCCAAGAAGACGGGCGATTGGTCTTTGTACCATGAAGCTCGCAATAATTACAATAAGGCTATAAGAACCAGTAAACAGGATAACTGGAGACAGTTCTGTAGCCATTTGGACAGCATCTCTCGCGTTGCTATATATATATAAAAAAAAACTCACGAAAATACTCTCTAGAGACAATTTTTGTCAGCTGCGTTCCATTGAAAAGGAAGGTGGTTCCTTTACTGATGACAGGGAAAGTACTCTAACAGAGATGTTTAGGGTACACTTTCCTGGCTCTGTAATTGAAGATGACGAAAGTCATCCGGACATTCCGCTACACCCCTTACGTGGTAGTAAGGAAAGGTGGAAACTGGCGGGTGAAATTGTGACCTCTGATAAAATTGAGTGGGCCATTAATTCATTTAAGCCTTTTAAATCTGCTGGACCGGATGATATTATACCTGCTCTTCTGCAGAAGGGTGTGGATATTATCACACCACATCTTTGTAGGATCTACAGGTCCTGTCTTGTTTTTGGTTATGTGCCTTATTCTTGGAGAATTTGCAAAGTAATTTTTATACCCAAGCCTGGTAAGCCAAACTACAATGTGGCGAAAGCCTTTAGACCCATCAGTCTTTCCTCTTTTCTCCTAAAAACTCTGGAGAAACTGATTGATAGGCACATCAGGGATTGTGTTTTGAAAACCAACCCTCTTTCTAAGTGCCAGCATGCTTATCAGCCTGGAAGGTCCACTGAGACTGCACTTTATGAGCTGACAACAGCTCTGGATAATGCAGTCAATGGACAAGAAGTAGCTCTCGCTGCCTTCCTTGACATTGAGGGAGCTTTTGATAAGGTCCTTACTGAGACTATTAACGATTCTCTCGCACACAAGGGAATTGATCCCATGATATGTACCTGGGTTAATAGTCTGCTAACAATCCGTATGGCAAAAGCTTGCATGCTGTGCAGAACTATGATGGTGGGTAACTGCCATGGCTGCCCACAAGGGGGCGTTCTCTCCCCTTTGCTTTGGTGCCTGGTGGTTGATGAACTTCTGGAAAGAATTCGTCGCAATGGTCTGCACTGCATTGGCTATGCGGACGACATAACACTTGTTACTAGGGGTAGGTTCCATGAAACTGTTACAAATCTCATGGGGTCTGCCCTTAAGGAAATTGAAAAGTGGTGTTTGGAGGCAGGTCTTACGGTCAATCCGAATAAGACTTATTTGGTTCCCTTCACTCGTAAACGTCACAAAGACTTGAAGATTATTAAGTTCTTTGGTTCGCCTCTTACCTACTCCAGTGAGGTCAAGTACCTGGGTGTGATCTTTGACAAAACTTTGACATGGAATTCTCACCTTAAGCAAATTACCGATTAGGCCAAAAGAATCTTTTGGTCTTGTAGACGAGCAATTGGTATTAATTGGGGCTTTTCTCCAAAAATCGCTCACTGGGTTTATACTAGAGTAATTGTACCTACGGTTACGTATGGGGCAATTGCCTGGTGGGGTAAAACCTGTACCATTACGGCTGAGGGTTGCCTCGCCAAAGTACAAAGGATGGCTACTATTACTATCACTAGTGCCATGAGAACTACTCCTTCCCATAGCCTTGATCTCCTTCTTAGCCTTCTTCCGTTGCATAAGCAAGTGGAAATGGAGGCGATTCTGTGTGCATACCGCCTCAAGTTCATGGATCTCTGGAAGTCCCCTCGTTACCTGTCTCTGTACGATAAACTGTGTGCAAAGACTAGTAAGCATCCTTACTTTATGATGCCTTCTGACTGGATGTTAAACAATTCAGCTTTAATGCCAATTATAACATTGTGTTTCCGTCCAGAGAGCAATGGAAGGATGTACAGGATATCATTGGCAATGCACACGAAATCTGGTTTACAGATGGTTCCAAGACTGCGTCTGGAACTGGTTCTGGTGCATATTGCAGCAGCAATAACACTAATCTGTGCTTCTCTTTAGGGAAGCTAGCTACTGTCTACCAGGCAGAAACTTCAGCCATATTGGCTTGTGTAAACAACTGCCTAGATCGAGGCCTAAGCGGGAAGGTTATCAGAATATTCTCTGATAGCCAAGCTGTGTTGAAAGCTCTCAATCGTAACTGTTTTACTACCAAAACAGTTTGGGAGTGTCATAATGCACTGGTAAGACTAGCTGGCAGTAATAGGGTCTCCCTTTACTAGGTTCCTGGTCACCGTGACATTTTAGGTAACGAATTCGCAGATCAGTTGGCTAAACAGGGCTCCAATGTACCGTTTATGGGACCCGAGCCTGTCCTCTGCCTGCCCTACAATGCAGTAAGGACCACTGCAAAGAACCTACTTATGGATGAATCTTATGTCCTGTGGCTTCAGTCCGAGTCTCAAAGACAGGCCAAGACTCTGAACCAGCAGCCTCCCTGGCTCAGGTCCAAGGAACTGCTTGACTTGAGCAGGAATGAGATCAAGAAGTCTGTTGGGTTACTAACTGGACACTGCTCTCTTAATAGGCACCTTAATCTGATGGGTGTTATCGACAACTCTTCGTGTAGAGGATGTCATATGGTTGATGAAAGCTCAATTCATGTGCTATGTGAATGTGACTTCTACTCTGCACAAAGATTTGAGCACTTGGGATACCACTACGAAGATCCCTGGGAACTGCCTAGAATTTCGGTTAGGCAACTGCTGAGATTTATTTCTGCTACTGGGCTCCTTTAGTAGTCTAAGCGGGGATAGTACAATAGACCTGTGGTCTCGGTGCTCGCACTGTTTTCAAGCGCCCCCCCCCCCTTTTCACTTCATACTTCATACTTCATTTGACGTTGTTATTTCTTACTATACTTTTCATTCACAAAGGTATTTATTTAACTGAGACAAATCGAGTTTTTGTTGCACACTGAGTATATTTTATAGACTTAATTTTCAATTATGTTCCAAGTATATATTGTCTTTTGTTACCATTTCAGTTAGCTAATGAAAATTAATGATAATATTATTGCAAATAATACTAATAAATAATTAAAAGCAGGTAATTGGCATTTTTTCACAAGTGCCAAGAAACACTCGTTGGGCAAAGTTTAGAGCCCAATTATGTAAAAGTTGAAACAGTAGCCATAAGTCTGTTAACGGATTGTTTCTATGCCAAGAAAGGCTTCTTCTTCAGGTAGTTTCATATCTGCTGACTCTTGGCGCAAGAAATTAATGACCTTGAAAATTGAGTTGACTCTAAAATTGAGAATTTTGTGATTTCTGCAATTTTAGAGTCAAATATTTCAGTTCGCCAAAGGTCAGCCACACAAATCTTTCTCTTTTTGGATACTATTCTTTGGTACGTATTTAATGAAATATATACTACTGTGGCTCACTGTTGGCGCGAAGAGATTTCGACGGTCAAAGTTTCAGAAAAAAACTTTTTTTGTGCAATTTTGAGTGACCCCTGACATTTGCGTAAGTGGTCCACCGCAACTAATTAAATACTAAGAGATATCGAGGATATAGTAGAACACAAAATAATCGCCAGTGCCACGATTCACTCTTAAAGTAAAAGGTATTGACCTATGAAAATTGGTATGCTTTTCTTAAAGAAAACGAACGAGATCCAACTTTGACCTCCAAAAACTTAAAGAAAAAACCTTTTTTTTTGCAAAAATAGAAAAACACGAGTTTAGTAGTTTTATGTAAGGGGCATATCCTGTAAATTTCATCAAAATCAAAAATGTCAACTATCTAGCCTACCTGATCCTTAAAAAAACAGGCTCTTAACAAAGCATTCAGTGTAAAACTCGCAAAAAGTATGAAATTTCGGGTCCAAGTAGCCCCCACTTTACGGTAATGTAAAAATTCGAGCAAAAACTTATATACAAAGGAACTGAAATTGAAATTGAAACGTGTGTATTCGTTTTTGTCCTTGGTGCCGATTGCTCCAGGAAAGGGAGGGCATCAGGTGGGTTTCTTGTCCAACGTGAGTAATATTCTCTTTTTTGATTCAGTGTTTTTGTGTTTTCGAAATGCCGCCAAGATACTCAATCGCACCAATCCGATTGCGATAATAGCTAAATTTGAAATTTCACCAAGACATCAAATTGTACCATCCCGATTGCCATAATAGGGGAGTGTGGGGCTCAGTGAGACGAAAAATATGAAATTCAAGAAGTTTGAAAATTTTGATTCTATAAGAAAAATTTTACGGTCGATTTGTAATGCAACTTAAATATACACTCTTTTGAGTGAGACTTAAAAATTTTCATTTTTATTTGACGGTTTTTGAAATAATATAAAAAAAGGAAACATAAAACTTTGTCTCACTGTACCTCAAGCATGGGGTACAGTGAGACAGAATACGAGGCACAGAGGGACAGCATATAGGTTTGAGTGAAAAATAATATGTTCGATATTTAAAATCAAAATGAAAATGAAAAACAAAGATTCAAGTTTCACCTTACATCTAAATAAAAATTTAAGTTTCAAACTGCAAGAAAGATTGATTCCTCCTTGTACCATTTCTTTTCATAAGAGGTGCTAATAACAATTTAATGTTTTTATTTGGAACGGATGCGACATCTGGTCAGGTGGACAAATAAAAATACTCAAAATGGTTTTATTTTTGCGCAAAAAGCTGATGTACAAGTCTCCATCCTTATAAGCTGCCTTTAGAACATTCCCAACATAAAAATATTTCCTTTTGATAAGGTGAGTTGGAGGAAGTGCAGCCCTTAAATTGTACAGTTCGACTTTATTAAGGCCTAGACATTACAAGACTTGATACAAATTTTTTAATTTTTATTTCGTATGTTAGCTGTTTTAGTGTGTTTCCTGAGACATGAGCCTGTTAAAATCATTGCAGGTAAAAAAGTTGAAAAAAACATTTTAAACTATTGTGCTCTAGGGCCGCACTTTCTCAATAAAAGTGGGGCAAGAGCATTACCTATCTGAATTTTTTTTAAAAACCGTTTGAGAAAATAAGGGGTAAGTGCAATCAATAGAGTATTTTTTCCTGATTAAAAACGATTTTTTAATTTTAATTTTCACCTATTCATTGGGAAGTTATTATATTTTTCCTAACGAAACCTGTCAATGTAAAATGAAGAACGTTCAAGGAACAATGGATTATTAAACAAAATTAGGAAGTTTTTATTTTAAATTATATAAGGAACATGAAAGATAACTTTTATTATGCTAATAAGCTTAAAAAGAAACAAAAACAAAACTTGCATACCAAGGAATAATCTTTAAAACTTGAATATCAACGAACTTATAAAATATTAACTTAATAATACAAAAGGTAACTATACAACTGACAAAAGGTAACATGTCTTTGGCGAACTTGAACATATTTTTTTTGTATAAGTACACTTAGTATAGTAATTAACAATAAATAAGTATAGTAATTAACCATTTAATTTATATTATATTCTGAAAACGTTACTAGGAACATCAAATTTCCTCTACGATCTGAAGAGGGATTTGGAAGGATTGATGCAATGTCGTCGTCTTGGATCTCGCTAACGTCGTCTCTTGAAGGATAACTAAACACAGTGCTATAATTTCCAGCCGCTTTTAACTTTAAAAATTTAATTTCAGGGAAATTATCATCATTTATATTAGTAATTTGTCCTACAAAATGTTTAGTCATCTTTTTTGTAGAAAATCTCACAAGAACCCAGTCGCCTACCTTTCTCTCCGTTGGATGCCTTCCCCACTGAATATCTTCTTGCTGTTTTTGCTCTGTGGCAATCATTTCTTCGACTGTCATTTCATCATGTAAATCTTCCCTTAAACTCATATTTTCATTATCGTCACTTTCTTCCTCCTCGTATAATTTCGGAAGAATTACAAATGAATTACATTGCTTCATTAAATCGTTGCGAACAAATTATAGCTGTCATAAAATAACATTGCCAGATTAATGGGAAAGTGCAGCCCCAAAAAATGCGAGGCTGCACTTGCCCCTTTTTTTCGGGCCGCACTTTCCCAGTCGTATAATTTTCTGGGGCAAGTGCAGCCCTAAAATTAATTGATTTGAAAGTAAAAAATAATAAATCTCAGCTTCAAAAATACGAAAAGCAGACATGAAATAGTTGTACTTACGTTTTGGAAGCACGAAAAAGTGAGAACAACAACAGAAGAAACGATGATTTCTCGAACCATAACAACATGGCACTGTAAGTGGGAATGAGAAAAGTTAGGAAACTAGGGAGGCAGGGCCAGGGCGGTAGCCTCTATTAGCCCTGGGCAGGGCCGTCGCCAGGTGCATTCGTTTGGTGGGATGTTGAAACTGATTTTGCCGACTGACTCCAAACTTTTCGCCGACAGCCGTGGCAGAGCTAGAAAAAAGTTTTAGGGGGAGAGGGGGGTACATTTGAAAAAAATGAACTGATAAGGAAGGGAGGAGAGGGGGGTCCAGGGGTTCTCCCCGGGAAATTTTTTTAAACTTGTAGTTATAAAACGCAATTTTGGACTCTCTTTGCTGATGTTAAGTGGAAAAAAGGTACAGGGGTCTGAGCGGAAAAATTTAGAAATTGAAGTCGAAAAAACAAGATTGCAGGCCATTTTAGTGACGTTAGGGAGAGGGATGGAGCTCAGGGACTGCCCCCTATTGATTTTTTAATAGATTTAAATCAACTCCTCTTCCCGTCTAAATTTTCAAAATTGTAGTTTCAAAAACGTAATTGCCGAAAAACTTTGAATATTTTACATGAAAAAGATTACGGAGCTCTTCCCTGGAAAATTTTCAAAATTATGGCCTAAAAACTAAAAAGCAATATTTTTTATTCAGGGGCTATTCCATTAAAGTTGTTTATAAGCATAGCTTAAGCAATTTTCGATATTGTTTGGCATTTGGGAGCGTTCTCCTAGAAATTTTGTGAAATTGAAGAGCTGGAAACGAAATTTCAGATGCTCCATAAGACTTTCGGTGTTTGTGTGTGGTGTGGAGAGCTTCGGAGGAGTAGCATTTTGAAGATTTTTGAAGCATATTTTCAGACGAACCAGAAAGAAGATTAAAAAAGGAAAGAAATGGCGTGTGGGGGGGGGGGGGGAGACGTAGCTGAACAATGAGCAGTAACTATTAAACATTTTTAATCAAAGATTTCCTTTTAAAAGGAATTAAGATTTTCCCCTAACATTTTTTTTTAATATAAAGATCACTTTGTTTTCACAAGTTGTGGTCTTTGCTTCTCTTCAATAGTTAAGAATAGTTTTTAAAAACATTCAAATTATCACCCCCCCCCCCTTCTGGTTGCACCACTAGCCAACAGGAAGGGAGGAACCATGGAACCCTTTCTCTTTCTTTAACGTCATGAAACATAGCCTAAAAGTGTAAGGCCTTCAATTTCGAAAAAAATTTCCCCTCCTCTTAGGTCTTTGCACTTAACCTAAAACTGCGCTTTGGAAATTTCAATATCAAAGACTGGGGAGACATCCCTCAATCAAAAATTAGCGTCAAACGCATTTTTAAGATTTCAATTTAAAAAAATTCCGAAATTCTCGCTTTCCCAAAAGTTACTATCAAAGATAGCCTGAACCTGAACATGTGCTTTTAAGATTTCAATTTCAAAATCTTTCCGAGATAAATCCCAAAATACTCCCTCTCACCTTATGTATCCAAAGGTAGTTTAACACTAAACTTCAATTTCGAAATATTTCCGATAGAAAATCTCGACACCCCTAATATCAGAAATATAGTCTAAAACTGACTTCAATTTTGAAAAAAAAGAAAAAAATCGAGAGGCACCTAAACCCTCTTTCGACATTACCAAAAATTGCCTAAAATTGCGATTTTCGATGTGAATTTAAAATATTAACGTTCTGCTCTTGATAGAAGCCACTCTCCCAGTATCTATGGCAGCAGCTGTAGGGACAACTTCAAACTTTATTGAAAGGAGTAGTGCAGATAGTCAGATAGTCAAGAGCGTCTAAATGATCTAGTTCTGTCTGATGTCAATACAGAGTGAAATCAAAGTCTTATTTATTTGAAAAATTTTTGAAAAAAAAAACAGAAATTTCAATTTTCAATGTTTTTAAACTTTTTCTGTGCAAATTTAAGTGAACTGTTAATCCTATGGCAGGTGAAAACACTTCAGTATTTTTGTCTCTTAAATGAGAAAATATTTTAAGCATATTACTCATGCATAAACTTTGAGGTATTTATCTTTTTTAAAAAATAACCAGAATCACAATAGAGTGTATTGGTATTTTAAAATACCCTGCGAATGTGTAACAGGCAGATTTACACCCAGTTTTCCATCTCAGCACCCTACTTACAACTTCATTTTTCAGTATTTAGGAAGATATATATATGTAAAAAAAGTCTTAAAATTAATGCTTTCAAAATATTACATTAAAATAATCATACCTTTTCTGCTGCATTTCAATGTTTTTTCTTAAGCTCAAAGTAAGATCAAATGCTTTCAGTTTTTCCCTTACTTGCCACAATATTGCTCATTCACATGCGAATGAAGTTCAAAACTTCAACTAGACTTCTTTTTTGTGGGGGGCAGTTCAGAGTGCAGAATAAGCAAAATAGCTCTTATAAAATAATCACTCAAGTCTTCTACTTTTCTAATGCGTGATGCTTATAATGTAGCCAGCAAAAGGGCCGGAAAAACATCAAAAGCAATGCCACTTATCTCATTAACCAATTTCTTTTTCTGGCGGAAAGTTCACTAAACACGACCAAAGGTCCAAAATCAGCAGCACACAACAAACTGATCCAAGGCACACAACAAACTGATCCAAGACTTCCCTAATTTTCCCTCGAGCTCCTAGTTCCAGAGAAATGTTCTGAACAGAAAAGAGCCTGAAGGCCCGACGTTTCTAGTGCCACCGCAGTCATCGCCGTCTACACGGCGGCATTTCCGAATGCTACAATAGACGGACTAATGTCCTGTTCTCCTGTTACTAGTTATTACGACACAATACACTTCTTCTGTCGACAAATAGGCATCTGTGCTATTTCGATTTTTACACATCAGCCTAGAAGAAGCGGAAATGGTGCTGAATATGTATTCAGAAGTTTGTTTCAAAATCTAACATTTTATATCTACCAAGATGACTTTGTTTTGTAATATTTTAATTTGTCTTTCATTTCAGCGCCCCGTTTTGTTTTTCCACTTTGCTGTGATTTTATTTGACGATACCATTTTATAAATGAGTCGACGGCCCAACTCTATATTTATTAATCTACTTGTATTTTTAAACTAAAGTTTGCCGTTGGTTTCTATATACTGTACTGAATAATTATTTTGGAAAAAAAATAAAAATAAAAATGTTTGAAACGTACATCTTGGTGCTCATAATTAGGTTATCTTAATGTGTAATACAGATTCCCGAATATTTCTAAATAATATTTTAAGATTATATTTTCTTTTTATCCTTTACAAAATAAACACTAAAATTAAATTAACCCTTTTTTTAGCAAAAAATACGTGCTTTGCATTTTAAAGCTGTTAAAATAAAATGGAAAATATGACCAAAGACATGGGAATTCAGAATTAGCTCTAAAAATAAAAAGCTGATTATAATTGAAATTGCCGACGGAGATAGTTGTAGGCACCCCAATGGGAGGTCCCTGTGACCTCTTGAAATGTCCTCATTTGGCAAATTTCGTCTGACAGTTCGGCAAATTTGGAGACATTATTGCAATTTTTAAATTCCCGAGTGTCCCTTCTCATGAGTGCATATTGCATACCCTTATTTTATCATTCGGCAAATTAAGATCCCCCCCCCCCCCACAAAGAGAGAATTTCCCAAAAATTTCAGTTCGGGACGTCCTTGGATACAATGTCGGCAAAATCAAATTTTGTTGAAGTAACTGCTGGAAAATTGAGAATGCAGTGCAATTAGCTGTCGGCTAATTGATTATATCTTTCACGTGATACACAAAGACATGCCTATGCAAACTATTTATGATTTTGATTTTTCCTTCTAAAGGTGAAAAAGTGCACATGTCAAGCTGTATATTACTTTACTCAAAGATTTTAAATCCAGAATCAATTGAAAAAGATTAAAAAATGCCGACTCTAAATGAAATTTCTCAGTGAGCACTTACTGTGTCGAGAAAATAAGCAGTCGTAAATTAAGCAATCGGCATATAGTGAGCAGTTGAAAAAAATGATCCTGTATGAAAATTTTTTTTATCAGAATGAACATGAAGCACTGTCAAACATGGTATGCCCGCACAAACTGTTCATATTTTCTTTTCTCCTATCAAAGCTTATTATTCATTATAAATCTTAAAAAATCAAACGTTTCCTGAATGCCGAAACTAAAAAGTCAAAAGTACCGATTCTGGTTAATTTGACGATTGGGCCGTGCCATATTTCTCACGGACCAGTCAAAGCGCCCTTAAAATGACGCGCTAAAGAAAACAGTCGGCGAAAGAATGCCGAAGTAACTTTGTTGACTTTTTTTTTTAATTTTTTAATTAAAAAGAACGCTTTGAAATTCCGAAATATTGAAAATGCCGACTCAAACTCATTTTGCCGACTGTATGAAGTCATTGGGAGGGTGAGACACCCCCTCACCCCCCCCCCCCTATAGCGACGGTGCTGCAGGGAGGGAGTAGAGTTACCATTCAAGGAGCGCGATCTAACGCACGCAGTGCAAAGTAATAACGTTTACCAAGCTACCCAGATGACAGATGACAGCAGCCTTGCAGATATTCCCGGTTTCTGATTATTAACCTAAGCCGCACTTGCACCAAGACCGCACTTACCCCAACAGACCTTACCCTTTCTAAGCTCTTTCTTCATTTCTCAACCGCTTCTCTATTCGATCTTTGGATGTCCTCTAAAACTCTAAGAACCTAAGAAAACACTCACTGCTACACTACAGCAAGAAGGCTCTTTTGTATCAGTTTTATCTATATTGTACAGATTAATATGATCTATGTTATCTGAAATGTCACTTGGAATCAAAATGTTAGTTGCAAATAAATTTTTCATGGATTCGTCAGAAAATGTCAGTATTTTTGCCTTACTTGGTTTAATTCGCATTGTTGATGAGATGAAAATAGCTTTAAAGTAGATAAACATCAAGTTGAAAACTCTTAGATCATTTAAAAAAAAAAAAAAAAAAACACATCACTTTCGAATCAGAATTCAAGTTGATTCAATGAGAGTCTCACCCTGCCCCGACTACGTCTGTCTAACTGTACCCTTAGGGTGGTCACAAAAAATCGATTTTCGAATTTCTTCCGCGGCACCCCCCTAAAATGTGCCAATGGACTATAAAACATGATTTGCAAAGTTTCAGCTTAATCCGATAATATTAACACGTGCCGCAAATAGGCTAAAGTTACGAAAAACAGCGACTTATAGCAAAAAATCGTAGTTTTTCCTCTTTATAACCAAAACTTTTCGTCTTAGAAACTTCGTTCTGGTCTCATTTAATAGGAAATTTTATTCTCGTGATGAGATGTTTTATCAATTTTTTTTAAATAAAAGATACAGAATGGTTCTTGGCACTATTCAGTTCAGGTCATGGAAGATATAATCAATAAGGAATTTTCATACAAAGACCTAAAAGCATTACAATATTCAATTACATTTATTTACTCTTTGTTAATTTTAATTTATCCATTAAAAAGGCTTCATTTGGAGGTATTTTAAAAATTAAATGCAACAAATTGCTGATTTAAAATAAAGGAACTAAGCTGTTTCGAAAAGAACGCAAAGAGTTTATAAACTACAAAAAAGAAAAAAAAATTAATGCATTTTATTACTTACACTGTTAAATGACATACACTGAAAAGATATACATCAGTATGTTATTACTTTTCATTGACAAATCAAAGTGGTAATGGCTTCGATATGGTAGATTTTGATGAATGTGGGAAAATGTGCGTGCATTCAGACATAAAATGTAATGGAAACAATTTAGTTAGAAATTAGTTTTACACCTCTTTCAGCTGTGACATTGAAAACCCTTAAACTGTTTACTATCTTTTTAGTTTTAATATAATATTGGTTTCTACACTATTCTTCAAGATCAGTATTTAAAAACTATGTATCGATTTCGAAACTCTCTAAAAAAAATTGAATCTCTAAATAGTTGGAGGAGAAATGAAAAAATCAACTTTGTCCAATAAACTAAGCTTCTTTCAGATTGAGCTGTGCTTTTATATCCCTATCATCGCAATCATCTTCATTATCTCCTACTTCAGATTTTAATTTTGCAGCCTCTCTTGTTTTGATCTTTCTTTCTTTTTTTTTTTTTTCTTTTTTTTTTTTAAGTGTCATCAAAAAAGTGAAATGCAACCTTCTCTGAGTTCAGGACCACAGATGGCTAATTATTTTATGTATTTCTGTGCCTACATCATCTTCATAAATACTATAGCATTGAACCAAGGATTTTACTAATTGTAGATCTTGGTTGGGGGCCAAAGCTGAATCGCAGACATAAACCATGCTTTTCCGTAAATATCGATGATAAACAACCAAATATCTTCAATACCTTTTATTTCTAAATCGATTAAGAAAAGCTGACCCATGAAAAGATATATTTTTAAAGAGTATATGAGGCAGTGAGAAGCAAAGGAATGTAATTGACAGAATTAAAATTTTAGAGGTAATCATTACAAATGATAAGGGAACCTCTACTCTGCTTAAGGGCAAGAGATGGTACTAGTAGCTCTGGTAGGGGCTGTAATATAGCATGATTTCGAAAAAAAAGTTCAAATGAAAGCCTAGGATCTGAACTCTAAACGCGTTTTATAAAGAACTTTAGAAATTCCACTTACAACCCTTTGCTTCTCACTACCTCATATGGCTTTTGTCATCCATCTAGTGCGATGAATAGCGCCAGGTCCTCGAAAAGTAACGTTGCTTGGGGAAAGACTCCCTAAACAAGTTAGGCAAAGTTGAATGAATTGCTTGTGTGAATTGAATCCCTAGGCTGGCTACCGATTTTATTTCTCAAAAAGAAAGCTTGCAATTTCACCAGGATTGCTTATTTTGTTTTTAATCTTCTATACTTGCTTTGCATTGCTTCTTATCTATACCATTCATCCTGAAATTCTTGAAAACTAATGGTTGAAGACTAGCGGACGTACCTAGTTTACAAATCAAATCTTCTTTTAAACCAACTTCTAAAAATGTGGTAGAGATTTGCTAAATACAAAAACTTTTCTGTAACAACTGTTCTCACCAAACGCAGTTTTGCACTGCAGAAGCCCTAACAAGTCCCCGTCGAAGAACACAGACCACTTTCCTGGGAGTCGTAAATTTTCCTTTCTCTAGGGGGTCCAAAGCCCTTACAAGACTAGGATTTTTAAGCTATTGCTTAGCTCTGACCGCTAAGGAATAAAGCAACGTTCCGTATTTAGGCCCTCTACAGCTAATTTCAAAAGTTTTATTCGCAGTTGTTTGCTTTAACTTTGAGTTTTAGAGACATAACTGTTGTACAGTGAAATCCTGTTACAACGAACTTCGAATTACCAGAACTTTTAGTTGTAACGAGGTTTTAGTAGTAATGAAATTCAAGCAACGTAATGGAAATCAAATCAGGCCTGAAAATTTCTTTCTTTAAATCGGATATTTCGTTGTGTCGGTATTCATTGTAACGGGGTTTCGCAGCATAGATTCCTGATAATATTGCTGTTTTTGCTCTGATTACTTAGCATTGTAAGGGGGTTACAACCACTAACTAAAAGAACTAATACAATTTATTTTTTAATGATTCATTCTTTTTAAGCGATTTTGAGGCTATTAGCTACGACCTGAATTGGAAAATCCTGAACAGTTTTCAATCAATTTTTACAAGAATTTAAATGAAATTAGACTTAAAGAGAATAAAATTCCCTATAAAATGAAACCAGAACGAAGTTTCTAGAATGAATAGTTTTGGTTTTACAGTTGAAAAACTACGATTTTTTGCTAAAAATTGCTATTTTTTGTAACTTTAGCCTCTTTGCGGCACGTGTTAATATCATCGAAATGACTTGAAACTTTGCAAATCACATTTTCCAATCTAGTGGCACATTTTAGGGGGGTGCCGCAAAAGATTAATGGAAAAAAGTTTTTCCCCATGTACCTTGTGACCACCCTACTGTCTCCGCCTTTTTCTTCTAATTCAACATTTTAAGGAGTTCCTTTAAAGCCGATCCTAAATGTTTTGAATTATAATTAGTTACATATTACAACAATGAAAGTGATCAAATGGCTAATTTCTTTCATAAATCAAAATGTCACAAATCGATGCATACGAGAGTCAAAAAAAAAAAAAAAAAAAAAAAAACTTTGCTTGCCAGAAATCAGAAAAGAATCGATCTTTTGATTGCAAACACGAGTAAAAACTTCATATCCCAGAATCCACAGGCCATTTGCTGCAGATTCATGAGTACCTAGCATCGTTTACCGATTATGATTAAAAAATCCAAAAAAAAAAAAACTTTGTTTCACTGTACTCCACGTCTCACTGGACCCGCTCTTCTTCGCATGAAGTTGATTATGTCACCATAACACCGAATTTTGGTAAATGCGATTATTCGTAACTATCGATTGTTCATATGAATATGTAGAGAAGTTCTATAGAAGGTTCTCTAAATATGAAGTTTTGTACGTTAGTACGGTCCACAACATTCTTTACTTCACACTCCAGTTTCCACGGGCATGGCATTGCACACTGGGCTTTATCGATGGAACCCTGTAGATAGACTCTATTTTTTTTTTTAATCCAGGCCAGGAGTCAAGCAGTCCCTGATCCTGCACCCAAGTCGTACTTATAGGTTTGGTAGGAAAACTAGGAGGACTTTGTGACCATGACAGTTTACCATGCGCATATCAAATTAATTCTTTGATAGGCCAGTATCAAACCAGTGACCCTTCAGCCACGAGCCAGGCACTTTTTTATAGGGCTACCTGAGCCCGAGCCCAAAATTTTATTCCAACAATTTCTATTGAAAGTGAATTAGCAAGGCAGACAAAACAGATCTCATGTAAGAATTTGCTAAGTTGAAGCAAGAAAAGTACCATTAGGACTTTAGGAGTATAAATACTGTTAATCAGTGTTACAAAATGATTCTTGGACCACAGTTAAAAATACAATAACCCAATAAAAAATATTAAGTAATCCTTGTAAACTTTTTTTAAGTGCAATTAACGCAGTAAAACTATTTGTAATTTAACTGTGAGTTTCTGTTTGTTATTGAGAGAACTATACATAATGCTTTTATAAAAACTTTAAATCCATATACATAAAACTGTGTGTAATGTAGTTTTTTAAAATATTAATTTAGATGTATAATTATTACTCTATAAGTCTTCAAAACAAGACAAAATGTAAAGCCATTGCTAGAACTACTTATTCATTCAACTAATAATTCATTGAGATTTGTGGATATAAAATCATCATGTATATTATTTTTCAAAAGTTTTTTTTTTTTTTGGTGGGGACTCCGTTACTTCCTTAATACAATATCAAAGTTCATAAGTAATTCATTATTTTTAAAGATTTTTTTTCACTGCTTTCGGCAAAAAAATAAACGGACAGTTAAAATTATGGTTGTTTTGTTGAAAAAAAAACCGATTTATTCTATTTTTATTATGCACTGCTTTACTTATAGTCTCCCGAAATGGAGAACCATCGGTTCAGTTTGAGTGTCGTGTTTATAATGGGAAGGTCGTGAGCTCGAATCCCCATAGACAAAATAATGTCGTTTTAATAGCTTATTTTCTTCACATTAATTCTGATTCAAATTTCTATGAACATATAACTTAAACTTAATTCATGACTCTGAAAAACGCTTCTGTTGTTTTGAAGAAAAAAAGAAACAAAACCTTAATTTTAACGTGCTAAATCGCAGTATGCCTTTTTCAAAATATTTTTTAAAAAATATAAATAAAAAAAAACGAGTTATTCTATTTTTATTATGCACTGCTTCACTGTATAGCCTCCCGAAATGGAGAACCCGGTTCAGTTTGAGTGTCGTGCTTATAATGGGAAAGTCGTGAGCTCGAATCCCCATAGACGAAATAATGTCGTTTTAATAGCTTATTTTCTTCACATTAATTCCGATTCAAAATTCTATGAACCTATAATCTAAACTTAATTCATGACTCTGAAAAACGCTTCTGTTGTTTTGAAGAAAAAAAGAAACGCAACATTAATTTTAACGTGCTAAATCGCAGTATGCCTTTTCCAAAATATTTTAACAAAACAGAAGCATCGATTTGAATTTTATTTCGTTTATTTCTTACTCATTGCTTTCATGTATAGCACCCCAAGAAGGAGAACCATTAGCTCAGTTTGTAATAGCAACCATGGGATCGAGACATTATTTTAAAGATTTTTTCACTACTATCAGCGAAAAATAAACAAACAAGACATATTTTGGCTGTTATTCAAAAAAAAATATATTAAGAAACACGGATATTAGAATTGCTACTGTCGAGCACGAATACTCCGCACGGATCAGCTAGTAGGGTAAAGGCACCAGTCACAGACATGCTTATGACATCGCTCTCAGGTTAACTCAATTTTCTGAGCCTTTTAATTCACAGTAGATCATCGTTTTACGCGGGTTTATTTTACGCGGTTTCGATTATACGTGGTTTAAGATTTGACACCTTTATTTTATTTTACGCGGATGAATTTCGGTTTTACGCGGATGCGGCAGTGCAAACAGATAAAATTTTCCCCTATTTTAAAATCCTAACTCCTAAAGATTTCAGATTACACGTAATAAACTGCATTTTTGAAGTGCTGATAATCGAGCTTCTCTCGAGTACTTATAGCATCGAATACTCTTCTCGCTACGACAAGTACACCAGAGAGAAGTTTTAGTCCGGGAGCCAGCTACAAATTTGGTCAATCATTTGCTCTCGAACGATAATTGGTGAGAGGCATCAGGGAATCGGAATGGGACTATTCGGCGCCGCCATTTCGGCTGCTCCGTTTCGGCGCGCCGAACACAGAAAAATAATAGTGCTTAGAACTAACTTTCATAAATAAATGATTTTTTTGTCAATAAAAAAACAAACATTGTCCTAAATTTACTTTGATGTCATGGGTTTGCAATAGTTAAGTCGAGCTTTTTGGTTAGTTTGAAAAGTGTTTTCACGTGAAGAAAACTTATGAAATCATTTCCAATAGCTGCTACAACAAAGAAGTAATCACCACAAAAACACAAAGCGGCTCAGCATTGTTTTAAAAAAAAATGACAAAGAGGTAGGACTGGTACTGGCATTATTTGCTAATTTTTCATGATATTTTCCTTTATGTTATCGCAGTAAAACATATGTGGATCACATATGCCCCTTCTTTCCCCCAAGGGTAATTAAATTTTTTTTTTAACTAGCTTCTAGAGCGCCAAATTCACATACTTCTTCCAGAAATCTTTTTTCTTCTTTGAACTAAAATTTCTGAAATTCACAATGTTCAGAATGCAAAAATCTGGAGCCGAAACGACCAGCGCCGAAACAGCCGCGCCGAAACGGTCGTGCCGAATCGTAACAAACCCCATCAGGGAATGGTATCAAAACGCCTCGTGAAAGTCAGCTGCGTGTCCGTGGGTGGGATGGGAGGAGGTAGCCTCCCAATCATGTAAAAAAAATTTAAAAAGTCAGTCATTAAGGAAAATAAAAAGTCAGCTAACGTAACGCGGTGGGTTATGAGTCAGCTGGTAGATCGAACATGTAAAAAAAAAAATTCAATGATTTCCTTTCAGCTAAGAATTTGCCTGATGACAGCTTATATGCAACTACGAATAAATACACAAGTCAGCTGGCTGTAGCAGGGTCGAAAAATGGTCAGATGGTACATTGAAAGTACGCAGGAGTTAAGCGGGAGCATCTATCGCCTATTAGAATGCACCAGTTGACGAGTTTTCCCTCGACTTACTGTGCCAGCTGACTTAATTTATTAGTTAGAGAAGTATATTAACAATCAGATTACAAATTTTCATCTGGGAGGAAGTGACATACATATTCGACCTACCAGCTGACTCCTAACCCACCGCGTTACGTCAGCTGACTTTTTATTTTTCTTCGATATATTGTCTTAACTATAATTTGACAAAGTTTCAGCCGGGAGGGGACTGACCTTTTACATTTTTTTTGCATGATTGGGAGACTACCGCCGCCCATCCCACCCACGGGCACGCAGCTGACTTTCACGAGGCGTTTTGATACCATTCCCTGATGTCTCTCATCAACAGTGGCGCACCCACAGGGGTAGCTTAGGGAGCACCACAGGGGTAGCTCCCTAAGGCTGGGAGGGGCTTAAGCCCCTCCCAGAAGCATGAAGACGAACCCCCCTTGACCAAAGAGAGCCTAAAACTGCGTTTTTCAGCCTTGAGTTTTGGAAATTTTCCGGGAGAGAGCAATCAATCTCCAATTCCCATCCTAATTTCCCTAAAGATAACTTTAATTTTTTTTCAAGGACTTTAAATTCGAAAAATTTCCAAGGGTACTTACATTCTCCTCTAAGAGGTACAACTGTAGCCTAAACTGAGTTTTGAGAACTTGATTTTCAAAGTATTTCCAGTACGGAAC
Source organism: Uloborus diversus (assembly GCF_026930045.1). Classification (NCBI taxonomy): domain Eukaryota; kingdom Metazoa; phylum Arthropoda; class Arachnida; order Araneae; family Uloboridae; genus Uloborus; species Uloborus diversus. Next base: position 128,013,913 of record NC_072733.1, on the reverse strand, counting down.
TTCCACATTTCCATCTTTTGTGTATCATCTCCCAAATATAGCTGCAAAATCTGTTTTAAATAGGAAAACTCCCGAATATTCCATCCTGTATCTCTTGGTACACCAAAGATAATTTAAAATTGTGTTTTTAGACCCTTAAATGATTTTTTCTAGGAGAATCCTCGAACCTTACCCCCCTTAAAATCATCACATGTCATGAAAATGTATCTTTTGGGCTTCAATTTCGAAGCATTACCGAGAGTACCCCCCATCCATCCTCTAATATCTCAGCAAATAGTCTTCCACATTTGCGTTTCTATAACTTCAATATCAAAACATTTCTGGGCAGAGCCTCTGAACCCTGACCCTCTTCTCCTAACACCATCAAAGATAGTCCGCCATCAAAGATCATGCGTTTTTAAGATTTAAATTTCAAAAAAATTCCGTTTGAGAGCCCTCTAACCGCACCTTCACGTCACCACAATTACATAAGTTTTCATCTTTTAAATAAATTTTTGACTTTAGAGATATTAATATAGCAATGTTCTCCAAGGGGAAAGCCTCTCATCTTCCCTTAACACCCCTAAAATTTCATTTTAAGGCTTTACTTCAGAAATTTTCCGGAGCAGTTGGCAGTTCTCCCGAAATGCCCACCTCCGTCTACTCTCTTAAGTTATTATGGACTCCCTAAAATTACGTGTTTTTAGGGATTTGTAATGTTTTGTAGACTTGTAATTTTTTTTTCGGGGGAGGGCCTTTTGAAACTTCATTGATTTTTGCCTTTGACTTCACTTGTAGGAGCTCTTCGCGAAACTTCTAGCCCCTCCCAGGAAACAATCCTGGGTGCGCCCCTGCTCACCAATAATCGTTCGAGAGGAAATGATTCACCAAATTTGTAGCTGGCTCCCGGACTATTTCTCGTGCTAACGCCGGATAAAAACTTACCTAAGATCTAATATGGCTCAAAACCGATTGAACGGTTTAGCCTTGGGGCATGTTCACAAGGAGAGGATTCTTTCTATAGACAAGCTATTCCCAAAAGTTTTAGGTCACGGAACCCTTAGTGCTTTGGTTTAACTTCAAGGAACCCCGTCATTGTTTAGGACTTGAGACAAAATTTTAACGATCTGGGAGTTGAATGATAATGATGAAAAATTCATATTGCTTTCTTTTACTTAGACGAAACTACTAATCGCGTGAAAATTTTCGTATTTTGACACATTAACTCACTTTAAGGTGTGCTGAACGCTGTACCCATTTTGACCATTTTTTGAAACTAGCTGTCCATGTGCTTGCATTTGCATGTATTTGACCGATTTATTGTGAGTGTTTTAATTCAAAACATAATACATGAAGTTGAATGAAACTTGGTATAAATGTGTACTCTGTGTGAAGTGGTAATGATTAGTTTTGGCTCCAATCTCTTCAGAAGGTGACCCATCCGAACGATATCTGATATTAGCCTGACTGCTGTATTTAAAACAGTAATACAAGGATTCGCATAAAAATTGGCACTCGTATGCACCTTCAATGGTAGAACTATTGATAAAATTTAGCCACCATACATTTCCAAGAGGTGTCATAACAAAACGATTGCTTTTTTCTTGAAAAATAACGTAAGAACACAAACAAAAACTGAATTACGAAGGAACCTCAGCTGAAACATTTGAGGATTATTCTTTGGTACCGATTGCTCAAGGAAGGGAGGGGGAGGGGGCAAAGAGTGCTTTTGTAGTTCTGTGTGACTGATATTCTCTTTTATGATACAGATCCTTTTATTATCAGAACTAGAACTGTGGACGAGACACATAATCTATCCAACTTGGTTGCGATAACACATAAGTTTGAAATTCCTTGAAGACGAAAAATTGCACGAACCTGGTAAATATATAACACTTAAATTTCAAATGTCACCATAGTTCCAAATTCAGGTAAATGTTCTAGTACGGAAATATCTATTGCTCAAATGAAATTTACAGAAAAAAGTTTCATGATGTCCACTACATACTTCATTTCCCACTCCAGGATCCTCCGTGCATGTCACAGAGGTGATTTTATCAGTTTTATGGAACCCTAAGAGTAGATAGAAATTGAGAGTTCTGCTGCAGCCGGGGGAGGTGGGGAGCAGATTCCCCAGCCGTTCCTTCCCTCGCCGCGTGAGTTGAGTTGTTCGTGAAAGATTACGAGGTTTCTGGTTGTCATGACAACCAGAGTTTTGGGATGGCAACACTTCGTAGAAGTTTTCGGATGGCAACACTTGTTTTTCGTAACCTTTTACGAGTTTTGGGATGGCAACACGTTTTGGTTGTGCAGAGTTTTAAGTTGGCAACACTCAACGTAGAAGTTTCGGATGTGAATATTTTTACGCGAACTTTGAAGATTTTATTTTTGCAATGCTCCTGGCGCCATCTATTGAGAGGTTGATTTTTTATTTCCGGACTTTGAATATTTCTGCGAATTTAATTATTTTTATTTTTACAGAATGTCGCGGCCGGGAATCGAACACGCGTCCACCAAAAAGCATTGACGCTTTAATTGACGCGCGCATGCCAATTAAGCCACCAATGCTTTCGATCTAGAGGAAGTTAAAATGAAACTCAATGTAATTTTCACATGAGGTAAATGCACATGGCGCCATCTATCCTGACTTTGAGTATTTTTTTCTGGACTTAGAATATTTCCCTGAATTTAATAATTTTTATTTTTAGAGTGTCGGGAATCGAACACCCAAACTTTGAGTTAGCAAAAACGTATGCTAACCACTATGCTATATTTTCCATTACTCTTTCAATCTTAATGTGAATCTGTACCATGAAAACGAATATTACAATTAAATTAATTTTAAAACCATCAATTAATTTACTCTTTAGTACTAATCAAGACGCATCATTAACTAAATTTCAGCTCATAATTGAAACTATCATCATTATTATTATTTTTCATAATAACACAGTTTTTCACTTAAGTTAAGATTTATTTAAATACAACCCATTCGAGATTTTAGATTTATTTCAATGCTTTGTGGACTTGAAATATATTTTAAACTTTGATTTTCTTTTTCATGCATTTCAAACTTTACCCTTTTTTTTTACAACATTGATTCTTTGCATGAATTTCAAAACTTGCAATCAATTTACTCTTAGCATTAATTAACACTTATCATTAACAAATTTTCACGGAATTTATTAAAATCATCTTAAATATTTCTTTTTCTTTTTTTTTTTAATTTTATACAACAAAATATTTTTTCTAACTTCTTAAATTTTCTTAACTATTTTTTTTCTTTGTCAAATTTAAAAAATAATTTTTCTAACTTGTAAAAATTTCCAATAAATAATTTTCTTAACTAATTTTTTTTTTTTTAACTTTCATACAACAAAATATTTTTTCTTACTTGTTAAATTTTCGAAGAAATAATTAACTTAAATATTCTTTCATACATTTTGAACTTTAACGTTTTTTCCTGTCATTCAGCACTTTGATTATTTTTTTTTTTTCACTATTTTAGCGTTTTTCAATTATTTTCAGTCTTTAACTATTTTTTTACTTTTTAGTCTTTAACTAATTTCAAGCATTTCAGGCTTAGATTATTTTTTCATGATTTCGATTTTTTTAGTATATTTTAGAGTTTGATCATTTTCTCGCCTGCTTTACCTTTATCGTTTTTTTTCCGATATTTTTAAACTTAGAAATTTTTTACAATTAGTGACAGGAATCGAACCTTCAAATTTTTCGAAACATTATCAGGTCTACAACTTTCATCCAACTATTTTAATTTAAAAACTTGCAATCAATTTACTCTTAGTAGTAATTAACACTTATCATTAACAAATTTTCATGGATTTTAAAAATCATCTTAAATAATTTTTTCATGTAAGCAAATTTCGCACTCAAGTTACATTTCATCACTACATATGCTTTTCAAGAGTTTCATTTTATTTATCACATTTTATTTAATCAACTCTAATAATTCTTTTTTGATTAGTATTTAACTTAGTCATTTCATCGCATAGTATTTTACTTTATTTTTTTTTCATACAAGCACTCTTGTTAGAATAAAACAAAATTTTCACGAAGTAGATTCACTTTGACTATTTCATTTTCCCAATAATATTTTATTTTACTTTACCATACTTTACTATTTTACTTACTGCGTTTTACTATTTATCATTCATTACAGCTTTTCCAAAATATTACTTTACAACCAACTAATTTCATTAACAGAATTTTCATTACAATTTATAAATTTCAGTTTTATTTAATTATTTTTACCTACGGTAAAATAAAACACATCACATAAAAATGTTAAACATCAATGAAGAACCCAAGAAATGTTAAAATTATAAGTCGAGTATCAGAACTTCATGTCAGCAAATTTTAAAAATAGACTCACCGAAAAATAACTTCTACTGAAATTCATTTCAAAACTTACAATCAATTTACTCTTAACATTAATAAACACTTATCATTAAGAAATTGTCATGGATTTTAAAAATCATCTTAAATAATTTTTTCATGTAAGCAAATTTCGCGCTCAAGTTACATTTTATCACTACATATGCTTTTCAAGAGTTTTATTGAATTTATCACATTTTATTTAATTATTTTTGATTAGTATTAAACTTAGTCATTTTATCGCTTAGTATTTAACTTAATCATTTTCTTGCTTGTTTTTACTTTATCGGTTTTTTTCCCCGATATTTTTAAACTTAGAAATTTTTCACAATTAGTGACAGGAATCGAACCCACAAATTTTTCGAAACATTATCAGGTCTACAATTTTCATCCAACTAATTTAATTTAAAAACTTGCAATCAATTTACTCTTAGTAGTAATTAACATTTATCATTAACAAATTTTCACGAATTTTAAAAAATCAACTTATTTAATTTTTTTCCAGTAAGCAAATTTCGCACTCAAGTTACATTTCATCACTTTATATGCTTTTCAAGAGTTTCATTTAATTTATCACATTTTATTTAATCAACTCTATTAAATATTTTTTTTGATTAGTATTTAACTTAGTCATTTTATCGCATAGTATTTTACTTTATTTTTTTTTCATACAAGCACTCTTGTTAGAATAAAACAAAATTTTCAACCTTCATGAATTAGAATCACTTTGACTATTTCATTTTCCCAATAATATTTTACTTTAACAACTAATTTCTTTAACAAAATCGATATCATTTATTTTAGTCTTTATCCTTTTCGAACGATACATTCAAATGGACAGCTATACGTTAAATTAAGAAACTTAATCTAAAATTTGACAAATTAAGTTATAGCTAAATACTGACTAAAATTAAGTACAAAAGACTAACCTTTTTGGGGTGAAATCCCTCAAGTACCAGCTATCGCGAAGTTATTTAAAAACAATGAATGAAATTGTAATAAGTGGATTGTTAATTATAACTCAATCTCACAAATTACAACTACACGCATGTTTTATTTGAAATCGCTCAAACTCTAAAATATACTAAAAAAAAAAAATCGAAATCATGAATAAATAATCTAAGCCTGAAATGCTTGAAATTAGTTAAAGACTAAAAAGTAAAAAAATAGTTAAAGACTGAAAATAATTGAAAAACGCTAAAATAGTGAAAAAAAAAAAATAATCAAAGTGCTAAATGACAGGAAAAACGTTAAAGTTCAAAATGTATGAAAGAATATTTAAGTTAATTATTTCTTCGAAAATTTAACAAGTAAGAAAAAATATTTTGTTGTATGAAAGTTAAAAAAAAAAAAAGTTAGTTAAGAAAATTTTTTTTTAAATTTGACAAAGAAAAAAAAATAGTTAAGAAAATTTAACAAGTTAGAAAAAATATTTTGTTGTATAAAATTAAAAAAAAATAAAAAAAAAATATTTAAGATGATTTTAAAAAATTCCGTGAAAATTTGTTAATGATAAGTGTTAATTAATGCTAAGAGTAAATTGATTGCAAGTTTTGAAATTCATGCAAAGAATCAATGTTGTAAAAAAAAATGATAAAGTTTGAAATGCATGAAAAAGAAAATCAAAGTTTAAAATATATTTCAAGTCCACAAAGCATTGAAATAAATCTAAAATCTCGAATGGGTTGTATTTAAATAAATCTTAACTTAAGTGAAAAACTGTGTTATTATGAAAAATAATAATAATGATGATAGTTTCAATTATGAGCTGAAATTTAGTTAATGATGCGTCTTGATTAGTACTAAAGAGTAAATTAATTGATGGTTTTAAAATTAATTTAATTGTAATATTCGTTGTCATGGTACAGATTCACATTAAGAATGAAAGAGTAATGGAAAAAATAGCATAGTGGTTAGCATACGTTTTTGCTAACTCAAAGTTTGGGTGTTCGATTCCCGACACTCTAAAAATAAAAATAATTAAATTCAGGGAAATATTCTAAGTCCAGAAAAAATACTCAAAGTCACGATAGATGGCGCCATGTGCATTTACCTCATGTGAAAATTATATTCAGTTTCATTTTAACTTCCTCTAGATCGAAAGCATTGGTGGCTTAATTGGCATGCGCGCGTCACTCAAAGCGTCAATGCTTTTTTGTGGACGCGCGTTCGATTCCCGGCCGCGACATTCTGTAAAAATAAAAATAATTAAATTCGCAGAAATATTCAAAGTCCGGAAATAAAAAATCAACCTCTCAATAGATGGCGCCAGGAGCATTGCAAAAATAAAATCTTCAAAGTTCGCGTAAAAATATTCACATCCGAAACTTCTGCGTTGAGTGTTGCCAACTTAAAACTCTGCACAACCAAAACGTGTTGCCATCCCAAATCTCGTAAAAGGTTACGAAAAACAAGTATTGCCATCCGAAAACTTCTACGAAGTGTTGCCATCCCAAAACTCTGGTTGTCATGACAACCAGAAACCTCGTAATCTTTCACGAACAACTCAACTCACGCGGCGAGGAAAGGAACGGCTGGGGGGAGCTGCTCCCCACCTCCCCCGGCTGCAGCAGAACTCTCAATTTCTATCTACTCCTAAGTCAGCTCTGTTTTTTGGCACCAATCTCTTCAGAAGGTGGCCCATCCGAACAATATCTGATATTAGCCTGGCTGCTGTATTTCAAACAGTAATAAAAGGATTCGCATAGCAATAGGCGCTCGTATGCACTTCAATGGTAGAACTGCTGATCAAGTTTAGCCACGATGCATTTCCAAGAGGTGTCGCAACAATAACAACCCTAGACGAATTGATTTGGAATGGAAACTTGGAAGAAATATTGACCACTACAGATTTCACATGCAGTAGTCAAATTAACGCGCGCGGTGGATCTTCAACCGTTGTTGGTATCGTACACGTGATCCTTTTGCCACAAACTTGGTGCCTTACCGATAGGACTACCTCGAACCGTGCTCACAGCATACTACAGTGGATCCCAAAAGTGTTCGTACACTTCGAAATTTTTTAGTAAAATCAAAATAACGCGAAACTGAATTCGAATATGAAGTCCAATATTTTTTCACATCATTTTAATGTTATTCTAAATACAACCCAGTAGTGTTTTCAAAATATTGACGGATCTTCTTTTTGAAATGGTCAAAAAGCGAAGAGACAGAGAAATAACACGCCACAAAAGTCATCGTACACTCAAATATTTTCGAATAAATTCATGATTAAAATTATCATCTGTCGTTTTTTTATTATTTTTGCATTGTGTTGACCCTTAAAAGTCATTTGGCTGAAATTTTTTGTTTATTTATTCTTTAATATTGTGCTTATTACTTTAAAATGGCTGGTATTCGTAAAAAACAACAAACACCATTCGAAATTTGAATGTTTCCTCACAGTAGCAGTAAATTGGTTTGAAATGTCTCTAAATTAGTGAATTTATTCCATTCTATTGTAAAGTGCTTGATAAAATGCTTTTAAAAAAAGAATCGGACCGAGAACAAGGTAAGAAAAGGTCAACCGGCAAAGTTGACAGAGCGTGCTCGGAGATTTAATGTTAAAAAAATTATGAAAAATACACATTCGAGTGCTGTAAAAGTTTCTGCAGAATTAAATAAAAAATTTTACTTTTAATTTTCACCTTAAATTGTTCTCCAAGTTCTCTGATTAGCTGGATTAAATGGGACCTCTTCCCGCAGAAATTTTCTTGATCGTGCAAAAAACAGAAAGTTTACGCTTTTCGTCGTAAAATGAATGAAAAATAAGCTCAAAACGTTTTGGAATTGCGTTTTACTTGCAGATAAAAATGAATTCAATATTTTGGGTTAAACTGTTGTATAATTGAAGATAGAAGAAAAAGTTAGGAATTTAATCTTAAGAAATTAGTTGGATCAGTTAATCAGGATGGTGAAGGTGTTTTTGTGTGAGAGTGTATATCAGCATCAGCACTTGGTAGTTTGGAATTTTTTGATGAAATAATGAATCATGCTGTTCATTTAAATATTTTTAAAACCAATTTTAAACTCTTAGCCAAAAATTTGGTTATCGGAAACAACTTTGTTTTTTTATCAAGATAACGATAAGAAGCACACAGTGTTCAACGTTTGCGTCCTAAATTGTCCTAAAATTTAGAAAATACCCCTCCAATCTCCAGATTTGAACTTAATGTAACATATTTAGAGATACCTGGAGGCTAGATTACGAAAATACGGCTTTGAAACAAAAATAGAGCTAGAAACAGTAAGACTCGAAGTGCGGTTGAACACTTGCTCAGAAATTACGAAAAAAAAAAAAAAAAAAAAAAGAAGGAAATCTATTCCCAAACGTTTAAAAGCTGTTGTTGATACTGCATGATATTCTACTGAATGATAACTCAATAAAAAGTTAGATTATTCATTAATATATGGACATTTTTCAAAGTGTACGAAGACTTTTGTAAGATAAAATTTCCGGCACTTTTTGGTTTTTGATTTTTAAAAAATTAAGTTTTAATATTTTTTAAAAAAATTTCATGTAGTTTTGATGAAAATTGATCATAGATCTTATAATTAAATACCTATTCCGAAATATTAATTCTAACCAATGAATAGGGGCCTATTTCATTGAAAGTCGTAGGTGTACGAACACTTTCGGGAGCCACTGTAGTTAACTTTGTGCAAAAGGAACTTTTAAAAACTGAAACAGTGTCAAAAAAAAAAAAAAAAGAAAAAAAATTCTTCAGTTTGAAATAAGGCCCATACATAAAAATACATTAAATTGTTACAACAGTTTACGATCATAACTGGTTTTGCAAGAAATTATGTTAGTATGAAGAATGAAATTGATTCAATGCATTATTGATAATGGCTGTAAACTCTGACTTTATATCGAAAAGTTGAGTACGTACAACAGGAGCAGAATCCAATTTAGAACTGAATTTATTTTTCGTATACCCATAGTTAGAAATCTTATATTTCATTGATAGGTTGTTATGTACCAAAGCAGTTTTAAGATATAAAGTTTTGAGCTTTTTAGCCAATAACTAGGATTCCTTTTCAACACAGGGGCGGATCTAGAGGGGGGCCATGGGGGTCATGGCCCCTCCCAAAGCCTAGTGATTATAGGAATTTTTTTATGGAAAAAAAAAGAAAAAAATATTATGAGAAGATAAAAAAATTTAACACATGTATTTTACTGAAAAAGAAGTATAGGTCTTAATTTCGAGATAAATTTTATCCCTGTTCTCAAAACAAAACTTTTATTTCCAAAATTTTTCTCCATCTTTTACATCATTTCTTCATTCCAACTACAGACACTTGGACGATCTCTAAATGCTGCGGTTCTCAGAGTATACCTATTGTTCACAAGACCAAAGAGAGCCTAAATTTTATTTTTTATGGCTTTAATTTCGAAACTAGGAAGAGAACCCCCTTTTCCCACGCCCTTTCACAAATGATTTGATATGTAGCAAAAAATTGCATTTTAAGTCTTTTATTTGGAAAAAATGTCAACAGAAACTAGCTTATCCAGTCCTTATCCCTTAACTTGCTTAAAAGCAACTTAAATGAATCTTTTTTGGGACTTCAATTACAAACGGGTTTTGATAGGACCCCCTCCCTCCCTAGTTTATATCGTGATGAGGAAGGAGGTTTTTTGGAAGAGTTCACGAATCTTACATCCCTTTCTAAAATATGCTTAAATAAAGTTAAAAATCGAATTTTTAGAGCCTCAAAGGCAAAATATTTCCAGGAAGGAAGGATTCGAAGCACCTTTACACTTCCTTTAGTGTATGCAAACATTACCTAAAGGTGCATTTTTAGGCTGGACAGTTAAAAGCTAGAAGAGCACCCCTCCTCTTCTAACTTCTCAATGTATATTGACAGAATATTTTGGTTTCTATTTTCTAAGCTTTATTTTCAAAAAGTATTTTGGGGCCAGCGCCCGAAACCTTTCTCCGTATATCATCAAAAATAGACAAAATGCGTTTTTAGTTTCCTAATTTTCAAAAATTACTTGGAAATTTAAATCTTGAAACATTTTTGAGGGAGATTCCTAAATCCACCCCCTCACCTAATGTCTCGATACCCCGAAAATTGAGTGTTTAAAAATTGATTTTAATAAAATTTCTGGTAGTTATCAGGGCCCAATTTCCCAATAGGCAGAGTAGGCAGCTGCCTAGGGCGGCAAATTTGCTATTATAAAACACATTTTTTGAATTAAATTGTTATTTCTTGAAAGTAAAATATTAGAATTCTTTCATTTTCCACAGAGACAATTTTTTCTTGTAATTTAATAATGATTACTTTCACACATCTAATGAAAGTCAAATGTTTTTCAATCATTGTATTTGCCGAACCGTCAGCAAAATTTGCCGAATAAAAATTTTTTTGGGAGATCTCTGTGAGGATTTCATCGAGGCGCCTCAGAATGTGAAGCGCCATCATTTCTTCATAAGTTTGAGAGTTTGAATCTGAAGAATACTTTTTTAGGTTTTTTTGCGTCAAGGATATTTTGCTTCTTTTAGGGGGAGGGCGGCAGATTTCAAATTTGCCTAGGGGCGGCATGGAGCTAAATTCGGCCCTGGGAAGTTTGTTCAAAAATTTCGGACGGCCCCTCCTAAAACAATCGGCTGGATCCGCCACTGTTTCAACACCAACCAAAAATTCATTGAATGAAACAGAAGTAAACGAATTTTTCAAAGCACATTTATGAGGTTTATTATTTATGAGGTTTTTACAATGTCCAGACGGACAATGCTTATTTAAATACCATGAAATAGTCGCACTGCGTTTTCTTCATAGAGATGGTTTTCTTGCAGAGCTTCCCTTTAAAAGAGGAAAATATTATATGGCTCTTAAGTAGAAAATACAAAACTCATCTTTCTTCTTGCAGTGTTATTTTGTCTGTAACAACAAATGAGGTAACTTTCTCCTTGAATGAAAATAGCGACATAGTTCAGCTTACCAGAAATGTCAGCAAGATAGTCTGATTATATCAACTGTCGTTCTTCATGCAAAAAAATTGCTAAAGATGTTGATAACTCCAGTTGAAAAGCCTTCAGCTCATCTGCAAGTTCATACATTCTTTCAAAAGTGTTTGTTTTGGCTATCCAGCGTATTTCTTGTAGGTATTTCTTACTGGAAAAAAAGTGAATTGTGATGATTTCTTATGTCTTGATAAATCTTGCTCAGTAGTGTTGACTGGAGGCAACGAGACTTGAAAAAAATTTACTTCATCTGAAACTTCATCAAGAACTTTCTTAAAATCAGATGCAGTTTTTTTTTATTATTATTTTTTTTTATGCTGACGCACAACAATGCCACAATGATGCTTACTACTTCAATCTGAGCTGTGTAAAATAAATGTATGCAACTGCCAACTCATGGCGGAACCCTTCTCATCCTTCGGCGGAAACGGAAGGGTTCCGCGGAACCCACTTTGGGAATCGCTGCTCTAAAGTTTTTAAAGATAGCATATACAGTTATGCCATTTAAGACTTCAACTGCGAAAAGTTTTCATGGAAAAGTTTGGAAATACATTGCTTCCTCCAGAGTGAGAAAAAATGGCCCACAAACGCGGTATTAGAACTTTAGATTTCGGAAACTTTCCGGGGCCCACCCACCGAACCCTTGTCTTCACTTTATTAAAGATAATCTATTGTTTCGTTTTAAGGACCTCAATGGAGTTGTTTCCATCAGTCAAAAATATTCGTCACTGAAGTTGATAGAATGAGAAAAAAAAAAAATAAATAAATAAATAAAAAATAAATAAATAAAATAATATGGAAAAAGGAAAATGTTCTATTTTCAAAATTTTTAATTTTTTATTATATTTTTTTAATGTCCGTTTTTTCAAAGAAAGCGTGTGGTCGTTATGACGTCACAAATGAGGAACTTTGGCGCGTACTCCAATGGCGCACTGTATGCTTACGCTTGCTGTCTATTGCTTTTCCAGCTTATGATAATTCAGAGGCGAATTAAATATTGCGCCCTAGCTTGCTCTTGCTATCAACCATATCGTTGCCAGTACATGTGAGTAGAGATGCGAATTAAATATTAATTAAATATTGTGCTCCGCGCGAATGGCACATTCATCACTTGCGATGTCATGTGCAGAAGAGTAAAAAATGAAATTGAATCTGCTCACCGATTAAAATATATTTTTAAAAATATTAATTTTTGCCAAATTGTTAAAAAAAATGGTCAAATCCAATGTTTTTAAACATGCTCTTTCAGGAAAAAGACCTCTAAAATTTTGGAAACGATCCCATATGAGTAATAAATTTCAACCGTTTTATGGGAGGGGGGGGGGGCGAAGTCCGATTTGGCACAAGGCGGCCCTTCTCACCAAAAAAAAAAAAAAAAATATTTTCTTAAATGTTTTGTAATTTATTTTTGAAGCTCATAAAACGCTTTCAATGTCTTTATAGGATCAAATTTGTAAGTAGGAACTGAAATTCGGAAAAAGCGTCTTAAGGACGTTTTTTCCGTCTTTACAATACTGAAATTTCTTATCTAAAAAAATTTTTACAGTCACTGAAGTGCGTTTATTAACTTTATGGCGCCATCTTTTATCACAGGAGAATAACTTTCTTCGGAATATAAATTAGAGAATATCTAATAATTCATTAAATTAAATATTTAGATTCTATTTAATTATCTTTTTCGCATAAAAATTGTAAAGTATTTTTTCAATGTTTATATTTATTTTTGAAACTTATTAAACAGTTCTGGAGTGCGGCAATGAGAATTTTCTCTCAAATGGTGGTGCAACCGAATACAGGGGTGCCTCTTCCTAAAAGCAAGGGCGCACCCCCTAAATATCGCGAAGACGCCCCCCCCCAAAAAAAAAGCAAGAGCCACCAAAAAAGTGAAAATACCCTTCAAAACATCCCTCCCATAAAAATTTCAATGGCGCAGTCTGCGCCATGACCCTCCCCCCCCCAGGTGGGCACCCCTGCCAAAGGAATATGTAGAAGGACGACATCCACTTATTGTTTTACTTAATCTCTCTCCCCCCCCCGAAAAAAAAGAAACAAAGATTCCTAAAACACCATTACCTCTAAAATGTTCATTGCGAAAGCTTAGTATGTGCCATGCCATATGAGTGGCGTACTGGGTCGAAAATGTGTACCGAGAAAAACACTTGAACGACGCCTTATCCTATTTTCGTAACCCCTCCCTCCTCCAATCCACCTTGACGAACTTCCTATCAGAGGAGTATATAACCTTCAGCGCCCTGGGAGGACTGAAACTTTTGCGCCCCCTCCAGTTTGTCGAAATGAGAGAAAGTGCTTCTTTTTTTTCTTTTTTATTTTCCTTCGGTGATGTTAGAAAAAGGGGTGTTCTGGGTGGGGGGGGGGAGGAAATTGTATCTTTCAGCTAGCTATTAAAAGACGAACCGGATAAGGATTCTGGTTTGATAGGGATCAGAATGGAGCAACTGATTTTTTCTGAGGAATATGATTCCAGTGACGATAAATTTCAATTCTTATGAGCACCACTGCTCATTGTCGCCAGATCTAATTCCGGTGATTGCAGAGGAGACTATTGGCCAAGCTGCCAACTGGAAATGTGCTCCCTACCCCAGTTACCGTCTAACAACCAGCAATTTTGGTTTTGCTTTGGCGGCCATTGAAAGAGGGAGATTCCCATCATCGTTATATAATAAGCGATTGCTGGGTCAATATAATTAAGATCATGTTAAAACAGTGCGATAGGGCAAACAAAAATAGCACACTGTATTGCAACTGTTGCAACAGCACCTTAATATAGAAATTTGGAAAACAGGTCTGTGGCTGCATCCATGTGGCTATCTAGGTGCCAGTCCAGACGGAACTGCAACAGATTCCTTTGGTGTGTCCCACATAACATAATAGAGGTGAAATGCCCTTACAAATATCGTGACTGTATGCTATCTGAGGCTTTAAAAATGGATACAACGTATTTTATCCAAATCAATGACGAAAATGCATATGTTATTAACAAGAAACATGAATACTACCACCAAATTCAAGGAGAATTATATGTTACTAATATAGACTCCTGTTTTGTGGGGGTGTGGACCATCAAGGAATGTATAATTGTAAATATGCAAAAGCATGATGAGTGGGAACCAAATATTGATAAGTTAAAACATTTCTATGTAGATACTTTCATTCCATGGGTTATTGAAAATCTTATGTAAATCTCATCTTAACTGTTTGATTTTTATTTTTAAAGTTACAAACTGTAATTGAAAAATTTTAATAATATGTTTTGAAATATATAATGTGTTTAAACATTGAATGTTTCCTTCACAAAAAGTTTCTTATTGTGTTTGAGATTTGAATCCTTTGCATCTTGCTACGCAAATAATTTTAAGTACAGAAAATTTTCGTGGGATATTAAATATGAAATAGTGATGCAACGGATATTTGGCCAAAGGCAAACATACGGCTTGAACCGAATACCTAGTTTACTGTTGGGCCTTGGTAGTTTATCCATTATTTTCTAGTTCTTCTTGAATTTTTTAATTTAAATAATATGTTCGTTTAAAAGCTTTGAAAATGGAATTCAATATGTAGAAGATACTTGCACATGCCATTATTGAACATGTGCTTGGTGGAAAACTGCACACTGTATTTCAGATTTTGAATTCTTCGCGTCTTGAAATTATTTCAATATTGTGAAAATTATTTCTTTGTGAGCTTGATTTAGTTTAATGATAAATTATCGGTGCTTACTTATTTCAGTACTTAATTGGTAGTTCATCTAATTGTTCGATTTTTATTTGTTTTAAAATGAAAGAAAAATGTTTGAGTGTTTTAAACAATCAAAAAATGTATTTAAGCATGCAAACATTGAAACATGTTCTTTGCATAAACTTGATTGCTGAGTTTCAGATTTTAATCCTTTTTTATCCTGGCATTTTTTTTTTTTTTTGTTTATTTTAATACATGAAAGTTCATATGTTAGCTAATGACTTTATTTTTATCTTTGCTTCCACTCATTAATAATTTTTTTTAGAAAGTACCTAATTTGTAAGGAATAAAGACTTAACTGTTTGATTTTTATATTTAAAATTACAAACTAATTGAACACTTTTACTATATAATGTGTTTGAGCATTGAACGTTTGCTTCACAAAAAGTTGCTTACTGTGTTTGAGATTTGAATTCTTTGCATTTTGTACTCAAATAATTTTAAATACAGAAATTTTTCGTTGGATACTAACTATGAAAAAGTGATGAAACGGATATTCGGCCGAAGCCGAACATTCAACTTGAGTCGAATACCTAGTTTACTATTCGGCCTTGGTATTTAATTATTGCAAATTGAAAGTTTTTTACATTTATTTATGCTAATCATATTTATTGGCCATTTTAAGTGAAATCTAGTTATACTATGATGCATTGTCAGTTCTGAGGATATTCAGTAATTTTACTGTCAACATAGCTTAGAGTGTCTTTTTAATAACTATTTTTTAATTACTTATAATGAATTATTTACAGTTACATTGCATGTTATCAAAAGTTATGTTTCAAAAAGTTTTCTATTTATTTATTTTTTAAAGTGATACCTCACAGCAATAAAGAGTAAAAGAACCCTTTAATTTTTTTACTTTTTTTTTAGCAATTCACGAATTGCTTATTGTTTTAACTTGATTGTTGAATGACGTCCATATCCTTAGATTTTATGTTTCTATGCTTTTATATCAGGTGTCTATGTACCTCGTGGTCCAATTATTTATAAACGACCTTCTCGACTTTACACAATCCTTTTTACATGAAATTATGGCTGGGATAAAAGCAATTAGCAGAAACAAGACATCCAACGAGTAGGGCTCTATCGCAATTTGAGATTGCGAAAAATATGATTTGCAATCGAGATCTTAAAATTCAAACTAGTTTTTATCTATTTTGCTCAGAGCCGAAACCAGAAAATAATTTCGGGGAGGGTTTAAAAACGTTTAAAAACTTTCATGTGGAGCTTTGCGCTATTTGTGCTAATGTTCAAGTCGTTGGGTTATCTGTTATGAAAGCGTTTTATGCAATTAATATACATATGAAAGACATTTGAGTTTTGGAACAGTATTTTTTGGAAATTTTTAAATATAAATATACCCTTTGTATACGGCCCTGATTTTGCTTCAATATTTCTGAACAGAAGAATATCTAACTTTGCCCTTGTTTTAAGTGCATTTCTTCTCTACTTTTTTGTAGTTTTTTTTTTAAACAGGTTTCGATAATTGAAATTGGTTTGATTCCAATCACGACTTAAATCAAGCGATTTTTTTTTATAAAATTAATTTTGCAGGTTAGGTATCAGATTATAAAATTATAATTTATGAATTTTGTTGCATTAATATCACTGCATGCGAAATTAATACTTTTCAAAATGTAGAAAAACATGTTTCAAGTATTACTACACCAATACTTAATAAATAGCATGATCAGGTTTTGCATTAGAAGCGGAGCCTTTGCGCGATTATCACAATATTTTCCAAAATCTTACTGAAAAAAATCCATTTTCAAGCTGTTCTCATAAAAATTCCACCTTGGAATTTGAAACATAAGAGATTTTATGCATTGCATTTGTGTATTGAATGTTAAAAGAAAAAGATGGTTATATAATGTCATGCTGGGGGGTGGATTTACCACCAGCAGGGCGGACGCGATACGTATAGTGGTTAGTACAAGAATCTCCTGGTTACAGGAGTTAGGAGTATGAGCTTGGCTGCATCAAAAACGATTAACGTTAGGTCAGAAAAACACTTCTTTATTCTCTCTAGGAGACATTAGATTATCACATTTACGTGAATTAGGTGTACACCTTAAATGAGTATAATTAAAAAATATAGCATCATTTGAAACTATTCCGATTAAACAAACATGGTAAAAAAACATACATGTGCATAGGAATTAAACATGGTAAAATAAATATACATGTGCAAAGGAATTAACCTCACCCAAAGAATCCAGTTCAAAAACTCGGACGACGCCGCCGGATGTGGACTGTAGCATAGAAGCGACCTTAGGTCGCGCGCGGGCCGTAGAATCGACCTCTACGAGCCCTCGCTTGAAAGAACACGCGCACTGGATACACTGATTCTTCGCCTTATCAAACACTGAGTTCATATTTACACGGCGAGGGAGCCGGACATTTTTCCAAGAGGGCTAGGATGTTTCCTACCCTTGCTCCGGGGATCCGGAAAATGTTCAGGCGGTGGGAAGTCGTTGCGCCATTTTCACATGTGCTCAGCCGTGCAGGGGCTGCTCTGCTGTTTTGGGGGCTGCTCCGCAGCGCCGGGCTCTTTGCACCGGGGATCCGATAGATGGTCATGCGATAAGAAGACGTAGCACCATTTTCACACGTGCTCAGCCGTGCCGGGGCTGCTCTGCTGTGCTGGGGCTGCTCCCCGCTGCGCCAGGCTCTTAGAGAGTTGAGGATATAGCTCCGAAGACTTATTAGATGAATTCAGATGAGGGCTGCAGGCGGTGCTAGAAGATTACCAGCGGCTTGAGCATCAATTTTGCGGGGCTATGTTCCCGAGTCTAGAGTTCCTAGTCTCTGGTCGCCATCTGTTTCCATCAGGCCCGAATCCAGTTATTCATGCTTCCATCCCTCCTTTTCTTAGGCCAAAGACTGTGCTTCTTCTTTGAAGAGGTTAATTTGTTCGATTATTTTCATTCTCGAGTCACGCTACCAAAAAAAACTCCTTTCTTCCTTCGCTTCTTCCAAGCCTCTCTCTTCTTCAGCCCCCGTCTCTCCATCGCTTCTCGAGCAAGAGGCGGGAAGGAAAAAAAAATCTCTCTCCAGATAGGCTGGGGAAAAAACGGGTTTTCTTTTAGATGCACGCTGTATGGTGCTGACATCTAGGTTTGGTGCATGGCGTTAATTGATTTTCAGTATGAGGTATTATTTGAAATTGTGACAAGTTTTGTTGTCACATTTATCCCCCCAGGTCGCGCGCGGGCCGTAGAATCGACCTCTACGAGCCCTCGCTTGAAAGAACACGCGCACTGGATACACTGATTCTTCGCCTTATCGGCCACTGAGTTCACATTTACACGGTGAGGGAGCCGGACATTTTTCCAACAGGGCTAGGATGTTTCCTACCCTTGCTCCGGGGATCCGGAAAATGTTCAGGCGGTGGGAAGTCGTTGCGCCATTTTCACACGTGCTCAGCCGTGCAGGGGCTGCTCTGCTGTGCTGGGGGCTGCTCCGCAGCGCCGGGCTCTTTTGCTCCGGGGATCCGATAGATGGTCATGCGATAGGAAGACGTAGCGCCATTTTCACACGTGCTCAGCCGTGCCGGGGCTGCTCTGCTGTGCTGGGGCTGCTCCGCTGCGCCAGGCTCTTAGATAGTTGAGGATATAGCTCCGAAGACTTATTAGATGAATTCAGATGAGGGCTGCAGGCGGTGCTAGAAGATTACCAGCGGCTTGAGCATCAATTTTCCGGGGCTATGTTCCCGAGTCTAGAGTTCCTAGTCTCTGGTCGCCATCTGTTTCCATCAGGCCCGAATCCAGTTATTCATGCATCCATCCTTCCTTTTCTTAGGCCAAAGACTGTGCTTCTTCTTTGAAGAGGTTAATTTGTTCGATTATTTTCATTCTCGAGTCACGCTACCAAAAAAAAACTCCTTTCTTCCTTCGCTTCTTCCAAGCCTCTCTCTTCTTCAGCCCCCGTCTCACCATCGCTTCTCGAGCAAGAGGCGGGAAGGAAAAAAAAATCTCTCTCCAGATAAGCTGGGAGAAAAACGTGTGTTCTTTTAGATGTACGCTGTATGGTGCTGACATCTAGGTTTGGTGCATGGCGTTAATTGATTTTCAGTATGAGGTATTATTTGAAATTGTGACAAGTTTTGTTGTCACATATAATAAAATTATAACCAAAATTAAAATAACAATAATTTTTTTAAATATTGTTTTTTAAAGTATTTTCAACACTAACGTATGTGAAAGTGGATAATATTTGAATCATCACATTTTTTAATGAATTGTAATTTCAAACTTTAGTATGAATTTTTAACATGTTTATTTCTTTTATAAATTTATTTATTTGAAAACCTATGATACTGCAAGACGTTTGGGTAAGGTTTGAATTAAATGCTGAATCTAGAACTGAAAACAAATATCATATTATAACTTGAACTAAAACACATGTAACATTATGACATATCTTATTTACTTCATTTTTTTGAACTTGATATATGTAAATTGAATGCATTTGTAACACTGAATTTTTTTAAGTCTATTCAGAATGAGTAATGTGGAGAGAATGATTAAAAATTATATAGCTTTTAATTTATTTACTGTGCTATGCATGTATATACAAAATTGTCCTTTTTATGCTAACACTAAATTCAGATGCAAGTATGTTATTACAATGCAGAATGCTTGTAAATAAAATTTGTTTATTTTCATTAAAACCTCAATTCAGAAACGTTTAACTGAAATTTTTTAATTATTTTGAGTGCGAGTTTTCAAATATCACAAGTTAAATGGTGAAACGGACAAAATTTAATTTAAAAAGCTTAGTCTTCAAATCTTAATATTTTCTTTCTTGTTTTCTGCTATAAAAATCTGCTGTTTATCCTTATATTTTTCAAACTAAAAGCTACTACTTGTCACAATCAGGGAAATTTTTGGAGCTAAATCAGGGAACTCTTTTTCCAGGATTTTGTTACCACTACGAAACTACAAAAATAAATAAATAAATAAAAGTTTTTTTTTTTTTAATTTATAAGTAAATATTATGATGTCTATTCCAAAAGCAAAAATTATTTAATGTTTTTTATATGGCATGCTTCTTGAATTTTATGCTAATTAAATGTAGAGAGCTCATCGGTGGATCGAGATTTGAAATTTATGGGTGTGCTGTAACTCTGCAATTAGAACATAAAACATTGTGGACAGAGTTATAGCTACGGTTTTTCGCAAGACATGAAAATACCGCTTGACATTTTTTATTTTTAGAGAAGTGAAATGTACCAAATGAACAAATACCATAACAGTGATAAATTCTAAAGAAAATTAAATTTTCTATGGATAAAATAAGACTGACAGGTGCGTGTTGTTGTGGTTTTAAAATTTAATGTTTTTTTAAAAAGATTTTTGTATTTAATAAAGTAACGAAACATTCAAATGCAAAAATTTTGAAATTCCAACCTCATGTTTCTACTTGTTTTCAACGATATCAGTTTTTTTTTTTTTAAATACAAAGTTCGAAAATATGCTTTACTTAATTTAGTGGAGTATGTACGGTTTTAAATAAAATTATCTTTTATGAAAATATCTATTTGTGGGTGAAATAAAATTTTGAGACAAGTATAAGAGTAATTGTTTATTATATGCATAAAGTCACCTCTGAGTGAGTCCTACAAATGTTTAAAAATAGATGAAAATGCTGTTACACATAAAATTATTCCTTGATACATCCTATTTACATAGCGTTTTGAAAACAAATTCCATTTTTCTTGCTTCATTTTTAGCAAAAAGGTCGATAACTTTTCTTTAATGTCTGTGACAGTGACAATCAATGGAAATACAAATGAATATAAACACATTATATGGATGCCTCAGTTGCAAAATCAATTAACTTCACTTAAAAAAAAAAAAAAAAAAACATTTCTGCTTTAATAGTGCTTAATCAATGCTTAGCATGTGTATTTATATTAAAGTTTTGGTTCAGTACATTCCTGACCATGTGATGGCAGAAAATGTAACACGAGGAGGTCCTATTTACTCCTATGGATAACACCATCTTCTTCATAACTTATCTCTACTTTTTGTTTTATGGAGTTAATCGATTTGGCAAGTGAGCATCCATATGAGAACAAAAACATGGGATGCTGTGATTCCGCAGTGCCTATACAAAGTAATGAATGGTTAGAATGACACCAATCGGGCCTCAGTCTCGAAAAGGTTGTTTGGGAAATTGAATACAAAAATACGAACTTGTACATATTGAAGTGATTCAAATTTGCCAAATCATTTTTTTTTAATGAAAAATATTACATTCAGAAAAATGCTGCGGAGGAGAGAGATAATTTTTAAGAAATAAACATAATATATGTACTGAGTTAACCTATGAAAACACAAAGTAGGGGAACATGGGGCAAAGTGAAATAGCGGAGCAAAGTGAAATGGTGGAATATTTACTCTGCTTTTCGCTTTACCTATCTGGTATTATTTTCACTATGTATTACCATATGTAGTCCATTCCAGTCGAGAAAAAATACCGCCAAAGATTAAAGCATTTCATAATACAAGCAATTTTAAAAAATTGAAACTCATATTGTAATATTTTGTTGTTAGTCAAAAATTATTCGTGTTACTAAAAAATGATAAAATTCTTGTTAGTAAAATTTTAAATATTAAATGAAATCTCCTAATATTCAATGCAGTAAAAATTTAATATTGAGTTTGTTTGTATTTTAAATAAATTGTACAATTAGTCTAGTGTGGCGGAGAAATCCGTAATTGAAGTAAGTTTTAGGAGAACCTCGATAGATGGCGCCAGCAGCTAAGGAAGCACACCAAACTGATCAGGGGTTTGCCCCCTACGCAGACCCCTAGAGAGAGAGTCGAGGGTGTGAGCCAGGAGGTTTCGGCAGTAGTGCGTCTTGTGTGTGGGTGACCGGCTGCTTTGATAACATGGAGTTCCAGCAGAATGAAGTCGATGCTATTCCTCCGTTGAGTTTTGGGTAAGTCCACACTCCCTCTCCTCCCAGAATCTGTGTACTGTATTTAGTGACAAAATAAATTGATTATTCGCCAGATTTAGCTTTAGCGTAACTGATAATTTACCTGTGATGGCAGGAGCTAACATCTACACAACGCAATCCTACGGATAGTCCTCCATCACATTGGTGCAGTGACCATTTTTTCCTGGCGTTTAATCTAAAATATTTTGAAAAATAATCGCCGTGGTTGTTCGATACGTTTTTTTGAAAAAAAAAAAAAAGTTAGTTTAGAAGATTCTATGCTGGTATCGAACGTTGACCATGCCGGTTCTAAGCCTAACGCGATCTGGATGCATCTGTGAGAGTTTTCAAAATATGCTTTATTTGAATTTAGATTTGTAACAATTTTGTGAACGCTTACTTTAATATGCAATTATTCTTGAGATATTTCCATAAAATTACGATTCAGAAGAGTTTGAAAATTTTCGCTTCATGCATTGTTTTTGAATGATCATTGAATTGACTCTGCGCTACAGTTATTTATTTAAGTGTTTTTTTTTCCTATCAATTGATCATGCTTTTGGTTGTTTTCACTTATTTATTATTTTTATAATGCATTTATATTGTGTAAAGCAATCGCAAAATGTTTCATATAAAGTGCATTTTGGGGTAACGAAAAATCTTTGCTAAGTGATGTGTGAATTTTTATTTAATTTCTCAATTTTACTGAAGCTTACTAATAATTAATTGTGTGTTAGGTTAAATGTCATAATGTATCGTAGGGGCAGAGCAGCACAGAACATAATTGTTCAAAACAATACAGCCAATATGGCATTAATAGATTTAGTTCCAAAGTTTTCTGGGGACGACACTATTAACGTAAAGAAATTTTTGAGCAAAATAAATGAAGTAGGACAGTTAAGCGATTGGTCGGACGAAGAGAAATTGTCCATTCTGAAACTTAAACTCACCGGGGCAGCTGAATTGTTTATTTCGACAAACGCGGGAGGAAATGATTTCAACACGGTTGCGAATTTGCTAATAGAACGGTTTGAAAGGAAAATTTCAATTACAGGCGCATTACATGATTTGGCAACATGCTCCCAAAAGCCAACAGAAAGCGCATTTGATTTCGGTCTAAGAATTAGGAAAGTTGGAGCCCAGGTTTATAGTGCAGGGAATATGGTACTAATGCCAGAATTTGCTTTTAGCAAGGTTTCTAGCGGGATTGAAAGCAGACATTCAGCGATTTGTGTTGAGTAAGAACCCGCAAACGTTACATGAAGCAATATCAATCGCTTCACAAGAGGAGGAAAACAATAAAATTCACGAGGCGTCAGTAAAACAAACAGGAATTAGTGATGTACACAGAGTACAAAACGAAATTGTCAGTGAATTGACCAGTCAATTAGCAAAATTAAGCACCGAAGTGCAAACACTAAGAGCTCAAACGAACGCGGTTAATGTGCAGGGGCAAGGGAATAGTAATTCATTTAGAGGGAATTCCTATAGAACCAACGCACATACAGGTAGGGGTTCGTTTACCCACAATAGGGGACGAGGCCAGTTTAACTTCAGATGTCACTATTGTGGAGGCGCAAATCACAAGCTATCTGAGTGTTATGTCTAAGATAGAGATATGAGACAACAAAGGCAAACAAGGAATAGATCCAATTCACGAGATCGTAATAATTATCGCGGGAGAAATAATCAAAATTTAAACTTCAGGGGGAGAAGGCATTAATTAATTTTAGCAGTTACAGGGTCGGCCCTTCTCCCTCCTCAAACCCATACCCTAATTACAGTTTGCCGACGATTGATGTCGGAATTAACGGTGTAAAATGCAATTGTCTTTTGGACACGGGTGCCTCAATTTCTTTACTCGGACCCAGTATTTTTGAAAAATTAGAGAAAAAAGATTTGCAAGAGATCAAATATAATATTTCAGCCAGAACTGTTAATGGAGGGAATTTAGAAATCCAAGGTTGTTTTAAAATTGTTTTGAAAGTTCAAAATTTACCTTTAGAGCAAATTTTTTACATAACTAAGCATGACTTTAACCAAAATTATCAAGGAATCCTAGGGTTTGATTTTTTACAATATAGAACTGCAAATTTAAACTTATACGATAACACTTTGCAAATCATGAACACAAAGATACCAATTACATCAAGAAGCACAGTTGTTAATATATTTGATTTGGGAGAGGAAATTAAATTAAAACTTAATAAGAAAATTTTAATTCCGCAACATTCGAGCTCAGTTATTTACGTTGAAGTGCCCATCTGTACAGACAATTGCGTTAGTGCTAGTATTAAGAAGAATTCCAAGTTAAAAGGTGTCTCGTTTGACAGTGATAAAATAAAGATTGACCATAGTAATAAACAAGCGGCAATCAAAGTTAATAACACCACTGATTCAGGCATTTTTCTAAATAAACACACTAACATTTGCTATGTAAGCAATTTTGAGGAGCTCCCCTCAGACATCCCAGTTTCAAGGGATTTACCTGAACCATTGACGGAAAAAGATTTCAACATGAGCGGATTGAGTGCAAATTTAAAATAAAAAATTTTTAGTATTTTAAAAGATCGTGAATCTGCTTTTGCTAGGACGACAATGGAGTTAGAGGAAGCACGAACAGAACCTCATAAGATTCAGCTACATCATAATCACCCCATCAAATGTCCCATTTACAAAATTCCATTCAATTTAAGGGAAGAATTTAGGAGACAAATTCAAGATTTGGAATCAGCTGGCATAATTTCAAAATCAAAATCTTTGTATAACGCCCCAGCTCTTTTTGTTAGGCAAACAAATAAATGGAGAATGGTTCTTGATTTCAGAAAGTTAAATGAAATTACTGAAACGCATGACTTTGAAATTCCGACTTTAGACGACATTTTGCACGAAATTTCAGGATCTAATTATTTTAGTTCTCTTGATTTAGAAACTGCATTCAATCAAATTCCAATTGACCGGAGATATAGGCACAAAACAGCTTTTTCTACTCCTGACGGAAATAAGTATGAGTTTAATCGCGTTTGTTTTGGCCTCCGAAATGCTCCGAAAGCGTTCCAACAAATTGCCACAAATGTATTAGGAGATTTACTACACAAAGGAGCACTAGTCTACATAGATGATATTCTCTTGTATTCAAAATCTCAGGAAGATCACTTAAAACTCCTAGAGGAAGTTCTTCATCGATTTGAGAAAATTAGACTAAAATTTAATCCAGCAAAATGTCAATTTTTCACTAAATCATGTAAATTTTTGGGATTTATTGTAACTCCCGAGGGTTTGCACATAGATAAAGACAAAACTGTTACTATAAATGAGTTTTTACCACCTAAGGATCAGAGGTCAGTAAAGTCATTTTTGGGATGTTGTAATTTTTACCGTAGATATATTAAGAATTTCGCAAAAAGGGCTTTACCTCTTACTAATTTACTTAGAAAAGATACTCCCTTTGTTTGGGATAAAGCGGCTCAAGATGCTTTTGAGGATATTAAGCAAGCAATATTAAGCCCTCCCGTGCTAGCTTTGCCAGACCCAAGTGCACAGCTGCAAATCACCATAGACGCTTCTGCTTTGGGTATTGGGGCAGTTCTTGAACAAAAGTATCAAAATGGGGAAGTAAAACCATTATATTTCTACTCCAAAAAGTTAAACCCATCTCAATCAAAGTATAGTGCAACTGTTTTAGAGTTTTTTGCTATTTATTGTGCTTTGTCTTTCTTTCGGGCATTTCTAATTGGCAGGAGGTTCAAAGTGTTTTCCGATCATAAGCCACTGGAAGGATTTCTTTCAAACAAAAATCCTTCCTCTAAAATTCTCAGGTGGAAATTAGCATTAGAGGAGTTTAATTATTCCATAGAATACGTGAAAGCCAAATTTAACGCGGTCGCGGATCACCTATCAAGATGTGTGAACGCAGTAACCATCGTTTTCCCAAATAACACCGAGCTAATACAAATGCAAAAGGAAGATCCAAAATTAATCAAAATTATCCATGCACTAGAAAAGAATGAGAGTGATAGATATCCCAATTATATATTTAATGAGGACAATGTCCTAATTCACGTCTCACCACGCAACAATAGATCACCAAGGAGGGATCCAAAACACCAAATCTGTGTACCTCACTCGCTCAAAGCCAAAGTTCTCGAGTCTGTTCATTCTCAAGTGGGAGGTCATTTGAAATTTTTTAAGACTTACAACAGGTTAACTGAGAATTTCTTTTGGCCCTTCATGTACAGAGATACAAAAAATTTCGTAAGATCATGCACTACTTGTTTGTCTAGGAGAAACGCATTTAAAATACCTTCTGCCCCGTTACAACAGGTAGATCAGAGTGAGTCACCCGGAGAGAAATGTCACATCGATGTTTTCGGTCCATTAAAGACCACTCGGGCAGGTAATATGTATGTGCTTTCTATGATTGACGCATTCTCTAAATACATACACCTTGCTCCCCTATCAAATTTGAGAGCGCACACAATCTCGCAAACATTTTTCGAAAACTACATAGTTCATAGAGGTTGCCCGCGTGTTCTTATAGCCGATAACGCAAAATATTTTTATTGTTCTGAATTCTCAGATTTTTGTAAGACTCAGGGTATTGAGAAAAGACACATCTCTGCGTATTCCGCTCACGTCAACGGAAAAATCGAGAGGACAAACCAGAGCCTTGCAAATATCCTTGCAGCCTTGTCTTCTGACAGTGAAGAATGGGACACTCAGATACCTCAGACTATGTTAGCTATGAATTCCGCGGTTCATGAAGTCACTCAGGTCTCGCCCTTCTTTCTTGAACATGGCAGAGATGTTCGGCTCCCATATACACTGGGGAACGCACCAAAATTTGACACACAGTCAGAGTATATAACACACCTAATTGAGTCATTGGATAAAATTTTTCCAAAAGTATTACATAATTTGAACGAGCAAGAGAAGAAAAATATAGATAGAAGCAGACTAGGTCGAAAAGAGGAATGTTACAATTATCAGGTAGGGTCGCTTTGTTTTGTAAAGAACCCAAATTTAAAGAAAAATATTTCTGCTAAGTTGAGACCCAAATATGAGGGACCATACCGAGTTATTGAGAGATACACAAATGTTAACTATAAGGTTAGACATGTTGAGAATACAAGAAAAGTGTTAAGGGTACATGTCAATCGATTAATTCCTTACACTCAGAGGTTTAGCTATTTACACTTGACAGGAGATGAAAACATTATTCAGGACACACAGGTAGAGAAACCATGCGATGTTCAGCCAAGTAATTTGTTAAGTGATTCTCGTGATAGAAACGTATTAGAAAATCATCCGCAAAGGTATAACTTAAGACCGAGGTAGAATTTTTTCCCTTTCGTTGATATGTTATCATTCATTCATTCATCCATTTTTTTAAAAATTGTAATTACGTTTTTTTTCCTCGCACATGTGCATGCTCATTAATTTTAAGTATGGCAGAATTGTAAACATGTGAGGGATTGACAGATAGGGATTTTGATTTCATCGAGCTGGCCACTTGGTGTTGTCTTGGTCAATTTTTGTCAATAATCTGTTCATCGTAGGTAGAAATGGATCACCAGGGCCAGGGGTTCAGTTTTCGCCTCCGCGTGGCAGGTTTTCCTTAACTTGTTTAATTAAATCTTCCTTCAAAAAAAAAAAAGTCAACAGATGTTTTTCATTGTTTTTTTTTATTAATTGCAAAATTAGTAGTTTTCCAAAAAAAAAAAAAAAAATCGAATACTCTCACAATAGCATCCAATTGCATATGGTTTACAATGTTAGATTTTTTCTACAATGTTAGATATTTTTAGTAAAAGAGAAAAAAAATGTATTGGAGAGTAGTGGACTTACCGCGGCAAAAGTCAGAGATTCAAAAAAAAAAAAAAAAAAAAAATTCTCACTTGCAGGAAAAATAGTGAGAAGGTCACCTACGTCTTCAAAGTTGAGTTGTGAGTCTCTTGGATTTAAAAGCAAACTTCCCACCTCTGCAAATTTTCAACTGTGAATCTCGTCGAAAAGAATTTTTTTTTGTGACCATCTGCCCAGCTCTCTGATACAGAAGCTATTTCGACCTAAATATAGTTCATTATAGCGAGTGCTGCCGTAGAAAGTGACACCAACATCATTGCAGAAGTATCTTCAAAACCTCTTGTGCCTTATTACATCCGACGGACTCTAGTTGCTCTACTGGATTCTATGAAAAGACTGGTACAAAGGTTGCATTTCCTTGGTTCTTCAAAACGAGTGAAAATACTGAGATCTTTGAGCGGACTTCAGACAAATTCACTCTGTGCTACTCTGTCCACGTTGAACTTTCACATAAGATAGGCATTATGTGGATTTCCTTACTATAATAGTGCTGATGTTCCCTCAAAACACATGATGATGACATTTTATGAAAGAAAAAAATGACTTTCTCATCCACAGATTTTGAACTTTAGTCATTTGTATTTTAATAATTATTTGTTAACATATTATTGCATGATATATTCCAGAAACTTCGCTTGAAATGTACTTACAGCATTTTGAACTATTTTGTATTATGTGTAACCAGTTTCATGTTGAGTGGTTATTTTTGAAAGGGGGGAGGAGTGTGGCGGAGAAATCCGTAATTGAAGTAAGTTTTAGGAGAACCTCGATAGATGGCGCCAGCAGCTAAGGAAGCACACCAAACTGATCAGGGGTTTGCCCTCTACGCAGACCCCTAGAGAGAGAGTCGAGGGTGTGAGCCAGGAGGTCTCGGCAGTAGTGCGTCTTGTGTGTGGGTGACCGGCTGCTCTGATAACATGGAGTTCCAGCAGAATGAAGTCGATGCTATTCCTCCGTTGAGTTTTGGGTAAGTCCACACTCCCTCTCCTCCCAGAATCTGTGTACTGTATTTAGTGACAAAATAAATTGATTATTCGCCAGATTTAGCTTTAGCGTAACTGATAATTTACCTGTGATGGCAGGAGCTAACATCTACACAACGCAATCCTACGGATAGTCCTCCATCACACTAGTATATGCGGGGGGGGGGGGGGCAAAGTGAAATAATTTGTTTCTTTTACTCACCTTTCCTAATTCAGCCTGACTGGGGCAAAGAATTCTATCTTAACACGGATGCAAGCTTAGTTGCAATTGCAGGGCTACTAATGCAAAAAGAGGAAGACGTTTTAAAACCTGTCTCATACTTTTCCAAGACTCTCTCTGAGAGTGAGAAGAGGTATCCTGCAATCAAGGTCGAACTTATGGCCATTGTAAAATCAATACACGCATTTAAATTCATCCTGTACAACCGTGCCTTTTATATCTTGTCCGACAGTGCCCCGCTCAAGGTTTACTCAAAAACAACATCAAATGCATCCCTCACAACTCGCTGGTTGCTCAGCTTGAGCGAATACCAATACAGATTCGTCCACCTGCCGGGGAGGGAAAATCGCTTAGCGGACTTTATTTCAAGGACACCATGCAATCAGACAAGTGTCGCTGACAACCAAAATATCCTGACCGATCCCGAGATAACTCCCGTTGTTGACCTGACGCCAGAAGATGAAGTCATGCTACCAGAAATTGTTGAAATCTCACCAGAGCAAGCAGGAATATCCAGCTCCAGTCTCCCTCAATTTATTCCCGATCCCACAGAATGCAACCTTATCCAATCACATCCTCCAAACATAATTAAGGATGTAGAAACAGTCCTTACCTTGGTTCAAGACACCACAGGAGATGCTGAATTAGAAATTACTGAAACTGGGCTATTAAAAGAATTGCTCCACGACACCAAGCTCTCTCGAATCTACAATGACATACTAAACCGGACTAACTTAGAGAAATGGAAACACTACTGCATACACCCAGAACGAAAAATTTTGTTGTTTTCCAAGAAACCCTGTACGGATCCTACTAATGCAGATTTTAAAATTGTTGTCCCCAACACGTTAAAAGCCAAGGCACTTGCAATCGCCCATCTCACCCACCTCGGTGTTTCGAAGACTTATCAAATTTTGTCAAACAAGTTCTATTGGGAGAACACGTCGGTTGATGTCATCAATTACATAGCGAGTTGTCACATATGTATCAAATCTAAACATCACAAGATTCCGCAGGCAACTTTCCAAACTCCTGAAACGCCTAACGCTCCAGGGAAATTAATTTCGATGGATTTGCTTGGCCCATTTTCAAACGGGAAATCAATTTTAACCGTCATAGATGCCTTCTCTCGCCACATCGAACTCTACATTCTTGAAAACGCCTCTGCCACATGCGTTGTCAAGAAGCTTTTCCAATATGTGACAACATTTGGCAGACCAGAGATGGTGCTTGCAGACCTCGGACCACAGTTCACTGCAGAAGTCTTCAACGCCTTTAAAGACTTGTTTCGTATACAGTTGAGGCACACATGTTCGGGCAATCCCAAAGCCAACTGTTTGAGCGAAAGGATCAATTCCTCGATCAAATCTTCAGTCAACGCCCTTATGGCTCAGAACAAGTCTTTTGAATATGCTATAGCAGTCCACAAAGCAATCTACAATGCCACCATGCACTCGACCACTAAAACTCCACCTAATGTCCTTCACTTTGGGAGGAACTTATCCTTACTCACAGACACCATCGACGTAAACATAGACTTTTCACTCAATGCAGCATTCGAGCTGCACAAAATACTTGACGAGCTCAAGGTTATTTACGACAGGGCGTACCAGAACACACTGGTGAAGCGAAGAAGACAGAACGCACGCCAAGCCCCTAAGGCAAAGCTTCGCACATTCCAGAAAGGAGACCTGGTGTATCTGAAATCAAAAGACAAATTTAAACCATCATACGGCGGACCCTACTGCATCTTAAAAATGATTTCTAATGTCGTGGCTGTAATCCAGAAATCCAACATCCCAAACAGCCACAAATTTAAGGTACACATTGATAAAATCTTGCTGGTCCCTCCTCGGGCACCCCATCTATCCAATATCAATGAAACCAACGGCAACCCATCAATAACTGCCCCTACAGCCTCCACACCTCCTCCTCCTTACAATCCAGTGAATTCTGCCTCTAATCTCCCTCTCTCCTCTGCAGAAAATGACAATAGCCCGAGCCCTATCCAAGTTTCTGCTCCTTCAGCAGCTAGATACAATTTGCGTCCCCGTGCCTCCAAGCAGCCCATCTAGTCCTCCTGCCGCAACGCCCCTGTGTCATGTGCCGGCTTCGACCTGCGGGATGATTTGGAGCTCACCGTAAGTCTGCAACAGTGACCCATCGAACCACCTGGCCTGCTCCTCATCTGAGTCTTGATGTTCTGTTCCGGAATTGATCACCCTGGATCCAATCATCTAGGCTTCCTACCTGGACGAGGCCTGTCCTATGCTGTGGTTACCCAGTGATGGTGAGACACCCCTGCGACCCCATATGCTCCAATGTGCCCGTGTGTCAGCTGCATGTTTTTTTTTCCGTTCCGTGCCATGAGGACTTGTGTGCTCAAGCTATCCTATGCTTCTGTTTGATCGTCTGGTACACCTGCTCCTGTGTTCAACAGCCACACTACTTTTTGGATTTCAACCATAGAAAAATCCTGTGGACATTTCCTGGTACTCTTAATATGCCATAATATAAATCTTTTCTGTCTGCACTCCAAATGTATTTATGTGCCCAGGTCAAAGTTATCTTTTCTTTTTAGCAACAGTCAATATTTTCTTATGTGAATGCCTGAGCAACAATTCGTAAGATTTGTATTATTCATTGTGCATTTAAATCTTTTAGCATTCCTATTCCTGCTTGGGATCCCTAGCATTCCGTCCTCTGTGCGACCTAATGTCTCTGCAGCGCTGCACCACCAACCGTTTTCCCTCCTGCATGCATTTGGTTTTTTTTTTTTTATATTTTCAATATTTGTTTTTTTAAGGATCCTTATTGTTTTGTGCAACTGGTTTTAGTACATATATGTTTGTTGCGTATTCTGGTTTTACCTGACACATTTTTATGAGTACTCAATTGTAATGTTTCTTATGTATGTACTTCTCATATGTTTTTACAAATTGTGGCTGGCCACCACATGTACGAAATGATTTTTTTTTAAATTCTACTTGTTGTTTTGCATACATGTATTGTTGGACGTGTAAATTGTACATAATTGAAGTGTTATATGTATATACATTTTTTTTCCAGGAACAATTTGTTAAAATGGTATTTTAATTGTCAATTGGTATTCCTGCAGCTTAAGACAGAATGAAGTGTAGTATGTGCTATTTAATCATGAGAAAAATTTGTGACAGTATTTTTGTGTTATGTGTACCAATGAAGGGTGTCACATGTATCATAATATAAGTCGTTTTCTGTGTGTCATTTTGGTTTTCAGTGCTTGCTATATTCCCCAATACCTATGTACACATGACGCATGCAATGTATTCCCACACGATTTTCTTTTTCATGTATATATTGTTTTCATCTCTCCCGCATTCTGGTTTGTATTCACGTTTTGACCATGAGACTCTCACTTTCGTCTCTTTTGTATGCCGACAACTTCTGCCCTGGGTTCTGGTGCTACCACCTCCTTGGCTCACTATTGCACATCCTCGACAATGCTCCGTTCCACACTTCTGTGTCTTCCCACTTGGAGTCCTTTTTTTTTTTCATCCTTTCGAAGGGGAGGATGTGGTAACTTCCAGTACCACGATTGTTAATTCCTCTCATTTGCGGCACTCCCGCCTGCAATCTTGATCAGTTACCTCATTCTGCGTCGCGACTCCACCACACTTCGATCCGTACAATGCATCGGCTTTGCCTCTACTTCACTCGAAGTGGCGGCGCTCCAGGTCCATCGAGTTGTGTTGTCTCTTACGGGCAAAGGGGAGTTTTTCTCCCGTTTGGCAACGGTTTTTTGATGCTACGGGGTCGCGTCGTGGAAGGGGGTCAGATCGGCATGGCGTGGGGATAGTGATGCATTCTTTTTTTTAGTTCGTCTTATTATTGAGTTTGCCCCTCTACTTTTGATGGCGAATGGGTGCGTGCCGTCAGCATCGACACGAAAATCGGGACCCTATCTCCTTCGTAAAATGTGATATTGATAAGTATCATCTCCTTTCTTTTAAATTAGTATTATAAATGTACATAATTTGCTCGGCGATTGCTGCACACCCATATACATAGTGGCTGATGAATCTGATTGATCTACACATATATATTAAGGTCATGAGTGATATTTTTCTTGTGTTATAATGAAGAAATTAAAGAAAGAAAAGAGGAAAGTAAATGAAAAATAAATAGTTTACCTGGAACTGATCATGGTTATTATTTTTGTGATGTATTCCACACCGTTCATACCTAATATTTCAGAACCTGGGTGTCCCACCACACCTAAGACGGAAGAACCACTGTTCGATGCAACTATATAAAAAATGATTCGAGTCTAATATTTTATGTGCGTACAAAATAATGTCTTAAACAAAATATTTCAGCTCCCGAAGAATGTATTGGAATTGCAGAAGGTGTTGGGCTATCACCATTTCTTCCCCGCCTGCGGAATCACGATACCGGGGTTTCTCCAAATGATATCCATCAGATAAGCATGAATTATCTTAGTACCTTTAACATCTAAAAATATTTATTTTGGCACTATACCCTAACATACACATAACGTACTCACATTTTTAAAAATTACCACAGGGGGGGGGGCAAAGTGAAATAATTTGTTTCTTTTACTCACTCAATCATTTAATATAAATCACGTGCGTTTTCATTTATAAATTAATTCATTTACATTCCTTCATTTAGCAATTAACTTATTTATTTATTCATCTACTTATTTTATAATTCCTGTATTCTTTTATTGTCTCATTTATTTTTCTTCATATATTAATTAATTTATTCATTTAATTGCTCGTTTATTGTTTTTTTACCTTTTCATTTATTCATTCAACCTTTTATTTACTAATTCTTTTGATCAAAAATATGTTTTATAATCGTATAGAAAATATTTCATGAGAAAAAAAATTTTATTTTTCATTTTGCTCCATGAAAAAAAGTGAAAAATTTCCCCCCTTTTTTTTTTGAAGACTCAAATTTACTACCAAAAATAAAAAATACAAAATACTGTTTCAACGTAAGTTTTATTTTAAATATAATGTTCTTTCTTAATGTACAATAATTTTCAAATTCAATTTCCAATTTGTTCATTTTGAAAAAACTCAGTCATCTTAACCATTTTACTTTGCCCCACATTCCTCTCTATATGTTTAACATACAGGTCAGGATTTGAGTATGCAAAGGAAAACATATTGAAACACATAAGACTTTATCTTTGAAAAAATAGTATACATCAGCTTTTTTTTCTCCAAATGATAAATTATAACTTGAAATTGTAAACTGAAGAAAAAATGCATTTAAATATATATTAATTTTCTTAAAATGAAGTAATGATTAACAGAACAATGAACTTGTGCATAAAAATCATAAAAATGAATCATAACAAAACTAGAAAAGTGAAAAATATTACATTCAGAGAAATGCTGCAGACAGGGTGGGGGTGGGGATAAAATAATATATATATATATATATATATATATATATATATATATATATATATATATATATATATATATATATGTGTGTGTATATATATATATATATGAGGCTCCTAGTTTCAAAACCGGATACTTGCAAAAAATTCGATTTTCTTTTTTTTTTTGTTAATCTTGTAGAGAATCATAAGGCCTATTTGCCTGCTCAATATTAGGTTCAAAAACCGCTTCTTTCCCCCTTGAAATGGGGCGGGAAGGTCTGCCTCAGTTTCAAAACCGCACTTTTTACAAGTTGAGCGTTTATCCGCTCCTACAAGTATCCGGTTTTGAAACTAGGGGCCTCATATTATATATATATATATATATATATATATATATATATATATATATATATATATATATATATATATATATATATATATATCATTTTTCTTCCAACTAGGGTTACAGTCCTAGTTTTATAACATGAAACATTTCTTCGAAAAAAAAAGGTGGAAAGATTTTGGGTTAACCTACAAAAACAAAAAAGTACATATGTTAAACAAACGGGTCAGGATTTGAGTATATGAAGGAAAACGCGTTGAAACACAATGGTTTACATCAGTTTTTTGGATGGGGAGGCTAAGTCGGGATCCTTCCAAAATTTTATCATATATAAGCCAAGCCACTCTCTTGCAGGTTACACGAGAACACGCTGGAGTTAAGATTGCATGGTTGTCAGCATTATCCAAAAACACCATGAGAAGGTCACCATGCGGCGTTTCTCGCAGGGAATTATGATCAGGCAGCTTCCTTACCTACTGCCATTGGGTGTTTATAAGATAGGCTGAACGAAAACACATCTACACATGCCATAAAGAACCGTTTATAGGGTAGGCTGCATAAAAACACATTCACACATGCCATAGAGACCCGTTTATAGGGTAGGCTGCATAAAAACACATTCACACATACCATAGAGACCCGTTTATAGGGTAGGCTCCATGAAAACACATTCACACATGCCATAGAGACCCGTTTATAGGGTAGGCTGCATAAAAACACATTCACACATGGCATAGAGACCCGTTTATAGGGTAGGCTGCATGAAAACATATTCACACATGCCATAGGAACCCGTTTATAGGGTAGGCTGCATGAAAACACATTCACACAAATCATAACTTGAAGGGACAATAAATTTAGGCGAATATTACGGTACTGTAAAACTTTAAATAATATTGTTCACCACATCATGTTTTGAATTTACTACAAGCAAAATAAAAGTTTAAAAAATATATCTATACTAAAAGAACTGATAAAAAGTATCCATTAATTTCAAGTCTTATATATATATTATCGTCTCTTGCATTTGAACGAGTTAGTGACAATAAAAATTACTTACTGTAAGAACAATGAAACATATTTACTGTAAAATTGAAGACTTCTCTTTATCCAAATAAAATAAGGGAAAACTTATTGAACGTTTACATATTGAAGCTATTCAAAATTGCAGAGGCATT
Source organism: Uloborus diversus (assembly GCF_026930045.1). NCBI lineage: Eukaryota > Metazoa > Arthropoda > Arachnida > Araneae > Uloboridae > Uloborus > Uloborus diversus. Next base: position 127,977,873 of record NC_072733.1, on the reverse strand, counting down.
TTTTTTTCAAAAATCAGCTGGTGAAAAATATTACATTCAGAAAAATGCTGCATAGGGGAGAGAATATAAACATATATACACACACACACACACACACACACACACACACATATATATATATATATATATATATATATATATATATATATATATATATATATATATATATATATATATATATATATATATATATATATATATATATATATATATATATATATATATATATATATATATATAAATCCATTTTTCTTCCAACCAGGGTTACAATTTAGTTTTATAGCATGAAACATTTCTTAAATAGAAAAAAAGGTGAAAAACTGGAATTTTAGTGTACCCTAAGAAAACACAAAGTACATATGTTAAACAAACAGTTCAGGATTTGAGTATATGTAGGAAAACATGTTGTAACACATAATACTTCATCTTTCTAAAAAATGGTTTACATCATCTTTTTCTTTTTTCTCTAAATGATAAACCACAACTTTAAGGGACAATAAATTTCGGTGAAAATTACAGTACTGTAAAAGTTTAATTCATATTGTACATCACATCATGTTTCAAATTCCCTACAAGTAAAATAAAAGTTTTAAAAATATATCTATGTTAAAAGAACTGCTGAAAAGTATTCATTAACGTAAAGCCTGATATATATTATCGACTCTTGCATTTATACAAGTTAGTAACAGTAAAAATTATTCACTGTAAGAAAAATGAAATATTTACTGTAAAATTGAAGACTTCTCTTTATGCTCATAAAAAAAGGAAGAAAAAGGTACAATTTAATAATTCAGTTATCAGCTGTAGTACAATGTTAATTTCAATAGAATTAAAGCAAACCATTTCTTACAAAGTTAAGCATTTGATACAGTATTATCCTACTATCAAGTGCAAAATCAATTACAATACTTTTTCTAGAAAATAAAAAATAACTCATGAGCCAAAATTGATTTTAGGAAACCACATATAAGATTCATAATTTTTACTGTATACAACACATAGCAAATTAATGTTCGAAAAATCACTTCGCTCCCCCCCCCCCCAATGCCATTGAAAATCTGCTCCATGAGTGACCCTCAAGTATAAAGACGCCTCCCTCTGCTGCGACAATTTTTTGATAGTTGAGTGAAATTTGACACTTCGCTTTAGAAATGAGATTGTTTGTTAAATCCACGTGTAGACAGCCTTTCTTTGTCATAGATTCTGCAAATTGTTAAATATGTTTAATTTTATGAGCCGCGCAGTGGGAATATTGCATACAGTCGAATCTGTATATTTCGAATTTCACTTTAAAAAAGTCGAGATAAGAGGTTTTGAATTACGGAGGCTTTAAGAAACTTTTTATAGAAATTTGAAATATGATGGTGAAAATTTGAAATCAATACTAAAGACAATATGGGCTCTTGATTAAAATTCATCTTTATTAGTTTTGTTAGGTTTATTCTATTATTACATTATTAAGTGCTTTATTGCAAGTTTAAGGAATCATTTTGACAGTAAAAGAAACTTTAAGCATATCTTTTTCAAGAAAAGTCTTTTATTGCTTTTTGGTCCCTGATTTTTTTTTTTTTGGATTCATTATTTATCCTCTTTAGGTTAGCAATTGCAGCAAATCTAACTTGGCCAGTAGTCTACGATTTTCCTTTTTTCATCACTTGAAAAAAAACTTATACTTTCTTTTCACTCCTATCATTTCGGTTTTCTAAGGAATCACAATTTTAAGAAAGAGAGCAACCAAAGAACAGTACTAATCCAGATAACAGAGCAAAATGGCTTTTAACTTGAATGACCTTTAACCATGAACTTTAATGTTCATCTTAACATGCCAAACCAGTGAATTTCACCCTTTAACTCTTCTTCCAAGAAAGTGCGCGAAACGACTGTCCTTTGGTTAATCTTCCTGGAAAGCGCATTTACTGCCTCCTCAGCTCTTGAAGACAATTCCTCTGTTTCTGAGTTGAAGAAAATGTTTTTGTTGCTTTGAAGATCATTGGGCTTCGAATCCGAAAATGATAGCATAACCGGAATTCGAGACGATAGAGGTTTTTGTTGGTCTGGTCTCGTGTGTGTTATAGGTCATAGTCAAAAATACTTTTGCTAACCAGAGTATCCATTGCAATCACATTGATTCTTCAGCTGGTATTTACTGCGTATTCTTTTGTAAACGTACAGTCTGTTTAAAGTAGTACATTCTAAGTGAAAGTTGTTGCATAATGAAACGAACAAGACCGATAACAAGCTTTTTTCACCTCAAAGAAAAAAATTAAAATGACGAAAAGGATTGCTCTAAAAAGAAAAAGTTAACTTCGTCTGAAGAAAACGAAGAACAGTCTGCAAAGCAGCGTTAGTCCCATCGGACCCTTCTGAAGGTAATTTTATTTTAATTCAAAAGAAAAACAGCATAGCATTACACAAATAAAATGTTTAAAAACGAGATGAATCTAGATTATTTCTATTAGCTTGGTTCGGATTAAAAAGTAGAAAATAAAAAAGACTTCTGTTTATAATACCCGAAAATTGCTGTTGCTCTCTCAAATAGATATTTATGTAAATTCTAAAGCAGCTAATAAAATTAAAAATAAATATCTTTATAGATATATCTTTATAAATATAATATCTTTATAGTCTGACCACAGATGAGATTGAAAATCAAACATCCAGTTTACAGGTGGAAATGGAAGTATCTATTAGCTTTCAGGGATGCCAGCTTTTGTAGATGTGTGTTAGCCTCTAAATTAAGCAGTCACGCTGATATGAACGGAACACACTCATCAGATATTTGATTTCCCCCTGATTTGGACAGACTGGTTTTGACAAGACGTTGCTAGAAAATTTCACTTTAAATTAAATGGAGGGAAAAGAAAAAAAAGTTGAATTTTCCATAGCATTAAAAAAATAAAAAAATCTTTGCTTTTGTTTTGTTTGACACAAGTATCGGAATTGGGGCACCCCATTCCAAAGTATGTAAGATTCACCTCCCTCTTATTTTTTCCAATACTAAAAAAATTTACATACACACACACACATATATATATACATATATATATATATATATATATATATATATATATATATATATATATAAGAAGAAACTCCCCCACCGAAAGTCAGGTCTATCTACGCCTCTGGGTGTCGCACAAGATTACAAGACTCTCTCTAATAAGACAATGACAGAGTGATCTTGTAGGAAGCTTATTAATAATTTTGATAAATGATTTAAATTACATACAACTTTATTAATATTTGTTAGAAACCTCTTTAATCAAGGGAGGTTGAAAATTTGTAAGAGCAGCACATGCTTGCCAAATTTCAGTAAAAATGTCAGTAAGGGTCTGCGGTACATGTGCTGCAATTTTGAAAACCTTAATTATGGCACAGGTTTTGCTTTAATTAATTTCATTCTTAGTACATAGATTGCATATAATTAGAAAAATATTTTTACTTATTATACCGGTATATAAATATATATATAATATATCTTTATTGTCCCTTATATACTCAAACCAGCATATAAAGCCTTTAAGCTCTTGATTTTCTTTTCTTCGGATATAATTTTCCGCCTCCGTCAACGTCGAAGAAGTCGATGGTGCAAAGCGATTCTCTTCTTCAATCACCATTTCCTGTTCAGATACGTCACCATAATTTTGGGGCATTGGTTGGGAGAGCTGGCTTGATGCTGCAACTCTATGCCTAAGGAAAAATTCCACAATTAGTTTACCCCCTCCCCCCCCCCAAAAAAAAGTTCAAAAACAGATGATTGATTAACATTTATGAGTTATGAGGAATTTTCAAGAAATAAAATTATAAGAAATTATTTTACTTCATTTAAGAATACATAATTTATTTTTCATCATCAGGTAATGAATATCAGTTTTCACTTAAATATCATCACAAAAGCTTTCTTACTCTATTAATTACAAAAAAAAGAAAAAAAAAAAGACAATATAAATATATATTATTGCACTTGGCTCAAATTAAGTAAGTGAATACTGCGTGAAATAATTTATTAATCTTTCCAAACAAATTTAGTTTAAAAAAAGTCAATGAGTCCATGATTGTCTCTTAAATGACAATAATCATGGACTCATTTGGGGTCTTTCCTGAAACAGAATCCTGTTTCAGGACGGGCCCCAGCCAGGACAGACAGCTACGCTCCTGGGTGCTAAATTATCTACTATATGCGAATTTGGTGTTGATCTGATTTAAACTTCATTTAGAAATAAATCAATGCAATAATAAATGTTTGAGATCGGGGCCGTAACCCGACTTTTGTTTTTTGTTTTGGGGAGAGTTTTACCAACATATTTCTCTTCAAATCTACATGATCTATAAAGTTCAATTTTTTTTATATAGTCTATTTTTTTTTGTTACAATAGGTTATTTAAACGAGTGGGTGCTACTTTAATGGAATTAATATGAGCAAATGTAAAAAGTGACTCAAGTACGCGCATTCGAAGAAATACTTCTAACACTTAAAAAATATGTAAAATATAAAGTTTGGCACTTTTCAATTTAAAGAGTTTCGATGTTTTTGGAAGTGGCAGGTATTCAAAGTCTGAAGAACACGCGGTATTTATTTTGTAAGAAATGATGTTAATAATAAATACAGTAGACCCTTGTTTTACGCGAGGGTTACGTTCCACGGAAATGCCGCTTAAATCGAAACCGCGTAAATTGAAACCTAATACTAGTGTTAAAATAGGGGTTTGGTTCCGTAGATAACAAAATACTTCATTCTAGTGGTGACTAATTGTATAATAAGTTTAATGTGTACTTATATCGACTTTTATGCACAACATGTATAAAGAAAACATAAATTAATTTCGTGTCCTGTTTATAAAGAGGAGCTAGCTATGATAGTCTTTTCGCAGTCATTAAGAATTTTTCTCTTTAATTCTTTGCAGAGCAGAGCATTAACGCATCCATGATCACTTGCGTCACATTTCCATGGTAGAATCTTCCTTCACTAACAAATCAGAAAGATCATTTCTATTATCTTGGAATGGCTCAAAATTTTCAATGTGAACGTTTTTGGTTGCGCATAACCAACGTCGTTATCCTCGTTGGTTTTGTCCTTCTTTGTCACTCCTGAAAACTCTTCTACCAGTGAGTTCTGAACTGTGTGTGTTTAATAACTTGACTTCTGGAAAGAGCTCCGGAACCAATCGCATAAAATGTCTCCAGTAGCCCAAGCACGATTATTAGCACGCCAAAATGCAGTTGATTACGCGCAATATGCAATCTTTAGGAGTTTGGATTTTGAAAGAGCGGAGATCTTTAACTGTTTGCATTGCCGCATTCGCGTAAAGCCGAAACTCATCCGCGTAAAATAAAATAAAGGTGTCAAACCTTAAACTGCGTATAATGGAAACCGCGTAAAATAAACCCGCGCAAGCGAGGGTCTACTGTACAACCAGAATCAAAGTACTATACATCTCGCGAATAATAATAATTTCATTTATGAAATAAATTGAGAAACAAAAAGCATGAAAATGTAGTAATAGGTTTTAAGTAAAAGAAAAGTATGTTTTAGAATAGTTTTGAAAATTTGTGGAAGGGGTTTGAACATTAAAAACCCTCCTCTTGCCTTTGTCATAAAGCCGAAGTGTACAGGGTTTTCCGGTTTAACCTGCAAGATCTCTATTTTTGCAACTGTTAGTTCTAGATGCATACTTCCAATTTCAAAAATACCCAAAATCAGCTGCAGAGTTAAGATAGTGAAAGTTTGAAGCAAAAAAAAAAAAAAAAAAAAAAAAAAAAATCGAATCAAAAGTTACAAAATTTAACTTTTTTTACGGATCCTAGGTTTCCTAACTTATATTTAGGGAAATAAACTCCATTGAAAAATATTACTAACACAAAAAACTTGACATTTGTGCTACCAGTACTCTAGGCGATATTCGAGTTCAAAGTTTTAAGGGACTATACAGAGCATGAGATTGGAACTTATAGCTAGTATTTATGTCGTTCATTTCTATTCAAAAATAAATGCAAATGTTATGCCATGATTAGAGATGTAAAATTTCCGAAAATTTTGAAGTGGTGGGGAAAAACCGGTCTTTTTCTGAAAAAATTGGAGAAAATGGAAAAATTGATTTTTTATGAATAAAAATAGGGTTTCTCTAAATAGTATTGTTTTTCTTGGAACATATAAAGGGTTAAGCATAAAAAAGTATATGCAATCCACATATCTTCTTTTTCTGATAGACAGAAATACATATACAAGTAAGTTTAATTAGAAAAAAATAGCCTTAGAACTTTCTTAGTCAAACACCAGAAATAAGTCAAATCGCTGTTCAACGAATAATATTGGGACAGGCGTGTCTAATCATAATAATTACATTTTCTATTTCAGATTGCATTTGAAACTTGAAATAATAATATTAGTTATTGACTTTCAAGCATGATTGATATTTTTTGAAAAAAAAATAAGTAAAGTTTGAAAGAAAAAAAGCCCAATAGGCAGAGTAGGCAGCTGCCTAGGACGGCAAAATTTTTAGGGGCGGCAAATTTTGCTTCAATCTCGTTTTTAAAATTATTATTCTTGAAAATAAAACATCAGTTCTTTCTCAGTTTCCCCCAAAACAGCGACATAACTGATCCTTTGTCAGCGGCTGTAATTGACCGTAATTGTCGAAACCACAGAAAATGCGGTGTGACAGCTTCCGGTAACAGGTAATCAGTTTCAGTTTTGGCTTGCGGTTGGGACGGAGTCCATCTTCTATAGAAAACATGCAATTTGATCTATACCTTCCAAGAATTTCTTTCCCATAACTCAAAGAAGGTCCTTCCGGAGTGCATCAAGAAGAGAGTCTCAGGTAAAACCGACATAACATCTGGTTTCTCTTAAAAATACTATGTGCAGCACTGGAAAGGTTGAGTGACCATTATCTCCTGCGTTTAAAAAAGAACATTTTATTCCTTTATACCCTTAGGAGTGTTCATCACGAAACATTACTTGAATGTTTAAAGAATTGGAAAGTAATTTGGGGTTATTACTTTTGCTCAGTAGGTTAGTTAAAACCTACTTTTTTCGGAAAAGCTTAAATACTGTTTTGTCCATTTATTTGTAGAAACAACTTATTTGTAGAACGAATCAAATTATTTTTTTACTTTTTAATATCCATTGTTTATTTACGAAAGATGACGCTTTAAAACGCCACAGTTTGATAGTTTTAATATATGTATTTGACCCTAAATGATGTACCCTAATGATCTGTACCCAAATGATTTGTTCCCTAATTGATATTATTGAGATAATTTTGTGAAAAAAAAATTTTCGCAAAAAATATTAAATGTTTTTTGAACTATAGGCAAATTATATTATCATAAAACAACTCGCATTATCAAAATTATATACTATTTTAATATACAAAGAAGGGGTGGAGGAGAAGGAAATAGCATCAAATTTCAAATTTTATCAGTTTTTGCTGCAAATTTCAATAAAACTTCCTGAAAAGTTGAAAAAAATCAATCTTTCAATTTCCAGAGTGAAAATAAACACCTTCGAAAAAAAAAAACGGTTTTTTCCGAAATTTTCCGGCTTTTTTCCGACTGTTTTCATCTCAAGCAAAAGCACTCTACGAAACCTCGAAGAATTTGAAAAATCACACTCTATGCACACGTATGATTTTAAACCCTTGTACATGCGTATGTGAACATATATCTACGCATATACTCTTGTATATGCGTAGTGAATCATGCTATCACTATATTTTCAATCAAAAGGTGTAATTGACGGCCAGTGTTAAGTAGTGTAAATCACAAAGCGCTGCGTTTCATATCTCGGTGAATATTGATCGTACTAATGTCAAGCTTTTTGTGTTGCAATTATTTTTCTATAAATAAGTTAAGGGACCTAGGGCCCGTATAAAAATTTAAATTTTGTATTTTTTGACTTATTTTTATTTTTGCTTCAAACTTTCAATATCTTAACTCTGCATCTGATTTTGAACATTTTTGCAATTGGAAGTATGCATCTAGGACAAACGGTTGTAAAAATAAAAGTCTTCCAAGTTAAAACGGTACACCCTGTATAGAGATCTTTTAAAATTGCAATTTGCATGGCCAAAATATTATGAAGAATGAACTTTACTGCATGAGATGAATTTTGCTTACCTTTTCCTTTTTTTTGTTCTGCTGATGGGAAACACATCCGTTTCCCCTCATTTCTAGCAAAAATAGTGGGTCTATTTGCTTTAACTCCATCCAAAAAGTGGCAAACACACACAAGAGAACATTACATCCTTATCTTGTCTTCTAAAAATAATTTGTGAAAACATTTTTTTTAGAAAAAAATATGACGTTTTATTCTCATCATAATCAAATGAAGTACGTTCATCAAATTTTATCCCACTTTTTTATGCAACATTTCCTACTTCAAAATATTTTCGGACAATAAATATAATATCAACAAGCAAACTTTTTTTGAGCAAATACTTCATTTTTGTTAGTTTTCAAAGGGACTGAATTACTATTTTCTTGAAAAAAGTAAGTAAAAATCAAAGATTGCATTTTGTCCAGTGGTAAAATTGTCACTTAAACTAAATAGCACCAATCATATTATTTACTTTGAGTGCAAACATACATTGAATTTTTTAACACATAATTTTACAAAATTCAGTCATCTATAAAAACAATAAAAATTTAGTCTTGATGTAGAATTCCGTGCATTGGCCCCATGCATGGAAGAACTTAACTCGTTAAAAGCAGTCTTTTTTGTAACAAAGCATTTAGGACATGATAAACTTGTATGGATAGTTACAGAATAATCTGTACTTGAAGAAAAATTGAAAGTTTCACAGTTGTCTCTTCCAGAATAAGTAATACTCAATTCAATTTATTTCAATCAAGGGATTAAGATTTTACAAAAATTTATTTCACTAGTAAAATTAAGGAAAATAAATTACAAGTATATTGTGCCCTGAAAATATAGACCGTTATCAAAGAAAATATTCAAAGAAACTTTCTGAAAATAAAAGTATTTCTTAAAGATATCAGAAATGTAAGTTTTCAAATATTTGATTCTGCTTCTATTAAGACTATAAAATTTTTAATGACATCATTTAGGTATTTAATTAGGGTTTAAGTTCTTAATTTCCACATGCCAATGAATTTTTTGACAATTTCTGACTCAACATTTTAATTACAAAGATTAAACTGCCAAACATCCCTCACTTGTCAAAATAAAACAAGTCAAGATGCTGCAGTTAGTTTTCAAATGTATAATCTTATATGACTCTATTTAATGCCTGAAAAACTGGATTAAAAATAATAACTCACACCACTTCAACATAAATTTGATTCAATAAAAATAACACTGTCACATACCTTATGTTGTTGATGCATTGCCTCTTGCTTCGGAAATCGAAAGAATCTGCACTGGTCTCTTTCGCTTTAGTGTTTACAGTCAGGCGCAAAGTTCAAAACTATTTTCTAGAAAATTACAAACAATATTTATGACGAGAGATGACTCGAAAAAAGAATCACCAAGAAGCTCACTGTTCAGGTAATAACACAAAGCAAAGCACTCACAGCAATTACAAGTCAATCTATTTCTTAATTTTCATACGACTCAAATAAATAAAAGGTGAAACCATGTAAAAAATATGTATATGCAAAGTTGAAGTTTACTTTTAAAGCATTAAAAACACATCAGCAGCACACAAAATGACAAAATAAACGAATAAATATTGCTCACATAAAAGCACGATGTCGACTAGCAGCACTTCATAAAGATTTTAAACTTTTCTGCGATATACAGATAAATATAAGAAGAAAACATAAAATGTATATACATAGTTTGAAAATTCTTTCAAAACATTTAAAACATATCTGAAGCACATTAAAGAACGAAATACACGAATAAATATTGTTAACGGAATTACACGATGTCGGTTCACAGCACATTATAGGCTACGTATTATCTAATCTTTCTGCGATTTACAGATAAATATAAGAAGAAAACATGCAATAATAGTGCACATAAACATCATAAGAATACTTTTAAAGCATTAAAAACAAATCTGAAGCACAATAAACGATGAAATTTAACGAATTAAATTGCAACTTTCCCTAGCTCTCTCTGTAGACGGCAATGTTTCATCTCCTAGCAACTCCGTAGCAACGGTTTGTTTGGAAACGTTTCAAGTTTTCTGGTAACCACTGACGTCACACTAATCGTGTCCATTAAGGGAAAATAAAAATATGAAGCACTAAACGCATCATATTGATTTTTCTTAGATTTAACAAACATCGAGCATTAAGGATTTCTTTTTTAACAATGCCAAAATTTGGAACTTTTAGTCCAAGTTCCAGACAACTGACGCTTTAAAAAAAAAAGAAAGAAGCAGTTTGTCTTATTAATTCCAAAATCAAGAGCGATGTTTTTTGAGTTTGATAAAATATTTTGAGAAGTATTTCCTCGATGTTTAAAAATTTGACTTAGCACACATTAATTTCATGTGTGGTCCAGAATAAGAAGCCTAATCGCATAGTTCTGCAGACCGAAGTGTTTCCTGATGTCCTCTGTTTCCACATCACCACTGGGGTAAGAGGTCCGATGCGTTTTTGTTCAGGGAGTATCGCCAGGAACCCTAGTCCCCCATCAAGACTGTCAAATTTGACAAAATTAATGCAAAATTTTGCACAAACTTTATTGTGAGTTGAAGTATCAACTTTGATTCTCATGAAGGAAACGAGCAAGAGAAAAGAGAATCTCTCGCTACATGATAAATGATATTTTTAATTTGTAATTTGTCTTCGTGATTTGTATGAGTATATGTCAAATGACGGAATTCTTGCGTTAATTTAATGCAACGAGCAATATTTTCAGGAGAAACAAAATCCTCTGCCACTTTCACGCAACTATGAAGGTTTAAAACCTGGTGAGGAGGGCCTGCAGGGATGAAAATTGCATCCCCTTGACACTGCACAATAGCATAGCCTTGAACATCATATTCTCTTCTTAAACGTTCGCGAAGCTCTTCATCTAAGTACCAACTCTGATCATGGATGGGATCACAGTATGGTTCAAATATTTTCTTTCTTTCAACAGCAACTTTAGTCAGCATATCTCGGATCTTATCAGCATCTCTGGCATGATATATGTGCCATAGCACATCAGGTGCTACATCAGATTGTTCAGCTCTTTCTCTCATTAGGGAATCACAGCCTCCTGCACCGATGGTCTTAATAGCTCCTTGAATATGAAGATGTGCCTTCTTACCAGATGGAATACCTACATAAATCATGACATTGACTGCATCGCTGACATCAAGATGTAAATTTGTTGTTCCTTTTGTAGGGAATAAGGCTGAACCGTAGGCGATGTACATTTTGGGGCCGAGATCGGGCCTTACAAACCAAGGGGGTAACCTTCCACTAAGATTCAAAACACCATCCCTGTAAGTACACTGTTAAAAATTCAGGAAGATTTTCTGGTAATTGTTACTGTAAAATTGCATCGCCGACGCATCGCTGATTTTTACGGTAATTTATACCGGAGAAATAAGCGATCCCAGCGCCAACTGGTTGCTGTGGCCTACCGAGGAAACCGTAAAATTTTACAGTAACATTTGATTTTTACGGTAATAGTTACTGCAACATGGATGCCAGTAACAATTACCGTAAATTTTCCGGAAAATTTTTAACAGTGTATATTCAGGTAATGGCAAAGTTTGCATAAGATCTTCAAATCTACTAGGTAGTTTTTCACTGAAATCTTCCCCAGGAGGCCAATCTTGCAATTTTAGCACCATATATTCACCATTATCGTCTTTTAATCTTTTGCTGAAGTTCTGAAATCCTTCCCAGAATTTTTTCATTGGAAGATTTTTGATGACTGCACCAGTCATACAATCTACTAAATCATTCCGCATTTCTCCGAAATCTCTACAGAATGCATTCGGATGCCACAGATTTTTGTCAAGTTTCTTGTTAATTCCACTGAGTAGTATTGGTTGTCCTCTTTTCCATTGTTTTTGAAATAAATAGTTGTTTAAGGGGTGATTTGCTTCGTGGAGGAATAACAAGCGTCCTTCGCAAAGCCAAGAATTTGCTATACTTTTAAAGGGCATATTGCGCTTCAATTTAGTATAAATTCGTATTGAAAATGGATCCCGATCACTATTTGCTTCCGAATACCTTTCAGATGATTTTTCTATCTCTGGTACACATTTGCAATGTGCAGGAATCCTCCACTGCTCACGAGCTTTGTGTAACAAACCTCGAATGATGCATAAAGCTTGTCCAGGAATTATTTGAGTCATCACCATACGTTCTTTGACATGCACTTCTTTTTGAGTACATAAAAGCCATTTATCTTCCCTATTTTCAATACTGGGTATACCTTGTTTTCGCTCTTTATAACAGTCGGTACATACCGCCAACCCACAAATCGTGCATGAAAAATGTACATTAAAAATGGTAGTATAACAGACATCACACAGTTCTCGAACACCCTCAACACGTCTTTTCCACGTAACTGTCTTATCTTCTAAGTGAAGAGAAAGAGCTTCTTTCTCTTGCTCAAAAAGATCACAAAATTGATCCCCAATATGTTCAAGAAGAACTTTCGCAGTTTTTGAACTAATAGGTGGGTTAGATGATTCAGGAAGCCACTGACTTAAATGTTCACTTGTTGCATCAGAAGGTTCTGAAAATCCAGCATATGCGATAGCACCTTGTCCGTCATAGCACAGTTTACGATAGTTAATAAAACGGCAATCATTTCTCATTCGTCCTTTTTCTCCGGGAAATCCTATACAACATTCTTGGCATTTAGGAAGTTTTGGTGTTTCTTTAAAACAAAACATCTCTTGTAGAAAGGGGACTCCTTCTGTAGAGTTTGCTAGTTTCCTCTTTCTTTCTCGTCGCATTTCCATCCGTTTGCCTTAGTACGGGTCTTCGGCTAAAAATGAATAAGTAAAATAAGTTAATACATGCACACTCTTAATATATATATATATATATATAGTTTCCCCAGTTTAACCTGCAAGACCTCTTATTTTCTTAACCGTTAGTCCTAGATACATACTTCCGGTTTCAAAAATAGTCAAATGAGATGCAGAGTTAAGATGTTGAAAGCTTGAAGCAAAAAAAAAAAAAAAAAAAGAAATAAAAAATATAGAACCGATTTCAAAAACTGCAGATGGAAATTGTTCTAAAAAGTAAAAATAATTTAATTCTTTGAACAGCACCTATGCTACTTTTTGAACATAATTTTTGAAGTCGGAGCAAAAATGATAGTGAAAATGATATGTTATATTTTTCATTTACATTTTTCATGAAAACCAGTCAAAATTCGAACGAAACATTCATATCGGTACAAAAATATGTTGTTGAAAATGTTGCATGCGAATTCTGTTGAAGAACCTGGGTCCATTAAAATTTACATGTGTAGTTGTATTGTGTTTAAGTATGAATTTATCTACTGTTTTTGCGCCTATTTCAAAAATTTTGTTCAAAAAGTAATATAAATGCTGCTCAAAGAATGAAATATTTTTACTTTTTAGAGCAATTTCCAGCTGCAGTTTTTGAAGTCGGTTCTATTCTTTTATTTAAAATTTTTTATTTCATTCTTTTTAGTGTAAATGTATTTCAAAAATAGCATGTCAATATCACTAAACTTCACTCTATTTTTCACACAAATCCAGAATATAAAAAATTTTTAACGACTGGTACTAAAAACTAATCCTAATCACAAATACACTAGAGATTGAGAGGTCTCCATTGCCGTGGGCAGGTAAAGGTCAACAACTGCAATTTTTTCATTTTTCATTTTTTTGCAGTTTGTCATTTATTGTACGTTAGCTTTGTTGTAAAAACTTGCTTATTTGGTTGCTGCTGAAAAATACGTAAAATTCCAACATTTTCCTATTGCTAGTATTGAATCCAACACACATTTCTTCAAATATCTCGAAAATTCATTTCTGCAGATACTGCCGTTTTCCTGCCCACTGCAGTACACACGAGAGACAGACAGGTCTGAAGCTCATTTATCGTGAGTTTATTTTTTTTTCTAATACTCAACTCAGCATCAAAAAATCTGTGATTGAACAACAAATCACCCCCCCCCCCTTTTCCCCCTCGTAGCGGTAGATTTTTTTTTTCAAATTTATATGGGACCAACTTTGGGGTATTATACCCTTTCCAATATAAAAAGAATTATCAAAATCGGACTATTCCGTAAAAAGTTATGCATGGTCACACATAAAAAAAATATATATACGGATCGCCTTGAGAACATCTTCCGTTTTTTCGTCAGTTAGAAAAAAAACAATGTTGCGAAAATTATGAAAATAACTTTTTATATGACCCTAAAGTTACCTAGAGGAAAATCACAATAAAAAAAAGACAATAACAAGGTCAATAAATTGTCATTAGTACAACCAATTTTCACCGAGATCTGAAACGCTGCGTCTTGTGACTTCAATATTGGGCTATTTATTATCTTGATACAAAATGTGATAATGAATTTTAAATTTATTTTAAACGTTTTATACAACGTTAGAAATTCAATTTGCAAATCAAATTAAACAATAGTTGCGATTTCTAAAGTGAGATTACTTAAAAATCCCATTTAAAAAATGAAAAGGATTAATTTGTTCCCCTTTAATGTTTGACAAATAGATGTTGATCAAATCCTGCGCTTTCAATTTTTGAAAGTACAGAGAAGAGTGTGAGATTTTTTTTTTTTTTTGCTGAGTCAAAAAACTTTTCTTGAGGGGGAGATCCCCCCTCCCGGGGGACACCCATCTGGTGAGTGACACCTCAACTTAATTTCAGAGTTTATAAAAATTGAAATACTTTAATTCTAAAAAATTTCCCTCAATAATAAATCTTAAATTTCATCTTAAAAATTTCAACAAAAATATTGCACCATATTGCGGAGAGAGGTCGGGTACATGTACGTCTGGAGTAAATTTTACACAAAATGCGGTAGTATACAGCTTTGTACAAATAAATTTTACTATACCTACATTTCTTGGCTCGATTTTTAATTGAAATTTTATTGGCAGCTTCAGAATTAGCCTTAATATGAAGATGTTAGGATTAACTATAAAATTATTGATTCTTGTAATAAATAAATCATCTATTAATTTCATTTTCTACTTTTCAGTGATATCCAAGCTTTCTTAGATAAAGTCTTTAGATTAAAAAAAAAAAAAAAACATTTATATTTTATCGGATCTTTTAGATTTACGCTTTCGTGCCAACACTTATTTGAATTTACCAAGCACCCTCAGAAGTTCCCCGACTTGCTCAAACGATACATTCATTCCTTTTTCAATTTTATAACTGAGATCGAGGTAAACAATATATTATTTTTATTTGAAAGTGATTAGAAAATGTTCGGTAAAAAAAAATTTTTTTGCTGGCAGTTGCTATCAATTAAATCAAGTTAAAAATAAGCAAACTAGTAGGCGGCGTAGGTAGCTGTTACAAAAAGTTCGATAAACAATCAAGCTAGCTGGTTGTCACAGTGACAGTTATTTTCTTATTAGTTGGCTTTTATACATGTAATCAAATTAATTGGCAGTCAGTTTTTTAAAAAATACTAGGAGAGTCAGCGAAAATTAAGGAAAAAAAAAGAACCTCGGAGTCGAAGTCCAAGTCGATATGTTTTCAAACGACTCCGACTTCTTTAAACCAAAATCAGTACGACTCCGACTCCTCAGCCTTTTTCAAATCACGAAGGGAAAAAAGGAACTTTTTCAGTGTGTGGACCAGCAGGAGCGTCAACTTTCAGATATGATTTTCCAAACCTTGTAGATCAAAACTTTTTAGATAGTTACCTACAATCACGGTTTTTCTAAACTATGGTCCACGGGCCAAAAGTGGTCCTCAAGCATACAAAATCTTGTCCACAACAGCGGGCGAGCTTTTAGCTCAATAAAACAACAGTCAGAATTACTAGTTATGCTTATTTACTCAGTGAGAATTTCCTATGTAGGTATGACTGGGGGAAGTGGGTCATTGGAGTAAGCGGGTCACTCCCCCTAAAACTGAAATATGGATTAAGTTTTCAAACTTTTCTACACTGATCATGTTAAATTTCATCACAGTGATTGGTTTTGCATATATTTGGGTTTCGCAATTTTTTTTTTTTTTTTTTACTACGTAGGTCAGAGAACTTAAGGGTCATTCCATAGAAATGTTAACCTCAACCTCAGAAATTTTTTTTCTACAAAGCCTTAATTGTGACCTATCATTTCATTCAGCATACTTTCTAGTACATAAATCCAGTAACAGTTTGCAAAAATTTCATTCGGTGCTTTTCTTCTGTCTCTAAACGTGCGAGGTTGTATAAAAGGCTTAGCATGTGCAAAAAACATGCGTCTACGTTTTCTTGTGTAATGTAAATATTTTTGCAAAATTTTAAAAGAACTATGTTTATTCTAAATGATTAGATGTTGGCCCAATAAAACTGACTGTTCTTTTTGCATACATTATAAGATAAGTATTTTAATTAGTTTGGTTATTTCACTGAAAATATTTACGTTACGTTAGTCACAAAAATGTACTATTTTCTGCTTAAAAACTAAACCAGATGGTTGAACAAAACAGCACTTTTTATTTTCTTACATCTGTGTCATATCTACTTAAACAGTGCAAAATATTTATTTTAGTATCAGTAGATATAAAATAATTAGTGTGACTAACGTAACATTTGAACTGTGAATAACGTAACAGTTTGCATGTGACTAATGTAACATTTTAAAAACGACTGCTAATATTTAAAACTTATTTAATTTAATGTACATTTTCATGAACAATTTTGAATACGTAGGCGTTCCATATTGATTAAAAATATAAAGGGTGAAAAATACCAGTAATATTACGTTGTAGACCTTATGTTTACTTAAAAAAATACTTTTTTTAAAGGTTTTCAAAAAGATACTTCCAATTTAAAGAATTATTAAAAAAGAAAAAAGGTGAGTAAAGCAAAATAAGTACTCTGCTGAATGTGCATTCAACTCAAGAATCCAAGCTTAAGAATTAAGATAATAGAAATACAGTCTTAACAAAGGAGAACGTCTCTATTTTTTAGAAAATACATCTCCACCTATTATTAAAATGAAGTAATGGCTGCTCATTGGAAAACATTTGAAGATGTTACATGACACAGTGACAATAAGCGCTGCTGCCATATATTTCAGAAAATGCAAGAATGATCATTTAGAAATTCAAATATTTGCGGTGATATCTGGAATTAAAATGCATTCTGCAAAAACGTTAGAATATTTATTTTTTTTAATTATATTTTAATTTAAAAGGATACACAACACTATTCGTTCGATGAATCAGCAAACCTTAAAAAATAATATGACATTGAAAAGTACTACAGAGTTTCTTATGACATAACTAGTATAAAGACAGAATACTAGAATTCGGTGAAACTATCTACTGGCATAAAGTTATTTTTTTTATAAGAGAGATATTTAGGATTTAGTTAGCCCAAAATGATGTTATTCAGTTTGTAAAAGCAGTTTTTTTAAATTATTTATTTTTTTTCGCACATTCAAATTGAGTTAATTGAACTGAATCCTTCCATTCAATTTCTTGCACTAATATAGAAAAAAAAAGTAAAGAAAGAACCATAATGCAACACAAAGAAGGTTCCTAAAAAGTGTAAAAGTAATATAAGAGCAAGAGATTAATTACAAATAGTATTTTATATGCATTCATTGCTTGTTATTCGATGGTTACGTTAGTCACGTTACGTTAGTCACATACATGGTTTCGTAAAAGTACCATTAAGGGCCAAAAAAGATTAATCTGTAATAAATCTATTGTACATTTTTAAAAATAAATTGTTTAACTCTTACAAATATATCGGCCAATTTTCAATGGCTGCGTTAGTTTCAGAAAAATTTGCCTCTTAACATAAGCATTGTTTCTCAGGGTTGCAAAAATGTTACGTTAGTCACGATACCCTTTTTGGTGGAAAAACACCTGCCAGCGCTTATTTTGCTTCAAATTCTTGGTAGAAATAAAAAATAGTCACCTTGTACATTTTAAATCTGCATATTAAAACAAAACATATTTATTTTTACTCCCGGTGTAAGTAAAAAGAGTTTGAAAATCATCTGCGAATGTTACGTTAGTCACTATGGAATGACCCTTAATCAATAAATAAATAAATAAATAAATAAATAAAAAATAATGAAATCAGTGATTTTTCATGTATAGTTTAACTTAAAGTTCATACTGTAAAAAGTATTTTTGAATTAAATATGTATTATTAATAAGTGTGTAAGAGGAGGGGTCCCACTTACCTCGTAAATTTTTGCTATAAGGGGTAAGTGGGTCCCCCTATAACAGTGAGGATTTTAAAATCAAAAGCAAATCTGATTAAATATTCGTATTAGTGAAATACAAGACATACCTATGAAGGCCCAGGTAGGAATTGGTAATTCAGCTACAAAAACTGCTAAAGCTGGTGATAATGTATTTGTGAAACTTACATCAAAGTAAACCATAAAGTATTATGTAGGTCTAATGTTG
This sequence comes from Uloborus diversus, assembly GCF_026930045.1. Taxonomy (NCBI): domain Eukaryota; kingdom Metazoa; phylum Arthropoda; class Arachnida; order Araneae; family Uloboridae; genus Uloborus; species Uloborus diversus. Next base: position 127,959,363 of record NC_072733.1, on the reverse strand, counting down.
GAAGTTGATAATACAAATTAAAAAAAAATTCTGCTGAATTTGCAAGAATGACTAGAAATGGTGGACTTTTATTGACCTGGTGCAGAGGATGATTAAGTCCAGTATGATGATAGTTCTTCCTTATTAGTACACTGTAAAAAAACGCAGCCATTTAGTGCTTCCAATTTCTTTTTCAGCTTACAGTTTTGGCTAATGTCCTGAAATTGTGACCTTAAACAACTGTTACGTTTATTCAACACATCTTTATATGTAAAAAGTAAAATATGTACCTATAAGCTTTCTATGAATTTCACAGATGTAACTGTTTTGTTTTTTGTTTAAAAATGTTCTGTCATACAGGTTTAAAAGACAGTAAATATCTCGTAAATAGATGCGTTTACAAAAAAAAATCATAATAAAAAATTTACATGCTTTATCCTCCTTATCCCTTTTTTAGATATGCTTGATTTATGTATATAAAAGGGAGGGGGGGGGGTGGCCCACTTACCCCTTGTCGTGGGGTGTTTCATCACAGTGATTGGTTTTGCACATATGTATTTGGGATTCGTGGATTTTTTTTTCTTTTTCATAGCAGTTAGTCAAAAAAAAAAAAAAAAAAAAAAAAAAACTGAAAAAATATTTGGCGAGTTCAAGCTACATTTTTCAAAGAAGTGTTTCAGGTTAGTTTTTATTATTTTTATATGATAATTAATTTTTCGCGTATAGTTTAACTTAAAGTTCATACAGCAACAAGAAGTTTTGCATAAAATATTATTAATAAGTGTTTAAGAGGAGGGTTCCCACTTACCCCGTACATTTTTGCTATACTAGGGAAGCGGGTCTCCCTATAATAATAGTTATTTCAATATCAAAAGAAACTCTGATTAAATATTTGTATTGGTGAAATACAAGACAACTATTATGACTTAGTAGGAGTTGATAGTTCAGCTACAAAAACGGCTAAAGCTGGTTATTATGTACCTTTGAAACGTACATGAAAGAAAATCATTAATATTTAAATAGGTCTAACGTTGGAAGTTGATGATACAAATTGAAAAATGCTGTTGAATTTGCAAGAACGAATAGAAATAATGACACTTTTTATTGGCATAGTGAAGATGATGTTGGAATAATTACTGAGGATGAGGATGAGGTGATAATGGTTCTTCCATAGCTAACTTTACATAGACGCAGTCATTTAGTGTTTCCAACTACTTTTCAACAAGGGAGCCCATATGCAAAATTTTAAGGGGGTGGGGGTGGGGGGCTCAAAAGTTTTCCCCATGGTTTAGCAGAATATTTCTCCCATAGAAACCGATTTCAGTACATGTTAGATACATTAAAATTTTACATTTTTAATAACTTATTCATTAATGACTGTGGAAGAAATTTAATAAATTTTTGCAAAGAAAAAAGCACTAAAAGCAAGGAAGTTCTCATTTCTAAGGGAGGCTTGAGCCCCCCCTTGCCCCTCTGTATGGGCGCCCTTATTTTTCAACTTATAAATTTGGCAAATTTGCTCAAATTGATTTCATTCAACTGTATTACGTTCATTAAACACACTTTTTTTTTATATAAAAGTAAAATATATCCCTATAGGCTTTCAATAAATTTCACAAATGAGATTATTTTGTTTTTCATTTAAAAATTTTCCTTGATACAAATTCAAAAGACAGCAAATAGCTCATAATGCATTTACAAAAAAATAATTAACACTAAAAATTTACATACTTTATCATGTAAGATCCTCTTACCCGTTTTTTAGATATGCTTCATTTAAATTTTAATAAAAGGTAGTGACCCACTTACCCCTTACTATGGGGTAAGTGGAATACCAATCTGATTTTTAAAAAAATATAATTCCATAGTGACTAACGTAACATTCGCAGCTGATTTTCAAACTCTTTTTACTTACACCGGGAGTAAAAATAAATATGTTTTGTTTTAATATGCAGATTTAAAATGTACAAGGTGACTATTTTTTATTTCTACCAAGAATTTGAAGCAAAATAAGCGCTGGCACGTGTTTTTCCACCAAAAAGGGCATCGTGACTAACGTAACATTTTTGCAACCCTGAGAAACAATGCTTATGTTAAGAGGCAAATTTTTCTGAAACTAACGCAGCCATTGAAAATTGGCCGATATATTTGTAAGAGTTAAACAATTTATTTTTAAAAATGTACAACAGATTTATTACAGATTAATCTTTTTTGGCCCTTAATGGTACTTTTACGAAACCATGTATGTGACTAACGTAACGTGACTAACGTAACCATCGAATAACAAGCAATGAATGCATATAAAATACTATTTGTAATTAATCTCTTGCTCTTATATTACTTTCACACTTTTTAGGAACCTTCTTTGTGTTGCATTATGGTTCTTTCTTTACTTTTTTTTTCTATATTAGTGCAAGAAATTGAATGGAAGGATTCAGTTCAATTAACTCAATTTGAATGTGCGAAAAAAAATAAATAATTTAAAAAAACTGCTTTTACAAACTGAATAACATCATTTTGGGCTAACTAAATCCTAAATATCTCTCTTATAAAAAAATAACTTTATGCCAGTAGATAGTTTCACCGAATTCTAGTATTCTGTCTTTATACTAGTTATGTCATAAGAAACTCTGTAGTACTTTTCAATGTCATATTATTTTTTAAGGTTTGCTGATTCATCGAACGAATAGTGTTGTGTATCCTTTTGAATTAAAATGTAATTAAAAAAAATAAATATTCTAACGTTTTTGCAGAATGCATTTTAATTCCAGATATCACCGCAAATATTTGAATTTCTAAACGATCATTCTTGCATTTTCTGAAATATATGGCAGCAGCGCTTATTGTCACTGTGTCATGTAACATCTTCAAATGTTTTCCAATGAGCAGCCATTACTTCATTTTAATAATAGGTGGAGATGTATTTTCTAAAAAATAGAGACGTTCTCCTTTGTTAAGACTGTGTTTCTATTATCTTAATTCTTAAACTTGGATTCTTGAGTTGAATGCACATTCAGCAGAGTACTTATTTTGCTTTACTCACCTTTTTTCTTTTTTAATGATTCTTTAAATTGGAAGTATCTTTTCGAAAACCTTTAAAAAAAGTATTTTTTTAAGTAAACATAAGGTCTACAACGTAATATTACTGGTATTTTTCACCCTTTATATTTTTAATCAATATAGAACGCCTACGTATTCAAAACTGTTCATGAAAATGTACATTAAATTAAATAAGTTTTAAATATTAGCAGTCGTTTTTAAAATGTTACATTAGTCACATGCAAACTGTTACGTTAGTCACAGTTCAAATGTTACGTTAGTCACACTAATTATTTTATATCTACTGATACTAAAATAAATATTTTGCACTTTTTAAGTAGATATGACACAGATGTAAGAAAATAAAAAGTGCTGTTTTGTTCAACCATCTGGTTTAGTTTTTAAGCAGAAAATAGTACATTTTTGTGACTAACGTAACGTAAATATTTTCAGTGAAATAACCAAACTAATTAAAATACTTATCTTATAATGTATGCAAAAAGAAGTCAGTTTTATTGGGCCAACATCTAATCATTTAGAATAAACATAGTTCTTTTAAAATTTTGCAAAAATATTTACATTACACAAGAAAACGTAGACGCATGTTTTTTGCACATGCTAAGCCTTTTATACAACCTCGCACGTTTAGAGACAGAAGAAAAGCACCGAATGAAATTTTTGCAAACTGTTACTGGATTTATGTACTAGAAAGTATGCTGAATGAAATGATAGGTCACAATTAAGGCTTTGTGGGAAAAAAATTTCTGAGGTTGAGGTTGACATTTCTATGGAATGACCCTATATATATATATATATATATATATATATATATCTAATCCTACAAAGATAAATTACGTATGCATATTTAATCTATGATTTTAATTGTTCCAATGAATGCTGAATTCTTAGATTTTCAGACAGAAGGGTGATCAGAAAAATTTATAAACATCAGAAAAATAGTGAAAACACCAGGACTGTGGAGTTGGAGTTGGACTGACTTTGGGGTGAAGGAGTCCGAGACTCTAAAATTCCATTAATCGGAGTCGCCACCGGTGTCGGTTACGAAGTCACTAAGGTCTTGCAACAATTGGGCGAGGGGTTCAGAGGGGGATCTATATATGCCAATATAAGGATATCAAAGGAGCCGTTAAGGGCGAATCTTGCGGCCCCAAACCATAACCAACAAAGGATAAAAAAGGAGACAGAAGTCTTGAGGATGAGAGCAGTATACTGTTAAAACTACAGGATGCATTCGGCACCTTTCAGGGGAGAAACGCTTGTTCACCAGCGGCACCCAATACGGAGCCGAAATCGCACCTCTAAATAGGGTGAAAAACAGGCACCTTTTAAAAAATAGACAGCCGGAGTGAAAAAAAGGAACCTTCGGAGAGAGAAATGGCACCCTTACTATAGATCCTCCTCCCCCTCCCCCGTATTGTGTGCGTTTTTGAGTACAGTTGTGGATTTTTCTTTTTTTTAAATTTTGTTTTGATTTATGATATTCTACGTTTCGGACATTTTTCCCATTGAACTCGGTACTGGAAATGATTAAAACATGTAATTATAGCATTTGATCATATTTCAGAGTTTTTCAACATAGTTAAGAAGTGCTTATTGCTCTAACTCAGTGTTTCTCAACCTCTTTTGACGCACGGGCGCGGTAAAAGCAAATGAAAAACTTTGCGGACCAGTGAAATCTTTATCGTTTTCTTAAAAATTCATAAAATAAATAATATTAATAACTCTGGGGCCGTTAAAAACATGTGAAAAATTCAGAGTTCTGATGAGTTTTTTTTTCTTTTTTTACAAAAAGTAATGTTAAGAATTAATAAAACAATAAATATCTACCCCTTTACTTGGTATCAAAAATCTGTCACAAATCGTAATAATTTAAAGACGAGTAATTATTTAAATAATGCGAGAAATTATACATTTACTAAAACATGACGCATTCCGAAAATGAAGTATAGCTGTACTTATGAATTATTTACATGAAGAGCCAAAAATATTCAGAGATATTACAGTTACGGAAAAACAAAGTCGTTTCATAAACGTTAATCAAGAGTAACAAAATAAAATGCACATGAAGTTTTTCGACAGTTAAAAAACCAAAAGAAATTTCTAACGCTATCGAGACATTAAGCGCTAAGGAAATGATTCAAACACTTGAATGAAAAAAAAAGAGCTAGACTGAGAGATTTTTTTTATCGCTAGCTTTCTGTTATAATCTACGAAGCACAAGAAGCATTTTTATTAAGATTCTCACTTGTTGATTATTGATAATCTTATAGCAGGTGTATTGTTTTTTGGTAATTAATAAAAGCTGCTTATCGAGTACTCAAGAAAATAATGACAGATATTTTTAGTAGCGTTTTGAATGATGTAAATTTCACGATAGTAACGGTAAACTGAAATTAAAAGACAGTAACGGTAACTGAAAAGCAATAAATGCACTTTTAAACACTTAACTATGTTTGAAAGACCTAAAAGCTAAAAAGTGATCAAAAGCTGTACTTACTTGTAATTTCGGATAATTAATCCTAGAAAAGTTGTGTCTTAATCCAATGGTGTACTTCATTCAATGTGAAAGACACACAAACGCAATCATCATTTGTCCGCCATATTGAGGTGGTTGAATTGGTGGTCCATTGACGTGGTTGAGGTGGTCTAAGGCAAATGCGCATGCGCAATGAGTCTTTTGGTGATTGCATGCTGTTTCGGCTCCTCTGCTCTATTTTCTGGCATGTATTGCACCTTCAGGCACTATGCTTTCACCTTAGAGGGAATATTTTCACTCGTCTGGAACCCCTGGTTATAACAGTGTACTGCTCTGCCGCTGTGGGATGAAACGGGGTACCTGTAAAAACGCTATTCCTGATGTAGGGATTCGTGCATTAGGTAGGCGGGTACGCTTTCCTAATTGGCTTGTTGCGTCAACAGCGAGGTAGCAGTGAAGGCTCTATAGAGGTTTATTTGAATTAATAGTACACAAGCCAAGTCAAGAAATTTGGGGGCGGGGGATTCATAATGTTATTGTAAGCCGGAGTGTTGCTCATAAAAAAAAAGAGTTCAAGCACCACGCCGTACATTTTGAGTGGTACATGCGACTACACCGGCAGCAGGAAGTAACACATCGGGATAAGGTACTTTAGGATAAAACGAATTTGAACGGCATATAAACAATTTTAAAGATGATCAATTAAAAGCGATTTTTAACTTGCCGTACAAAAAAAATGGCTCAGGAAAGGCTCAAAAGTTTTGGTTTTCCAATTATTTTACGGGGGGGGGGGGACTTTTTCAGTGATTTTACCACGTACGGCATTAGCATATTTTCTTTTCTTTTTACATATAACTCTTTTTTTTATGCTGTACTAATTTATTGGTACAAGGGTGAAAATATGGGGGTGCTAACCCTCCTTTCAGACCAAGGGTTGTAGGTCAACTTATCCATCATACATTTTTTAAGAATCTAAAACTTCCTTAAATAACAATATGGTTTGATATAATGCCGTACATTTTGGATAATACGTGCGACGACACCGGAAACAGGAAGTGACGCATCGGGAAACGGTATTTTAGGATAAAAAGATTTTGTACTGCATATAATTAATTTTAAAGATAATCAATTATAAGTCATTTTCAACTTTCTGCCGTACAAAAAAACAGGTCAGGAAAGACCCAAAATTTTCGTTTTTCTAATTATTTTACGGATTTTTTCAGTGATTCTACCATGCAAGGCATTAACATATTTTCTTTCTTTTTACATATAATTTCTTTTTTTTTTTCAATGCCGTAACAATTTATTGGTACGGGAAAGAAAATATGGGGGTACCAACCCCTGCATTCAGAACAAGGGTTTCAGGTCAATTGATCCATCATAATTTTTTTAAATTCGAAAACTTCTTTCAATAACAATTGATTTGATGTAATGCCGTACATTTTTCATGGAACATATACACTCAAGAGCCAAAACATTATGACCACCCCTACATTTTGCAATGAACTCGCCTGGATGACGTGGAAGGCACGTTATCAGGTGGAAGTGGTATTTAACTGCTGTTGGAGAGTTTGAAGAATCATTCTTTCACTTACTTCTGTGTGTGATGGGAAAGGCTGCGGATCTAAGCGACTTTGATAGAGGGCAAATTGTAATGGTTCGAAGGCTCGGAACAAGTATTTCAGAAACTGCAATACTAGTGATTTGTTCGCGACCTACAGTTGTTAGTACTTATGCAAAGTCGATGAATGACGGTGAAACCAGCAGTAGACGACATGGTATTGGACGTCACACTCTATTGAAGAAAAAGATCGTCGGAGACTGTCTCGCATGGTGCAGCAAAACCGGAGTCTGACAGTGGCTCAGCTGACAGCCCAATACAATGCAAGGCCAAGTAGAATAGTATCGGAGCGCACTGTTCAGCGGACACTGTTGGATGTGGGGCTACGCAGCAAACGTCCCACTCGTGTGCCTTTGCTGACCAAGCCTCACAGCCAACTCCGCCTGCGCAGGGCCCGGGAACATCGCGACTGGTCCATGGATCAGTGGGAAAGAGTTGCCTGGTTAGATGAATCACATTTTGTCATGCATCACGGCGATGGCCGTGTCAGGATACGCCGTCTTCCGGGCGAACAGTTGCTCCCTCAATGTACAGTAGGTCATACACAGGCCGTTGGTGTCGATATTATGCTTTGGGGGACGTTCTCTTGAGCGTCTCTGGGACCCATGGTTGTGGTACAGCAGACCCTGAATGCCACAGGGTAGCTAAACATCATTGCGGATCAGTTGCACCCTTACATGGTCTCTGTTTTTCCAGCTGGAAATGGAATGTTCCAACAGGACAACGCCCCATGTCACAAGGCTAAAATTGTGTTGGAGTGATTCGAGGAACATGATGCTGAATTCCAGTTAATATCCTGGCCGCCTAACTCACCGGATCTCAATCCGATAGGACACATTTGGGATGTCATGGGACGGCAGCTCAGAGTTCAAAGACCACCAATTCCCAATATCTCGGATTTGCGTGACAATTGCTTAAACATGGTACAATCTGTCTCCGGCCATCTACTAAGGACTTGAGGCATCCATGCCACGGCGGGTTGAAGCTGTGTTGCGCGCCAAAGGTGAGCCAACTCGTTACTGACAGGTGGTCATAATGTTTTGACTCTTGAGTGTATATGACCAAAAAAAAAAGTGCTCTCGAGGACGGGGAAATATGGTCAAATATTTTTGTACGGCACATACATACTTTTTAGTGATGATGATAAAATTCACTAAAAGCTAAATGCCGCCTGAAAAAAATAGTATCAGTAGTAAGAGCCGTAAACCGCGGGGCAGAAGGAGGAAAACAACTCAACAGTCCTGAAGGGGGCGTGGTCGTCCGCCATCTTGGATTTTTCTCGTAGTCTTCTACGAGGGTATTTTTAGGATGACGTCACTGATTTCTTGTAGTCTTTTACGAGGGTATTTTTAGGATGACGTCACTGATTTCTTGTAGTCTTTTACGGGGGTATTTTAGGATGACGTCATTGATTTCTTGAAGTCTCTTACGAGGGTAGGATGACGTCATGAACGACGCCATCTTGAATCATCCGCCATCTTGTATCACGTCATTTAAAATGTTTATTCATGTCTGAGCTTGAATGGTTAAATCTATTAATTTGTAATTAATTAGTTTTATTATTCTCAAACATTTTACAAGGGTAATATTATAAAATGCTCTCCCTGGGAATTGAACCCGGGACCTTTTGCTCCGAACGAAGATGCGCTAACCACTAGACTGGACTAAGCAGTTAGTAGGGAAGGATAATAAAGCTTTACATGGACAACATTCAGCTGTGGCGCCATCTATCGAAGGCTAGGGCCATGACAGAAAGCTTAACTGAAAGTGAACTAAATTGAGTAGATTTGCTGGTGGCGCCATCTAGTGATAATGAATGATAAAACTGCTTAATTGCGAATCTAGTTTTTAAGAGTTGTTTTGGAAGAAAAAAAAATGTATGTGGAAACATTATGGAAACTAATTTAAATAAAATTGGTTCAACGATGGTGGCGCCACCTATCGGATTTTTTATGACTTTTTTTATGACTTTATATTTTCATTTTACTTTATTTATTTATTTATTTTGGTTGAAAATAAAAATGTTTCTGGTGCGATTCGAACCTGAGACCCTAATGCATAAAGGAACCATAGATGATTGGCGCACGTTTTACCAACCATGCTATGGCGACTTCGGTATGTGTACGTTATTTATGAAAGACTTGAATGTTTTTTCTGTCAAACAAGAGTTTAATGACGTCTGGTGTCGTTCCTACACGTTCTAACATGTTTTATGTCGAACAAAAGATTTTGCTACATGCTTAAGCAATAGTTATATACGTCATCAATTACGTCACAGAAAACTTGACCAATCAGAGATCATTTCAGCAACCATATAAGATCTCCAGTTCACACCAGACATCAGTTTCCTTCGCACAGCGCTTGAGCTAAGATCTACAATTTTATTTCACGATGAATTCGAACAGTCTGAAACGAAAAGGCGAAGAACCGCTGAGAACAGCTAAATCTTCAAAAAATGAAGAAACTGGGATACCTTTTATGGAGAAAAACATACCGAAAGGATTGTTTCCCATGGGTGAGGATGTTTTCGTGTATGCAGCTACTTACAAGTCAACTGCTAGTCTTCATGTAAGGAAGTTTCAGAAACACGGGGAGAAGTTTTACCCTACGACCGAAGGCATAACTCTGAGACCCTGGTGGGTTTCCGATATCCTTAGAAGAAAAATCGTGCCTCAAACAGACAGGGAACTGCATACATTATTTGAACATGAACTGACCATCGAGAGCTCCGATTTTGCGAGATTCAAGTTTACTCGTCTAGCATAAACAGAGAAATCGAACTCCCGATCTCTCACACTGTCTGCAGAGCAGTGGGGTGAAATGATCCGTCAATACAATCCTATTGCAAATGCCCTTTTGGATCATATCTTCACAGCCATGAACCTGTTCAATGCCTACTTCTCTATTGCTGATGAGAAGATTTCAAAATCAAATTTGCCTGCAACGTTAGATAGAAATTTAGGTGAACTGCATCTTCTCAATGTGCTAGAATCCCTCCTAAGCGAAATGATGAAAGAGAAAGGCTTGAAGCAACCTGAAGTACTGGCTGAAGAACTATGGGGAAATAGAGAGGAAGATTTTAACACTCTAGCATTTACGATAGAAATTGAAGATATCGCTCATTCATTTAAAGAAAAGCTATGGGAAGAACAACGTTTCTTGAACTTGAAACCTACTATGTATGCAACAGAATAATTCTTAAAACAAGTTCAATTAAATAAAGTTTTAAGATCAGCCCGAGAAAAGCTATGTCCTGCGGATGCATTCGAATATTTTGAATAACATTTGCTAGAAAATGATTGTAAAAAAAAAGAAAAAAAATATATGAATGTAAATAATTAGTATCCAAATAAAATGTCATTGCTTAGAATAAATTTGTGTTTTTATTGTCTTACAGTATTTTTACAAAATTATTTAATAGATATTTTTAAAAAGTTTTAAAAAAAAATCTAAGAAGAACTGTAAGTTTAAAAATATATTTCAATTAAAACAATACTTGTGAAAAAAAAAAAACATTCGAATTACAATTTAGCAATTGAAAAAAAAAGTTTGTAAATGTGTTTAAAAGAAGAAAACAGTGAAACTGTATGTTTTTTCGTTCATTTTTTGAACATATTTCATTTTATCTATGCGAGTCAAAGTCAATAAAATTTAAAGCATTCATTGCTTATTTGAAGTCGCTCCCAGATTTGCATAAACATGTAGAGCGAACGAATGAACTCATACTGTGTCATCTCAGGTTCCGCTCTATTGCGTAGGCTCTGTTTTAGACAAGAACGAACAGGATTTGAATCCCTGTGCAATATGACTGTGTTAGAGGGCGCTGATTGTTTCTTGTTGACGTCATGTCATTCCCTTTCGTGCGATTGGTGAGTTTCCTGTTGACGACATCACATACGTCATAGTTTAGACCACATAAATACCACTTCTCGCAGTTGGCTATCTCAGTTGACGTTTATTTTGAGCTACAGTTTGTTGGCTTTTTTGCTTGCCCTCTGTAGAGCATTCATAATGCCATTTGGAAATAGGAGAAAACTGGATGAAGTTTCTAGCAATGTAAGTAAATTTGTCGTATTCATTTTATTCTAACTATAAGGATATTCAGGAGAGTTCATTAATTTTTATTTTCTCTTTGCAGTATGCTGAAGAATTAAGGGATTCGGACGACGACGTAAGTATTTGAAAATTTCTAATTGTCAATGAATTTATTTATAAATACTTTTAGCTTTAGAATTTATGTTTGAGTTTATTTGCTTTCTTCGTAGAGTTTGTTTATTTTACAACTTATTTCTATTTTACAGTTGATAGGAGAACCGACTCAAGAGTTTTACGAAGTTGATGACAACGATGTAAGAAGTTATATTTATTTAAACTTTATTATTATTATTTTTAACATTTGACGGAGTTAATGAATGTTATGATATTTTATTTTAGGTAATTGGAGAAGGCACTCAGTCTTTTGCTGAAGCTTCGCAAATATTTCACGAACTGCCGCTTTATTACTAAGTGGGCTCAGGTTTTGAGGTATTTGATTTTTTGAAAAAATATTAATGTGTTCTGATTTTTCATTTTATAATTTGTATTTAATAGCTCCTTTTTTCTGTTTTCCTTAATCATTGCTTCTTTTTTACAGACTAATCCCGACCAGCCTCATTCAGGCGCTGCTTTCGTCGAAGATGAAGAAAATGGCTATCACAATGTAAGAACTTATGCCTTTACTTTGTTTTCATTTTTCTTATTATAATGTCATAGATATTTATTTTTTATTTTTCTTTATAGTTGGAAAATGCGGTACGATTGGATGTGCATTCTCGAAGAGAGAATAAAAAATACAATGCGAATCAAGTGGTATTTCGAGCTAGAGTGGATACAGATCAACTGCCTACAGAACTCCAGAACAATCCCTTGGCTGCAGCTAGGAAATCCGTGCGGGAGCTGTTCCGGTTGTTGATTGAAAGATCAACGGAAGGATTGAAACCATCGGACTTGATCCGCTTCTGCATTCAATCAGATGGGCTGGATAGGCCTATATCAACAAGACTAATGCCTGTCTCCGAACTGACTTTAGAGATTTTACTTGCTGCAGTACTCAAAGTGCTACAGTCTAAGGACCAAATAATGCTCGACTCGACTTTTTTTGTGGACATAGTGACATTACGAAGAGATGTAGGAGCTGGGCGAATATGCAAAGTCATCAATCACGAGGTGGACCGCTTACGAAAGCAGTCTATTTTAAGTATTCCAATGGTCGAAGAAGGAACATGCTGTGCAATGAGCATTGTGTTTGCATTGGCTCATTTGCATAAAGACACGAAACTGGTTGATGTTCTGAGAGATCGTCGACGATCCACATTGCAGAATAGGGCACGGGAGCTGCATGTTGCTGCTGGTGTGCCTATTGGGCCATGCACCTACGCAGAAGTAGCGAAATTTGAGAAGCATTTGGATATCCAAATTGTCGTGATTTCTACAGACAATCTGAACAAGGTTAGTTCTTTTTTCAATCATTTTTTCTTTGTAGGAATATGTAAAAATTTATCTTTTTGCATATTTATTGTGTTTTTAAACTTTCAGGTATCTTATAAAGGACCCTACAGGGAACAAAGAGTCAACCTTTGGTTACACAACCAGCACTTTGATGTAATTAAAAGTTTAAAAGGATTCTATGCAAGCAATTTTTATTGCGAAACTTGTGAGAAGCCGTATGATCACATTGAGATGCATGCATGCCCTAATTCTTGCCGGATTTGTTTCAGAGTAGGCTGTACCCCCCAACAACCAAAACGCTGTTCAAACTGTGAACGGCTGTGCCAATCAGATGAGTGCTACACTGCGCATAAAGAAAAGAAAGGAAAGCAACAATACTCCATTTGTGATAAGGTAAGCCATAGTTTTTATTAACCTTTGCATTTTTTTTTCTATCGATGCTATAAAATAGTTTGTTTCTTTTCTAGATATTTCAATGCTCCAAATGTTGCAAAATAATCAGAAGGCGGGAGTGTGCTAGAGAGGCACACAAATGTGGAACGGTCAGTTGTCCTTCATGTAAAAACTACGTGAATTCCGCTGACCATTTATGTTATCTTCGCACGATTCCCCCTAAGAAATCATCTGATCGGTTGATCTACTTCGATTTCGAAACGGATCAATCATCCGGTGAACATGTTGTTAACTTTGCAGTAGCACAGTATGCTGATGGAAGGGAAAAAGTGTTTAAGGGCTACGCAGCCTGTTCGGACTTTTGTTCATGGTTCTTTAGTCCTGAGCACAAAGGATATACAGGAATAGCGCATAACATGAAAGGGTAAGTGTAATTTTTATTTTGGTTGTAGTTTAATGCGTCTCTATATTTCTTAACATTTCATTTTAACGTTATACGACATGTTTTTATTCATTTAATTATTTTTTACTAGGTTTGATGGGCATTTCATTCTATCTTGGCTACTAGAACAAGGCACTGCTCCAACTGTCATTCCTAACGGATCCAAGCTAATGGCAATAACTCACTCGAACTAAAACATCCCCATCATAGACTCTTTTAACTTCCTTCCTATGGCTCTAGCGAAGTTGCCTGAATGTTTCGGGCTTGAGGAGTTGAAAAAGGGCTATTTCCCCCATACTTTTAACACTCGAGAAAACCAGAGCTATGTGGGTTCACTTCCAGAATTAAGGTATTTTTGCCCTGATTCGATGTCGCCGGCAGCGAGAGATAGTTTTTTGAAATGGTATAAAGAACATGAAATGGACAAGTTTGATTTTCAAGAAGAGATGTTAGCATATTGCAGGTACTTGTTATTCTTTACATGTATTTATTTTATTTTATTTGCATATTTTTAATGATTTTAATTTTTTTTCTTAATTTAAAAGGTCTGACGTAGATATTCTTCGAAGGTGCTGCAACATGTTTAGAGAAGAATTTTTAAAAATCGCACAAGTGGATCCATTTTGGTATGTGTTTTTTCTTTTGCAAATATTATTCAAAATATTCTTTTAATGTTTTCAGAGTTCAAAATATGCTGACATTTACTTGTTATCATTTTCAGCTATGTAACCATAGCATCGTGTTGTATGGCTGCTTATCGAAACAACCATATTCGTCCAAACACGATAGCAATGGTGCCAGTCAATGGATACATCAATAGCACCAACTTTAGTGCGGATAGCATACGATGGTTGGATTTCGTGTCCGAAACCACAGGACAGCAAATACAGCACGCGTTGAATGCTAAAGGAGAAAAACAAATAGCCGGAATATCTGTAGATGGTTTTTGCGAAGCAACGAAAACTGTGTATCAATATCATGTAAGTACTTTTCTTTTTTTTAACTAACTATGTCTTTAAGAAATGATTTTAAAATACTTTTTTTACTTACAGGGTTGTTTCTATCATGGATGTGAGATCTGTTATGATCGAGATGCTTTGCATCCGTTTACAGGAGTCAGCATGACAGTTCTCCGAGCAAAAACTGAGGAAACAACTGCGAAATTGAGAGCTCTTGGACTGGAAGTGGTTGAAATGTGGGAACACACTTTTTTGAAAATGAAGAAAGAGTGTTCTGAACTCCAAAAGTTTCTTACTTCTCACTACATGCAGGATCGATTGAACCCTCGGGATTCGTTTTTTGGAGATCGTACTAACGCAATTCGCTTATACTACGAAGGAGAGGCTTAATATATTGATTTCACATCTTTATATCCATGGGTGAGAAATTTATATTTTATTTATCCTTTTTAATGTTTTATCAATTTTTTCATCGAAAAAAAATCTATAATTTCCTTTTTTTTAGGTTAACAAATACTGTCAGTACCCAATAGGCCATCCAGATATAATCACCGAAGGGTTTGGGGACATATAACAGTACTTCGGGATAGTTAAATGCAGGGTTGTTGCACCCCTTGAGTTATACCTTCCAGTACTACCGTTTCGGACACAAGGGAAGTTGATGTTCCCGTTATGTAAGACATGTGCTGAAACGTTGCAGCAATCGCCGTGCACTCATACTGAGGACGAAAGAGCCTTGGTTGGCACATGGGTCACTGAAGAGGTGAAACTGGCAGTCAGGAAGGGCTACCGAGTGACACATGTAAGTATTATCTTCTCTTTCATGTCCTTCTCTTTTGGTATTGATTTAGAAAAAAAGTACTAATTATTTTTTTTCCATGTAGATCTACGAGGTGTACGATTTCAAAAAGAAGTCAGATTCTCTTTTTAGGTCTTACATTGACCTCTTTTTGAAAATAAAACAAGAGAGCAGCGGTTGGCCCGCGGAATGTGTAACCGATCTGGACAAAGCAGAATACATTTCACAGTACAGGCAAAGGGAAGGAATATCATTAGATGCAGCCAGTATTGAGAAAAACCCTGGTCGTCGACAAGTTGCCAAATTGGCACTTAACAGTTTCTGGGGACGGTAAGCATATTTATTTACTTTACTTATTATTTTTTTATCTATGTCATTTTTGGGAAACTACATTATCTAATAATAATCATATATCTTTTAATATACAGATGGGGCATGAATACGAATAAGACGCAGCTGACGTATGTTACTTCGCTTCCTGAGTTAAATAAAATGCTTGCAGATTCAACGAAAAATGTAAGTTTTTGAGCTTGAAGTATGTTTTTTAGAAAGTTATACATATTTGTTTTTCTATGTAAATGGCATATCTTTTTCGCACATTTCAGATCAAGGATGTATTTTTCCCGAAGGAAGAAATTGCAGCTCTGCAGTGGGATACCTCGGAGAAGTTCGTCTCGCAAGACATTTCAACCAACATCTTCATCGCTGCCTTCACCACGGCCTGGGCACGACTCAAACTTTACCAGGAAATGGATAAGTTGGGCAGATCGGTGCTCTATCACGACACTGATTCCATCATTTATGCAAGTAACGGTTTAAATGATCCCTCTATAGGCAAATTTTTAGGAGAATTCACCGACGAATTAAATGGGGACACGATTACTACATTTGTGTCTGGTAAGTATTATTATTGATAATTCATTTTTTCATACTTTTTTTTTCTGAATCTTATTTTTTCATTTGCCTATTCCTTCTGTTTTTCAGGCGGACCAAAGAATTACGCGTATGAAACATCTAGAGGTAAAACGTGCTGTAAGGTGAGGGGGTTTACCTTAAACTTTCGAAACTGTCAAGTATTGAACTTTCATTCCATGAAAACCCTAGTACGGAGCATGGATGATGAAGGAGTAGTCATCACAAATCCAACCAAGATAACCCGTGAGCCTAAGCGCTGCAAAGTTATTAACAAGAAAGAGACAAAATTATACCGAATGGTCTATGATAAACGAGTCATTGTACCCTCTGACCTATCCACTCTTCCATACGGATACTGAACTTATCTCCCATCTTTAAGAAGAAAGGCAGAAGAAAAAAAATCGTTCTCTTTAGAGCAAAAAAAAAAAAAAAGAAAGGCCCTTTTCAGGGCCACCCCAAATTAACATGAATTGGAATGCTTATATTGCAAAAAGTCTTTTACAAGACCATATATAGAAAAAAAGGTTCTTTTCAGAACCATTAAAAAACAATGTCCCTTTTCAGGGCCACACAGAAAAAAAGACCCATTATGGGCAAACTTTTCTTTTTTCAGAGCCAACTGAATTCCTATATAAGGTGGTATTTTTTTTCTTTTATTAAAGGTATAAAAAGCTTTGTATACGTGTGAGATAATCATTCAAAATGGAGTTCCCGTACTTGAAACATCCTTCCACGTGTATGATTTCAGGCCCCACTGGCTCTGGCAAAACCGTTTTCGTAAAGCGTCTAATCGAAGAAAACATGTTCAAGCCTCAGCCTCAAAAGATTATTTACTGCTATGGAGTCTATCAACCCTTGTTTAATAAAATGAAAAATATTGAATTTGTAGAAGGGTTACCCTCTTATTTAAATACTGTAAGAGACAGTGTTATTGTGATTGATGATTTAATGTGAGAACTAGGAAACGACTCACGGTTGACCAAACTTTTTACAAAAAGAAGTCACCATAGAAATATTAGCTGCATATTCATTGTTCAAAATATTTTTTATAAAAGCACGGAAATGAGAACAATTAACTTAAACTCCCATTATTTAGTGCTGTACAAAAATCCTAGAGATAAAAGTCAAATTACTCATCTTGCTCGCCAAATGTTTCCAGGCAAAGTTAAGGCTTTTCAGGAAATATTCAACGATGCCACAAGTCCCGTGTACGGATACCTTTTTCTAGACTTTAGACCCGAAACTCATGACCGTTTACGCATGCGCACAGGAATTTTTGCCGGAGATTTAAATTACACGTACGAGCCTCGTTAGTCATTTCTGGTGTAGAAAAAGGAAGAGGAAACATGTCTGCTGTTGTAGTTGATTTTGAGGGCTTTCTATTAGCTCCACATAGCTATGTTATTAAGGAGCTTTCATTTTACTCTCTGAATCACAATTATCATGGCCGTTGGTCCTTCTTACCTCCTCGACCCTGGGAAGAATTATCATACAGAAAACAGAAAAGTTATTCTTGGATAATCCGAAATTTACATGGATTGTCTTGGGAAAGCGGCGAGTTACCTTACAAAGTTCTACGACACATTTTGACTATGTTGTTCATTTCTTTTACTGACATATACGTTAAAGGTTTGGAGAAATGTAAATTTTTTGAAAAGTTATCTGGAAAAAAAGCATTGGATTTAAGCGATGTTGGTTGCCCTAAATTTCATGAATTAGAAAGCAGTTATCTTTCTTGTCCTGTGCATCCCCCTTACTTTAAGTACTTTAAGCACTGTGCTTTGGCAAAAGCGGCTGCATACGCCAATTTTCTATAAATAAACAGCACACACCACCAAATACGTCATTTGAAAGCAGAATGTCATCTTTTGCGCAACAAAATTTAGAGCAGCTCCGGCTTTTAAAAAACAGCAAACTTCGTACTTCGCTGTTGAGAAAAGCTCCCAATACAGTTATAAAAGCACTATGTGAATGCTGTAAGAATTTATTATGCGGCAACGAAGCCTGTTGTTAAAAGACGGAGGACGCTATATTCAAAACCAACTGTAACCAAGCCCACTGTTGATCGACAGAAGAATATGTATGCAAAGCCGTATGCCTGGAAAAATTATTTGTAATTTCTTGTATTGTGTTTTAATAAAATGTGAGTTAAAAATAAAAACTTAGTATCTTTATTGTGTGATTTGAAACACTTTTCACTGTTTTTTTTAAATTAGAAAACAGAGAATTATATACCATTAGGTGAAAAAAAAGTCACAAAAAAATTTACTTTTAGTCAAATGCAAAGAATTAAAGAAAAGTTTAATGACAAAAAAAAGTAAATTTCTGCAGGGAAAAAAAATAACAGTTGGAAAAAAATATATAAAAATAAAAATAATAAATTTAAAAAAATTGTAAAAATAATCAAAAATTTAGTACATATACATTATTACTAAAAAAGAAGTTATTGCTTTGTAGAAAAAAAATTGTTTGATGACAGAAAAGGATCAACACAGTAAAACAAAACTCTGAATTAAAAATGAAAAGAACATTTATTATTTTTTAAAAATCATATTTATACCAAATTCCTTTTTAACATATTGATACAATTGAAAATCACTGATTTTCTGAAATAAATTTTTCACAATGATATCCATACATAAACCTTGACATCTCTTGGTTAGATAGTAAATACTATATTGTCCACATACATTTGAAGTCAAACTTTGAAGAGGTACTTGATTCCATTTTACATGTTCATATTTCTTCGCAAATCTTGTAATATGATGACCATAGGCTTGAGGAGACAAACCATAGGAGTCGAAAAATTCAAGAGTTTGAGAGTTTTCTATAAACAGGGCAATCCAGTGAGTTCCTGGTTCAGTATGCTTATCAGTATTAACAACTATTGCTGCAGGAAACGATGTAATGCAAGGAATTTTATCACAAGGAAAAACTCCAACAAAGTATCTCGACGCAAGGCGATGACGAAGCATTACTCTACGAATATCCAAAGAATTCATTAGTTACCGAAATCGTACAAGATATTTCTAGCTTTGTTGATTTCAATCAAATTTTCAAATTCAGCATACACTAATAAGGAAATGGTTTGAGGTAGAGGCACTTTAAATTTTAGTTCCAGTCTTAAATTACTGTGTCGAACGAGATTTAAATGAGCTCCATCACAGAGGTCAGGGGACAAATCAAAATAAAATAAGCAGTATCCGTCGGGAAATTCTTCTCTTGACAAATAAAGTCCTCGATCTTCTGAAGTGCAAAATAAATTGTTAAATGCACGAATATAGTTTTTATTGGTAAAATCAGGCTGCAATGGATTATGAGGCATCGGTTGTCCGTCGATGTAAACTCCAATGAAATTAATATGATAATGTTTGAATTCAAATGGTGTCTTTTTATAGCTTCCATTAAAAGCATCGTTGTCAACGCAGGCTACAGCCAAGCGCTTAGGCATTTGTCCAGTAAAGATGTTGTCTTGCACAAAACTCATGTTTCCTCTAGGAATGGAGTATACTTTACAGAGTATTCTGTTAATAGGATACTTGGCTGTCGTCTTCTCTAAGCTTTTAGCATGCACCAACACTACGCCAGGGCTGACTCGAACTTTGCGTACAAACATCGATGCCTGCTCCAGGACTACTTTAAAGTTACCATCTCCTAATAAGCAAAACTCTGGTTTGCTTCGTATAAGCTTGATTTTCATATCCACCATATTAAGCATGAGTCGATCTTGATGAAATATGTCAACATGTAGACGCCCAATCATATCCACTGTAGAACGGAGTCGAAACATATTTGCTCTTTTAATAAATCCTTCGTTTAGGGTCTTATTGTCGTCAGTCAAATCATAGTTATTCATTTGACCTGCAGTGTCCTTAAAAAACAATTCAGAAGACAACTGTGACGTTTTTGCTTCATATCCGTGGTTTAATAATTTTTCAATAATTGCTCTGTACGGATAAGTGTTGTTGCTCGAAGAGATTAATCTTTCATTCAAGCTAACATCTACCTTGGAAAACAAGGCATGTAAAAATAAATTGACGGGACCCACATTTTCTTTAGTTAATAGAGTTCCATTTCCGTTCACAATTTTAACTTTAACAAATAAGAGATTCTGTGACAAGTCTAAATAATCGTCACCGGTCCCAGAAATGTTAAATTCAATTGGACTACCATCAGACGCATTCGCAACAGGGTGGTATTCTATCCACTGACCTCTTTCGATAACTGTTTGCGTGGGTGGTAAAGTAAATAAATTGAGTTCAGATTTAACACATTCAGGAGAATCTTTTAAAAAATAAGCCGTTCTGACTAGGAGTCAAAAATATCACATCCTTTAGCTTTCTTGACTTTGGCTCGAATGACTGGTTTATAAGCTTTGCGCTTCCTTTTAAACATTCCGTGGCCAATCATCTCATCCGCCTTTTTAAGAGCTTTCTTAGCTAACAATTTTCCAACTTCTTTGCCTCTTGTTTTAGCTGAGTTTTCTAATTTCTCACCAGCTAATACATCATTAGCGATCATGGCTCCAGTTCGTAAAGCCTCTTTTCCGATTGTTTTAACTCCACTTCTCAGGAAAGGCAGTGCAGTGCGGAAAAGTTTTGCGAAGAAACCACCAAGGCCGTGTCCCTTTTGCAGAGACAGTCCTTGATAAAAGGGCATACCGTTTCCGGTTTGTCCGACATAATAGTCTTCAAATTTTTTCGGACAGCAAGTGTAAGGAACAAACATGATTCACGTTTTGTACACAAATGACAATGTACGTTAATGTCATGCAGTATTTATACAATTTGTTTCATGCGAAAATGCAGCACGATGTATGCCATGCCTCGTTCAAAAGGAACGAATTCGCCAGAGTGTAGACGCAAATCTATTTCAATTGTTTGAAAATGTTGTCGCATGACAGGCAAGTAGTGAGGTCTCGTATAATGAACATTAACCATTTCACCATCTCTTCCTTCTACTTTGATAATTTTTAACAGAAGAGCTTTGACATCACCCACGATTTGTGGCTCTACGAGATCGCAATACACATACATGACGGGAAAGGAAGCTGCTGGATCGGCTATAAAATGTACCGTTCCATTATATTCTCCGGCATGAAAACCTAAAAGTTCTGCTATGCCTGTGTGAAGAATGACTTTACCACCTTCTTTTGTTTTGATTGTCACTCGTTTTGTTACAGGATGATAGTGAAATTCTAATTTATTTTTGAATGTCGTTAAAATCATAGCTTTCAAGAGATCTGGGACTGTTTCATAACAACCAGGAGGTATTCGCCGCCCTTGTACCAATCCATCGCCTAAATCAAATCCAAATAAATTATTGTCCGACCTGATGTTATACCAAGAATGAGGATATATAACATCTTTTAAACCTACTTCCCATTCATGATGGCTCAAATGAATACTTGAGGGAAGCTGTGTAATAAAATGAGAAGTTTTATTCTCAGGGAAGAAGCGACTAGAGCTGTCACTGATAAGCGTCACATAGAAAGACATGTTTGCGACTGAATGAAAGAGGTAAGTACAGCACTGTTTTATATCCCTTTCACATCATTCACCCATGCATTGAATTTTTCAGGATAGCCTTGAAACTTAACAAAATATTCCATCTTTCTAATCGCCGTCTTGTTTTTAATACCTTCTCAATGGGATAATATCCAGAATCTGTTATTTTCTGAAGCTCTTGTGAATAAAACGTCCCCTCTAACACTTCGCCAATGAGATCTTTTAGTTTATACACTACGGGATTTCTGGGTAATACTTTATGGATCGTAAATATTTCTCTCGTCCAATTCTGCTCATATCCTTTCTCAAATCGCAATTTTTCTTTACTTATTCTTACGGTGTCTCCTTCTTTAAGTGAAGATTTATTTCCATGCCTTGAAGAGGTTTCAAGATCTCCGTAAAGATTTTTCCAAGTAATATCTTGATTATCTATGTTAACTGAAGAAGGCTTCATTTTTATGCTTCGATGCCATGTATTATTGTAACTGTAAACCAGTTTATCAATCACATCGATGTAGCGTTTTGTATTCATTTCTGTAAAATACTTCCACATTTTTGTCTTAAGTGTACGATTAAAACGCTCAACGACCGATGCTTTTGTTGAATTGTTTGTTGTAAAAAAGTGTATTTTTCTTTTTCACGTATTTTTGCACTTGATTGTTTGTAAATTCTTTACCTGCATCTGTCTGCATTATTTCCGGTGTTCGTCCTGAAAATATAATTTCAAAAGCGGATACGATTTCATCACTTTTCTTACTTTTTAGCGGTACAACCCATGCATATTTTGATAGAATATCCAGGCAAGTAAGTAAATATTTGTAACCATAATTGGTATCTGCTAGGGACTGCATGTCGACCAAATCAGATTGAAACTGCTCGTTTATACTTCCTACGATGACTCGATTTCTCTGGAACTTGTGTCTGATAGGCTTATGCAAAGTGTACGAGTCCTTGGTCTGCAACCGTTTTTTGATCTCCTTTGTCTTCACGCGTCCTTTTAAAGCAATATGTAAAGCATTCACACCTCCAAAACTTCCTGAAACTTGAGGATCCCGATACAGAGGATTCAGAACCTTGTCCATCACAGCAACGATTATGATCAATCCGTAGGTTAAAGTTCATATCGATACAATGAGGTAAAAATGTTTGGGCACCTCTTTTTATATGACTATATTATAAGCATACCAGAAACTCATAACGTTCTCTATACTTTGTTACAATAAAAAAAGATGCTCAGACAAGTAACAGTAAAAATTTACTCCTTTTTCAAAAAAACTAATTAATAACTCATTTTTCACAAAAAATTTGAGTCGTTGCTTTCATCATACTCCTTATAGTTAAAATTGAATAAACTACTCTTGATTTTTCATCATCGAATTTAATGCAAATAAATGCTTTGGGTGATAGTCAGCTGTGCTTGTATATAACCTTTAAATCGTTTGTTCTTCGTAAGTTTCCACAGCCGAGCGGTCTTGCGTGTCAGTAAAACCGCCGACTGTGGAAACTTTATGCCCCAGGATCAAATCCCACCAGCAACATTTATTTTTTTTTTCAACCAAAATAAATAAATAAATAAAGTAAAATGAGAATATAAAGTCATAAAAAAATCCAATAGGTGGCGCCACCATCGTTCAACCATTTTTATTTAAATTAGTTTCCATAATGTTTCCACATACATTTTTTTCCTTCCAAAACAAACCCTCTCTTAAAAATAGATTCGCAATTAAGCAGTTTTATCATTCATTATCACTAGATGGCACCACCAGCAAATCTACTCAATTAAGTTCACACTTTCAGTTAAGCTTTCTGATATGGCCCTAGCCTTCAATAGATGGCGCCACAGCTGAATGTTGTCCATGTAAAGCTTTATTATCCTTCCCTACTAACTGCTTAGTCCGGTCTAGTGGTTAGCGCATCCTCGTTCGGAGCGAAAGGTCCCGGGTTCAATTCCCAGGGAGAGCATTTTTGAATATTACCCTCGTAAATATTTCAGTATAATTTCAATAAAATAAATTAGACGAATTAATTACCCAATTAAAAAAACAAAATTGATTAAAGTGAGCCATTCAAGCTCAGACATGAATAAACATGTTAAATGACGTAATACAAGATGGCGTCGTTCATGACGTCATAGATGACGTCATCATACCCCCGTGAAAGATTTCAAGAAATCAGTGACGTCATCCTAAAAATACCCTCGTAAAAGACAAGAAATCAGTGACGTCATCCTAAAAATACCCTCGTAAAAGACTACAAGAAATCAGTGACGTCATCCTAAAAATACCCTCGTAGAAGACTACGAGAAAAATCCAAGATGGCGGACGACCACGCCCCCTTCAGGACTGTTGAATTGTTTTCCTCCTTCTGCCCCGCGGTTTACGGCTCTTACTACTGATACTATTTTTTTCAGGCGGCATTTAGCTTTTAGTGAATTTTATCATCATCACTAAAAAGTATGTATGTGCCGTACAAAAATATATATGCTCTCTTGGCTCTCTTAAGAGGATTTTCGCCACCAGCTTATGTGATTCCTATTCCGGGCTGATGAGTGCTAAAAAGCACGAAACTGCAGTCCTCGGATGGAATAACTGAGCTGGTGGTGTATTTTAAGTATTTCTGCCTTAGCCCTGGCTTATGGCGGTAACTTACTGCAAAATACCATGCCTTGCCATCAATCTTTGAGTTGAACCGCACCATTGCTGCGGTCACTCATCTGGTGTGCTAATTCTACATTAGCTACCAGTTTGTTCGGCTCTCTTGGCTCCCTTAAGAGGATTTTCGCCACCAGCTTATGTGATTCCTATTCCGGGCTGATGAGTGCTAAAAAGCACGAAACTGCAGTCCTCGGATGGAATAACTGAGCTGGTGGTGTATTTTAAGTATTTCTGCCTTAGCCCTGGCTTATGGCGGTAACTTACTGCAAAATACCATGCCTTGCCATCAATCTTTGAGTTGAACCGCACCATTGCTGCGGTCACTCATCTGGTGTGCTAATTCTACATTAGCTACCAGTTTATTTGCTCTCTTGGCTCCCTTAAGAGGATTTTCGCCACCAGCTTATGTGATTCCTATTCCGGGCTGATGAGTGCTAAAAAGCACGAAGCTGCAGTCCTCGGATGGAATAACTGAGCTGGTGGTGTATTTTAAGTATTTCTGCCTTAGCCCTGGCTTATGGCGGTAACTTACTGCAAAAAAAGTCACATGTGCTTGCAAAATCCAAAAAATTACTTTTTCCTTGGCAAAACATCAAATGGATTTTTGAGTCTGGCTGTTCTTACCATATCCTGCACTTCATCTGGCACTAAACACTTATACAGAAGTTCATCCTTTTTTCTATGACACCAAAACCTCGATCACACGGCATGTAAGAGTGTCCCCAGATAATAAGAGCTTTAAATCAATGGACTTTTTTGACATTTTCACTTGAAGCAATGAATGTATACTATATATTGTGATAAACCACACACGGATAAACAAACACTGGAAGCAAAAGACGAAGGTACCGTAAAGTGGGGCTACTTGATCCTCCAGGGGTACTAGAACCCATGAGAAAAAAGTGTTTAAAATCCGTCCTTGTCCTACATAACTCAATGTATAGACTTAAAAACTTTTTCCATGACAGGTAGCAGTACTGGGTAGAGGCTGGAGCATGAAACAAAGTTTCTGCTATTCCCGCCTTTTTCTGATTGAGGCTATGATTGCAAGTTGTCCAAACAGTTGTTTTTTGTGTCTACAAACTTTCACTTGTAAGTTCATGGAAACATCTGATATCATCAAGGTCAAAATAGTTTTATGTTTGCATTTTATTTCTTAATAAAATAGCAGTGTTTCAAGGTTATAGGTACATAATTAACACAGTAACTAATATAAGTTTGTGAAAGTGCACTGGTTGCCTTAAAATGCGGCTACTTGAACCCAGCGTTCAAACAGCCCCAAGCGACATTTTATTACTAACTTATGTTAAGTAAGGTTTGTAATCTTTTAAAATGAAGAGGTTAATTACTATTTATACCTTTTTTTTTTTTTTTTTTTTTGCAGATCTGGGGATAAAAAGGGTCCGAAAGTAAAAGAGAACCCCTTACTGTAGGAAATAATGCGGATTATTAAGAATGAAAAATTTCAATTGTGTCCAGATTCAACTAATTCTGGAGATGTCTTAGAGTGGCATCAGCCCATTTTGACTTAAGTATATCAACTCTAAAAAGGAAATTAAAAGATCATTCACAAAACAAGCGTGGGCATCCTTTATTATTTAGTAGCTAGGAAGAGCAAGTATTATATAAGATCACAGAAAAAAAAATCCATCCAAGCCATTAAATTGATGGGTTTTCATTCTTTCTAATGTTTAAATAATGAGTATTTTAATTGGTTTTAGCTATAGTTAGATTATGTTTCTATTTGAGAAATTATGCTTGCCTAAAAATATGTTTTGTGTATATGTTGATTTTATATTAATTTATATAAATAATTTGCAATTTATATAAATAATTTGCTCACTAGAATGTACGTTTTGAGTTTATTTTTCAAAATCATTGGTCCTTCTTGATACCACCATCTGTTTTACAGCTTTTTCTAATGGATTTGCTAAGTAGGACCAAGTAGCCCCAGCGCGGGGCTACTTGAATCCAATTTTTAAAAACATAAAAAAATATAAAGAGTTAAATTGTGGTTTAAAAAAGCCTTTAAGTGGTAGCAGAACGTCTGAAATGTGGTAAATGCAAGGTCATCAGTTTAAATTATTGGTTTTACAAAGCAACCAGTGTAAAACTCGAAAAAAGTATGAAATTTCGGGTCCAAGTAGCCCTTTACGGTAATGGGAAAGTTGATTTGCGGCACTTTTCTCCTTTCTTATGCAAACAGAAATTCTGTTGCCACCAGCGCTGTCTTGTGACATCCCTCAAAACTAGAGATGTATCGTTCATAAACGAACGGGTCAAAAAGAACGAATCCTTAAAATGAATGGATCCGTTCGTTCACTTAAAAAAATGAACGACCGTTCTTTTGAACGGTGAGCCGTTTTTAACATTGTATTGATGCACTTGTGATACAATCGAATTAAAAAAAAAAAAAAAAAAAAAAAAACATTCATCTTCAAATTTTTAACTCTCTTTTAATTTCCAAATTTTCTTTTTCTCAGTGCAGTACAATCTATTCACTTCGAGCCTTTTTACTTTCTGCATTTTATTCATGAATTTTCTTCAACCGTTGCAGTTCATTTGCATTTTTCCAATGTATCTATTAGTTTAGTTTTGTATAACTTGTTTATGCTACTAACAAAATGCCCCCTTCCTGTCCCATGCAACTGCTAAAATCCTTCTAAAAATACCCTTTATAACTTTTCTGGCCATTCTTCTGTTTTCTGTAACATTCCTAACAACTTCCATCTATATTCATTTGGCTTTATTTTTAACTTACTTGACGACTTTCAAGTCGCTTATTTTACTTTCAATATCCTGAGATTTCAAAAAGGATTATTGCTGTCTATATTTGTCCCCATTTACAAAAGTGTTGAGTTTATTTATTTATTTATTATTATTATTATTTTTTCTTTTTTGTTGTCATCGGTACTGCAAATAATTTTGGAGCTCCCCAATATTTAGGCGAGTCTTATTTTTTAATTAAGTTATCCGGCATTCAGGCAGAGCTGCAGATGTATTTACTGTTACTTTTTTCGTTATACATGGTCTATTGGTAATACCATATGTAACATTACGATGGACCATAAAAATCGAAATTCTGCAAAGCACTTAGCCTTAGTGCGAAAAATTTGTGACTCTGATTACTGTGAAAAATTTCGTGACTCTGAGTTAATTTCTTCTGTTTTGGCAAGAGACTTAAGTTTTTGAGATTTTTAGAAAAACATCAAATAAAGAGAAAATTTACAAAATATTTTAATTTCCGCTGAATTTCCTAACCTTTCCTTTTTAACTTCCTAACACAAACCACAGCGCAAAATTTCAAGCCTGTGAGTTATTTTTTTTTCTGCTCTGGCAAGATTCCAGAATTTTGAGAATTTTATATAAAATTCCTTAAATACGAGTGATACATTTCAAGGTAGCTACATACATACCACGCTGCAATGCTTCGAATTTTTAATCACATTAACGACATCAGTCCACCTCTTGAACAAAATCCGTAATATAAAATTTTAGGCGGAAGGGGGCATGCCCCCCTACTTTAAAAAACTAAAGCTTTTGCATATAATTGGGCGTGGTTTCGTGATTTTCCGATAAAATTTCATTGAGTTTACGCCATTTATCCCCCTCCCCCTGGAAAAATGTGAAATAACGGCCTTGTCTTTAATTTTGTATGCTCTTAACACAAATTATTATGCAAATTTTCCTATCTCTGGGTTAATTTCCTCTGCTCTGGCAAGGTGGTCTAAATTTCAATGGAAAAATACATTTTTCTTTAAAAAATCGCGTGGCTGTTGAGGTGAGTAGAGATAAAAAATTTACAAGGTCTTTAATGATAATCTAATAGAATGTAATAACAAGTTCGATTAAAAATCAATGTTTTTATACGGTTACAAAAACTCCCTGGGAAATACGCAAACGATGAAAACTACATTTAGTATATAGAGTTCTATTCATTGAGGAAAAATTTTAAAATTACTTGCAAAACTTGTTAACTATGCGTTACTAAAACTACAAAATGTACTTTTTCATGCAACTGATGGAATCAATTACATTGATACCTTTTTGGCAAGTATCTTGATGCACGAAGGAACTCCCACGCATGCTTAGCTCCGTCTCTAATAGAATGGTTGGTTTTCATTCTAAACCAAGATGGAGTACATAAAAGGAAAACAGCCTACTGGAGGGGTCTGCGAAGCTTTTGCTCCAATTTGCGAATGATTCCAGATTTAATCTAGTGAATTGAAATTATTTTGAAATATGCATCAGATACAACATACAACTTTTAACAAATATTTAAACCAAGTGACTTCCTTATCATTTTCCCCGTATAAACAAAGAGATAGAGCCTATTTCAGTTCAAAACAGAGCCGTTATTTCGTTTCAAGGGGGGGGGGATAAAGGGCGTGAACTGAATGAAATTTTATTAAAAACTATAAAACCGCGGTCACTTTTATGTAAAAACGTTAGTTTTTTCTAAAGTAAGGGGTGCCATTGTTCCCCTTCACCCTAACCCTGAAAGGAAACACCTTGTTCAAGGGGGGGGGGAGAGTCTTATGCCGTTGATGTGATTAAGAATTCGAAGTATTGCAGCGTATTAGGTATGTAGTTACTTTGTAATGTGTCACTCGTATTTAAGGAATTTTATATAAATTTCTAAAACTCAGACCTCTTGCCAGAGCAGAAAAAATTAACTCACAGGCTTGAAATTTTACGCAGTAATTTGTGTTAGGAAGTCAAAAAATTACCACACTAAGGCTTGAAGTTCAGCGGAATTTAAAATATTTCAAAATATTTTCTTTATTTGATGTCTTTCTAAAAATCTCAAAAATTCAAGTCTCTTGCCAGTGCAGAAGACATTAACTCAGTGTCACGAAATTTTGCACAGCAATTAGTGTTAGGGAATTACAAATTTTTCCGTACTAAAGCTAAGTGCTTTGCAGAATTTCAATTTTTTTCGTCCCACTCTAGTGCTGTAGTTGGAACAATTTTTTGACATGCTGAAATGGAACCTGCTTAATACAAACCTGCATAAAGTTTTTCGATTCATTTTTCATAGGCATATTTTCTTACTTTTAGATAAATTTTGTTATCTTTTCTTCAAAGAATATTACTTATCTGATGACTATTTCGAATGTTTCGGTGTCGTGCAGAGAAATCACCTGCAGCTTTTGTAAATGAACGAAGTCGTTCAAATGAACGAGTTAAATGAACGGATCAAAAGAATGAACGATCCTTTGATGAACGGATCATTAAAAAGAACAACATTGCCCACCTCTACTCAAAACTAATTGAGAGGTGATAGAAACTTACCTATTTTGAACACTATTGACCTTGGAACATAGAATCGTTTCAGTGAAAAAAAAATTTCGGCAATTTTGGCACTTACCTCCTTTTTAATGTCAACGCCTCAATTGAGTTACAGAAATGTATTTCATATCCGAGGGTAGGAAATTTAACAAGATAAAAAAAAACTTTGAAAATAGAGTAATTTTTGCATTTTTAAAAGAATTTTTGAAAAATACCTTTATTTTGGACTTTTTCCAGTCCTAAAACTATCCCATCAGCAGTATGAAAGCCTCCTGTTTTAAAACTTACGTGCCTTATAGTACAAACATTTCGCCCTCTTCAAGAAAAAAGTTTTCCAAAATATGCATTTTTTTTCTTTTTTCTCTTTTTTTTTTCACGGTTTTTCAAAGCAGAACAACAACAGATATCAATGCCACAGATCCTTCACGCTCGGTCGATAGAAAAAGAAAACGATTTTTGCGGCTTCCAGCCGTGAGGTCACAGCATCGGCTGGATTCTGAATCGAATACTGCAATTTCCACTAAAGTCCCACGTAAAATGCACTGCATTAGAATTATAAGCACTACATATTGTGAATAAAATAATGTTAATGCCGCAAAAAAATTTATGACAAAAAATACCCTTAAAAAATCGTTGAAAAACACTTCAGCTACGATTAACCCTTTACTTTAAAATGTACGGCATATATATATATTTTTTTTAACCTTAGGGTAAGCTCAAAACCTGTATAATATTATCAATTTACTCCTTCAGTCAACCACTCTGATGAATTTAAACTTTTTTTTTTCAATTTATCAATTTTACCTCATTGTTTAAGATCAATTATTATGTTGTTGTACCACTCATTTTTAACGGCAATAGAAAAGAGGATAGAAGATTTGAAGAAGATTTTGAAAAATAATATATTCCGGTCTGTATTCAAAAAGCTTATTGCCGCACAAATATAAATGAAACTAATGTAAAAAAAGGATTGTTATTATAAAATTAAAGTTTTTTTAATAATATTATCATGGACCATAAATTTTAGATGGAATTATTTTTAAAATTTATTTTGAATATTTAAGAATATTTCTCAATTAATGCCGTACATTTTCAAATGATCTGCAACCCTCGTTCTGAAAGGAGAGGTTGGCACCCCCATATATTCACCCCCGTACCAATAAATTGGAATGGCATTGAAAAATTTTTTTTGATCGTACGAAATCTAAGAAACTTTGAATTTCACACGTTGTGGATACGTAATGCAGCGTACGTCAGCGGACGGAATACGTCACAGGTCACGTAAATTTTCCGTGACCGGTGTATTTTCACAGCAAAGGTTTTGCCTTCATCTTGATCGAGAATTCTCGCGGCATATGGATGATTAATTTTCGCCGCCTGTTAATTTTTACTTATAGGTATTACCAATGTTTTACTACGTAGCAAAGCAGTAAATTAAATATATTTTTTCTGCTTTAATAGCTGGATCAATTACCTTTAATTTATTCACTAAAATGTTTTTTTTTTTTTTTTATAATTCAGTTTTTAAACAGATTTAGTGTTCAATCCAAGGGGAATTGAATACAGAACACACCTCCCCCGATGATTTAAGTTATATTCTTTAATAATATATTGTAACTGGTGTCTAATTTCTCAAGTTTGACCAGTATTCTAGATTTACTATTTCACAATGCCGCCAGTTTCATTTGAAATTAGGGTTATACTAATTAGTAGGCTTTAAAAAAAGGAGGAGGTTCTGAACTCGTCTGATTAGTTTTTTTCTGTGTACAATGTTTTATAAATACTCGAAGACACCTGTACCCAGGGGCGTGCACGGGGGGGGGGGGGCTGAGAAAGAACACCTGTTGCCCTGGGACTGAGAATGAAGGGGTCCTAATATTTTTAAAGCTAGGGGTGAACTATAGGTGTAAGCAATATGGAGAGGGGCCCGGAAAAGTCATTTGTGATGTGTCCCAAAATTTCTGTGCACGCCCCTGCTTGCTTGTACCGATTAGGAAAATTCTTCTTTTTTTTTTTTTTTTAATGGTGTACTTTCCCGCGGTCTATTGGTAATCAAGTTCGGATTTGATGAAATTGAAGGAACTCCTCAAATATCATACTCAGATTTAAAACGATTTGTACTTTATTAACTTTGTATATCGTAGTGAAACGGTTTTTATGATTTTTTTTTCTTTTGGTTTAGTGGATAGGGGGAGGTCTAACTTTACTCTAAAGTTCCAAATCTTTGATTTACCCTATTTGTTCTTTAGAGAAAAGTTATGGGTTAAAAAACAATAAATTCCATGTAATTTCCCTCACGAACGATTAAATATAAAACCCATTGTTAAAAAAATGCCACAAAACAAAGATATGTGTTTTCTTTACCCATAGTTAGAGAAAGTACTAAAAAATATTATTATTAAGAGTAATAATAATGAAAATTTTGAATAAAGGATTCTCTGAAGCAAACATAAAATTCATTCTAGTGCAATTTTTTATCTTCATCTATAATGGGGGCATTTGAAGAACCATGCGACTTTCATCACGAGTTTCATGACACGTATTCTTGTGAAACATAAATTACAATTTAAAATTTAGCAATTTACAATGTTACAGTTTATAATTTACAATTTTACGACTTGCAATTTGCATTTTATTTGTAGTTTGGGAAACCGTAAACATTTAAATGGTTCTAACTAAATACTGAATATAGTCTATAACTTTTCATTAGAAATGAGACGTATCAATTGTTGCATTTCCACTAATGCTCATTCATCGTGAGGTTTAGTTAAAAGTTTAAAGGGTTGTAAATCAGATCGAGCTATTATTTCAAGTCTTGACTATGCTGAGAGCTACGTATATACTCGTCCTTTCGCAAAGTTATATTTTCCTAACTCTATGACAGCTTTATTGAGGGTTATGTGATACGTATTGTTGTGAAATATAATTTACAATTTACAATTCTAAAATTTACTATTTTAAAATTTACTGTTTTAAAATTTACAATTTTAAAATTTACAATTTGCAATTTTAAATTTAAAGCGATTTTTGTTGTTTTTTTAGTGACTTGTGCATTTGCTTTCGGAAAGCAAACTTTGATAAAGTCGAAATAATAATGAAGACAATATTTTTTTGTACATAGTTGCGCATTTGAAAAAGCCTTTCTTCGCAGTCGTCGGAAGTCTACGAGATGCTGTGGTCTATTTCTTTTTCTATTGTGCTCATCTTAGTTGTTTTCAGACTCATGTGCTCGACGTTTTCTTATTCGATATGCGCGTAAGAAAGGCCTCAACGTCATGTATCACGTACTCTATCCTACGAACTTATTTTATATTTACACCACTAAAAAGCAAAAAATTAATTACTTTTAAATTAAAAAAAAACCGCCTTCAAAAAACACCAAGGAACTAAAAAGCAAAAAATAACCGATTACACTTACATCCTATTTTCTACCCAAAATTAGAAATGAAATTTAATTTGAAATTCCAGAACAAAAATCAACTAAAATAAACACCCAATTATAAAACAAACACTGATTTTAATTACTATACGATGAATTATTTTAAATACCTAACTAATTATGTACGATCTCTTAATTTTTAATAACCTTTTGAAGTCGGGGCCTCCTGTAAACTACTACCTAACGTAACTGAGTAGGTTTAGTTTTAAAGACTAATTTCGCGTTTAGTTGAATTAGTGTTTAATTCTGGATTCGGTGGGTTGTCAGTTACGTTATGTAGTTGTTTATAGGAGGCCCCGACTTCAAAAGGCTATTAAAAATTAAGAGATCGTATATAATTAGTTAGGTATTCAAAATAACTCATTGTATAGTAATTAAAATCAGTGTTTGTTTTATAATTGGGTGTTTAGTTTAGTTGATTTTTATACTGGAATTTCAAATTAAATTTCATTTCTAATTTTGGGTAGAAAATAGGATGTAAGTGTAATCGGTTATTTTTTGCTTTTTAGTTCCTTGGTGTTTTTTGAAGGCTGTTTTTTTTTTATTTAAAAGTAATTTATTTACCTTTTTTTTTCAAATAATGCTGCCAATGCGCGATCTGAAGACATAGATATTAATTTTTTTCATTATTTTTTCCATGTTTAGGAAAGCAATACACAACTTTTTTTTGCTATTAGAAGTTGCTTCTCGAAAATATCCTTTTTTCGGCCCACCCTAATGTATAATTCTTGTCAATAAGTCCAGTCTTCTTTTGAAGTGCAGGGTAGAACATAAAGTGCAACCACCTACGTAATGGGATCTCAAAGAAGAAATACTGCAATATGCAAAATAAGCTAAAAATGTCCAGTTTTGGTTGATTTCACGTAACTTAGCAGCTTATGCGCGAACTAAAAGCTATAAAGGAATGTAAATATTTTCAAAGATACATTAAAAGACTATTAAAAGGAAGCACTTAAACGGGATTAGAACAAAAATTTGGAACATTTGGATTTTTAAAAAAAATATTTTAAAATTGACCAATTTTTACCTTTTGTTCAAACTTTGCTGCCAATGCGCGATCTGAAGACATAAATATTATTTTTTTTCATTATTTTTCCCATGTTTAGGATGTCAATACACAACTTTTTTTGCTATTAGAAGTTGCTTCTCGAAAATATCCTTTTTTCGGCCCACCCTAGTGTCCAGTGCTCTTATTACTTTCATTTCAGAATAAGACTTACAATATTTTCAGTAGTACTATTAGACCAAATAATATGATAGGAGTAAAATTTTTGTGAGACTAATCTAATAAAGTGACTGATTAAGGGCTACTGGAAATCTCTTTAGTCCTGGAGCACCGTATCGTCAAGATTAGGATCTGTCGTCACATCCCTCTCCTCGCAGTGAAAGGCGATTGTTAGATCGTAAAACAGCCCTACTTGGAACATAAGATACATCACAATAAATATGTTTTTAGACCTTCAATGTCGAAAATTTCTCAGTAATAGGGTTTCAAAACATTTATCCCTCCAGCGAAGTTTCAACATATAGCCAAAAATTTGGTTTTTAAAACTTCAATGTCAACAAATTATTAGTTAAAGTCTCCAAACTCTCTTTCATTTAACCTGATTGATAGAGTTAAAAAAAATGAGCCTAAAGTTTTCTGTTGCAAAACATTTCCAAAGTATATTCCATCCCTAAATTGGGAGATTTCTCTATGCCCTAATATCTCTCAAGGTAGCCTGAAGTTGCTTTTTCAAAATTATAACTTCAATAAATTTCGAGGGAACGACCCAGAACCTTTCATCCCAGGGCCGATCCTACACTGTAAAAAAAATTCGGAAACGTTTCTGAGTATATCGTGCAGCTGCGGTTCATGAAATTTTCGAAAACGTTTCTGAGTATTTCGGAATTCTCTTTCTGTAATGTCCGGAAACGTGTCTGAGTATTTCGGAATCCTCTTTCTGTAATGTCCAGAAACGTGTCTGAGTATTTCGGAATCCTCTTTCCGTAATTTTCAGAAACGTTTCTGAGTATTTCGGAATCCTCTTTCCGTAATTTCCAGAAATGTTTCTGAGTATTCTGTGCAGCTGTGGTTCATGAAAGTTTCGAAAACGTTTCCGAGTATTTCGGAATTCTCCAAACAATTTTCAAAAACGTTTCCGAGAATTTCGGAATCCTTTTTCCGTGATTTTTTCTAAAATATAATTCTTTATTATAGTATTGCATACCATATCAGTTTCAATTCTTTCATATCTAAGAGCAATAATACAAGCAATTTTAGAATCATTCGTGGATTTTTTTTTTTTTTGGAATTTCTAATGACAAATAGCATGGTTAACAGCATAACATATGCACAGTTATAAATTTTTGAAAAATTATGAAATAATCTACTAGTTTCATTCCTAATCACAAAATCGTCGGGGAATTGGAGTGGGGGTACCTTCTGAAAAGTGGGGATTGTTTGTTAAACAATCTTAAACTTCAATTTTTCTCTCAATATTTTCAAGACAAAACTATCAACATATTGTATTTTTAATGCAGAATTTAAAAACATATCTTGTATCAAACTTGATAGCTTTTATCTTTGGATAAAATTTGACAGGACTTACCTACCCTTCGCGTTCCGGAATTCGTTCACCTCAAGTCAATTTCTCTGACGAACTAAGTGTACCGAAAAGTACACTGTAAAAAAAAAATCCGGAAACGTTTCTGAGTATATCGTGCAGCTGTGGTTCATGAAAATTTCAAAAACCTTTCTGAGTATTTCGGAATCCTCTTTCTGTAATGTCCAGACACGTGTCTGAGTATTTCGGAATCCTCTTTCTGTAATTTTCATAAACGTTTCTGAGTATTTCGGAATCCTCTTTCTGTAATGTCCAGAAACGTGTCTGAGTATTTTGGAATCCTCTTTCGGTAATTTTCAGAAACGTTTCTGAGTATTTCGGAATCCTCTTTCCGTAATTTCCAGAAATGTTTCTGAGTATTCTGTGCAGCTGTGGTTCATGAAAGTTTCGAAAACGTTTCCGAGTATTTCGGAATTCTCCAAACAATTTTCAAAAACGTTTCCGAGAATTTCGGAATCCTTTTTCCGTGTTTTTTTCTAAAATATAATTCTTTATTATAGTATTGCATACCATATCAGTTTCAATTCTTTCATATCTAAGAGCAATAATACAAGCAATTTTAGAATCATTCGTGGATTTTTTTTTTTTTTTTTTTTTTTTTGAATTTCTAATGACAAATAGCATGGTTAACAGCATAACATATGCACAGTTATAAATATTTGAAAGATTATGAAATAATCTAGTAGTTTCATTCATAACCACAAAATCGTCGGGGAATTGGATTGGGGGTACCTTCTGAAAAGTGGGGATTGTTTGTTAAACAATCTTAAACTTCAGTTTTTCTCTCAATATTTTCAAGACAAAACTATCAACATATTGTATTTTTAATCCAGAACTTAAAAACATATCTTGTATCAAACTTGATAGCTTTTATCTTCGGATAAAATTTGACAGGACTTACCTACCCTTCGCGTTCCGGAATTCGTTCACCTCAAGTCAATTTCTCTGACGAACAAAGTGTACCGAAAAGTACCAACAGAGAAATTGATGAATTTAAATATGACACCAAGTCCCCCTGCTGGAACCATTCGGGTTGATTCTTCTGTTCTTGCCCTTTTCCAGCTCATCACAAATATACATACTTATTCAAAATAGGTTACTGATTTTATTTTTACAGTGTGCGCAAAATGCATTATATATTTTATTTATTAAAACATTGAACTCTATTACATGATTATTCCATTTCATATATACGAGAATCCCCCCCCCCCACCATAAGAGTGATGGTGCACCCATAAAATGCTATGAAGCGCCCCCCCCCTTGAAAAAGCAACATCATATACATTATAAATCAAAGTATCATATAAATTATAAGTCAAATACTTTAATATGGTGTAAAAATACAAAATTATTTTATTAAGTCTTTTTTTTTTTTTTTTGCTTTTGGTAAAATTGAGGCTCGTAAAACGAAAAAAATGAAGACACTTTTAAATACATATATGTATCTATTTGTTAAAGAAATTAATACACATTTAACTAATTTAAAGCGTTTCGCTAATGCAAATATTTAAAGAGATATCGTCATTTAGATAATACTGAAGCACTATGTTCCTAATTACAAGAGATTGTTTTTTTTTTTTTTTTTACTTCATACAATCTAGCTACACTGTTTACAAGAGAATGAAAACATGCAACCTTAAAGACGAACTATCAAACCTGAAAATTTGCATATTATAACATTTAATTTATAATGCTTGATGCATAAATGTTCAGCCAAATATTAACTGAGATTGACACATAAAACCAAAGTACACAATAACACTTATTTAAAGTTTTTTATAATCTTCAATTCATAAATTTTACAGAATAAAACTAGACACACTTGCACTTTAAATTTGTGTTCTTTGTAATGTAAAATATTTTCAAATTGCAATAGTTCACAACGAAAAACTGATACTGAAGAAAATAGGTTTTTTTTAACGAGATTTATATGAACTAAATCTCTTTAAAGTAATAGAGTTGCAAAGCAACTTACCTATTCGTCGGTGGTGGTCTTTTGCAGGCTTTGGTCACCAAAAAGGTGATTTTTATGACAGAATAAAATTCTGCCAACAAAAATTACCCATTTGGTAGAAAGAAGAAAAGTATCCAAGAAAAAAGTAAATTACCTACACAAGTTATGCGACGCAATGAATTTACATGGCGTCCTCTCGGCAGTTACATTTGGTTTTTAATTTCAGTTTGTATTCCTTCCGCGAGCATGCGTCGAGAATTTGCACTTCGTACTTAAAAATAAGTGACATAGCTTCAAATTCAATCTCATGACGATACATATGCAAGAAAATATAAGACTTTAAAATTATCTTCAGTGAATTCATGCGAGGAACAAAACTTCTACTAATCCCCTTGATGAGTGTTACTTCGCATACATGAGTCAGCACTTGTTTTCATTGCGTGCTTTCAAAAGTTTCAGTTTAGATTTGCTGCTGGACTATAAAATTGCCGTTGTGAGCTGCGCATCGCGTCGACTCTTACTTTCTTGCTAAACGGGAAACGTTTTTTTATTATAGCGGAAAACTGCGGAGGGCGTACGAATCTGTGTATTACGGAAAACTTTTTTGTATATTCAGAGAGTTTTCCGAGATTTTTTACAGTGTACCAACAGAGAAATTGATGAATTTAAATATGACACCAAGTCCCTCTGCTGGAAACCATTCGGGTTGATTCTTCTGTTCTTGCCCTTTTCCAGCTCATCACAAATATAAATACTTACTCAAAATAGGTTACTGATTTTATTTTTACAGTGTGCGCAAAATGCATTATATATTTTATTTATTAAAACATTGAACTCTATTACATGATTATTCCATTTCATATATACGAGAATACCCCCCCCCCCGCCACCATAAGAGTGATGGTGCACCCATAAAATGCTATGAAGCGCCCCCCCCCCCCCTTGAAAAAGCAACATCATATACATTATAAATCAAAGTATCATATACATTATAAATCAAAGTATCATATACATTATAAATCAAAGTATCATATAAATTATAAGGGGTCAAAATACTTTAATATGGTGTAAAAATACAAAAATTATTTTATTAAGTCTTTTTTTTTTTTTTGCTTTTGGTAAAATTGAGGCTCGTAAAACGAAAAAAATGAAGACACTTTTAAATACATATATGTATTTATTTGTTGAATAAATTAATACACATTTAACTAATTTAAAGCGTTTTGCTAATGCAAATATTTAAAGAGATATCGTCATTTAGATAATACTGAAGCACTATGTTCCTAATTACAAGAGATATTTTTTTTTTTTTTTTACTTCATACAATCTAGCTACACTGTTTACAAGAGAATGAAAACATGCAACCTTAAAGACGAACTATCAAACCTGACAATTTGCATATTATAACATTTAATTCATAATGCTTGATACATAAATGTTCAGCCAAATATTAACCGAGATTGACACATAAAAACAAAGTACACAATAACACTTATTTAAATTTTTTTATAATCTTCAATTCATAAATTTTACAGAATAAAACTAGACACACTTGCACTTTAAATATGTGTTCTATGTAATGTAAAATATTTTCAAATTGCAATAGTTCACAACGAAAAAATTATACTGAAGAAAATAGTTTTTTTTAACGAGATTTATATGAACTAAATCTCTTTAAAGTAATAGAGTTGCAAAGCGACTTACCTATTCG